>NC_090928.1:860229660-860537194 GCF_040938575.1 Ambystoma mexicanum
GTGCACCCTGCCCGAATCCTTGCAAAAGGCTAGAGCAGTAGTCCAAGCGGGAACCAATAATGGCACTAGCCCCGGTTGCACAGCTGCTCGTGCTGATGAAAGGACGAATGAGAGCTAAAAGCTTCAGATAATAGGAAGAGCATGAGACTAAATGACTGACATGGTCTTTCATGCTCAATTCATGATCTGGAATCACACCCAGGTTCTTAACCCTGGGTAAAGTTTTAAGAGTACAGTCAGCCACCTTAAACGATTGGAATGCTGGGTCTAACTTGCGCAGCTTCTGACTCGTGCCTTTAACCATAATTTCAGTTTTTGAGTTCTTTAGAGCTAACCCGTTACATAGCATCCATCGGTGAATATGGTCGTAGGCGGTGTTGATTGTTAAAGAGTCCATTTCGTAGTTACCAGTGAGGAGGAAGTGACACTGGGCATCAGCCGCATAGTTTGCATAGTTATTCCCTTTAAATCCAACATCTCAAAGAGAGGCAAAGTGAAGAAGTTAAACAGGGTAGGTGACATACATGAGCCCTGTGGCACACCACATTGAAGTACAAAGCCTTCTGCAGCCGCCTTCTCGCTGTGCACCCTGGCTGTCCGATCAGGTAGCAACGACAAAAGACAAAACCCAGCTGGCGGCTTCTTTAGAGAAGGAAGCTAATTCTTGTAGCCTGGTAACTAGTGTGGCATGATCAATCAAATCAAAAGCAGCTGAAAGGTCCAGAAGCAACAGGAGATATGACTGACCTTTGGTCATAGACCATAAAATGTTTGTTTTTTAGTCTAATGAAGTAGACTCGGTGCAGTGATGGCTTCTGAATCCTGACAGCTTAGGTCCTAGGATATTACACTGACTCAAATGAGCCTGGATTTGTTGGTGTGCAATTTGGGCAACATTTTAAGCAGAAAATGCGTGTTAGTTATGGGGCGGTAATTGCCAGCCACTGTGGGATCCAAGGAAGGTTTTTTCAACAGAGGCATTATCCAAGCCCGTTTAATGGATGAAGGGACAAGGCTTTCTTTAAAGGAACAATGAACACATTTAGTAATCAACAGAGCAGGTGTGCTCGCACAGGATTTAACAATAACTGCCGGACAGGGGTCGCCCTTGCAATTAGTAGGTTTCATTTTTCCGAGTGTGTCTAACATTGCTGTTTCTGTCACTTCAGAGAAAGCATAGTGAGTGCTTTTTGTATGTGAACTGGGTTTTAGGCAAGAAAATTAGCTTAGCTGCGATGTCGGCCTTGATGTACTCGACCTTGCAGCGCATGAAATTTTGAATGTTCTGACACCATTGTTTGTCTCTGTTAAGGGACGATGAGGGTGGGCATGGATCCTCTAGTTCATGCAAGATTTTAAAGAGCTCTTTGGAATTGGATACTTCGTTGATTCTTTTCTCATGGGACTGCTTTTTTGTCTCAAAAATAGCCTTTTTATGATTCTTGACCCCCACACCTCTCTCCCGCCAGATAACTGACCTTATTATCTGAGGTGGAACATTTTTGCCATTGTTTGAAAGCTTTGTGATTTATAACTTGTAGTTTGTGTATGTCTGCAAAATACCATGGTTTCGATGGCTGAGTTTTAACCATTCTGTTTTAGAGGTGCCAAAGTGTTGACTGTCAATGATAGCATACCCTCATAGGCTGTCGCCAGTTTAGCTACCAAATCCAGACTGCCGAGATTATGAACTATAGGGGAAAAGAAAGGGTGTAATGCCTCTGGGTCAATTTATGCAGATTGTGACATAAAAAGCCTCATCACGACTTGGGCGGTAACGGTAACGCTATTAGCGCGGGCGGTATTAGCCCTACCGCCGAACTCCCCGGCGCTAATCGTGCCGGATCACGAGTTCGGCGGTAATGTCAATCCCCATTCCCCTTTGAGCCCATTCGGGAATGCCCCATTCCCCATTGGGCTCAATGTGGAAATTTTGCGCTAATACCGCTGGCGGATTTCCCGCCGGCGGTAATAGCGCGAATTTTCGGCGGATTTCCCCCCAGCTCAGAGCTGGGGAGAAATCCGCTGAAGTCCTGCTTTGGCGGACCCTTAAATCCGGCGGTAATAGCGCTACCGCCGTATTTAAGGGTTACTGCCGAAGTCGTGATGAGGCCCAAAGTCTTTTCTGGCATAGTCACAGAAAGAGGATATATGTAGAGGAGTGCTCGCCACCTTCCTTATACCACTCAATACATTGGCACATACTGCATACAGAGCCATGTTATCACAGCTGTTAAAAATCATAGCGAAGGTGCATGGAGAATATGCATCATGCCCAACAGCTGGTCTAGCAAGAGAATCAAAACTGACCTGCATGGTAGGAGTGGTTTCCTTTATTTGTTGCCCAAGGGGAGCTTTTTCCACACTAATGAAATCACTGGCTGGGCGAAGGGCCATAATTTCACATTTCTGCATTATGTCCGACACTCGACTACTTCTGAGAGACAATGGTAGTGAGGGTTGAGACATTGTATAACGCAAGTGAAAGGCAGAAGGAACTAAGTGAAGCCGAAAGTGACACGTGCAGACCGAGCAGCCCGTTGCGAACTGGCGAAAACCTGCCTCTGCTGCCTCGCCAGCGCTAACGTGCCACCGAGAAGGCTAATTGCTGCGAGGCCACGGGGAAATGTAGTTTTCTGGTACTGCACGTAAAACACAGCAAGAAGGTAAAGACCTTTAGTATATATTTTTCGAATCTTGATGTGTGCGAAAACTGAATTTCAAATCTTGCTAGATCACAGTAAATAAGAAATGCTGTTTAGTCAATTGATGTCAAAATTCAAAACATGTACACAAATTATCACAAGCAGTGAAACAGAGCCCAACCAGGGAACTGGCAATCACACAAGTATAAAGCCGCTCTTGAGGGGTGGATATGCTTAAATACCAGCAAAAAAACGGCCTCTGCTTACGCACCGGCGCTGATGTACTGCCGAGGAAGTTAAATTGCTGCTAGGCCACTGGGATATGTAGTTTTCTGGAACTAAACGCAAAGCGCAGTGAGAAGGTAAAGACCTTCAGTATATATTTTTCGAATCTTGATGGGTCAGAAAACTGAATTTCAAATCTTGCTAGATCACAGTAAATAAGCAATGCAGTTTAGTCAATAGATGTCAAAATTCAAAATATGCACACAAATTATCACAGTCAAACAGAGCCCAACGAGGTAACTGGCAATCACACAAGTATCTAAGTATGTTTACGCCTGGGCATAAGATTCCAGTGCCTGGCAAATGTCTATCTAATACCTATATTGAAACCAAAACTGTTGGCTTTGACAATGCTTGCTTTTATCAGGACTTTAGTGTAAGGGCAAGCATACTGCTTATGACTCAAATGGCAGAAGGTACACTTGGATAAGACATGTTTATTACATCTGTAATGCATTTACCACTGCAATAAAGCCATTAACTCTCAGAAGAGTGTTTTGCAATAACACTGACAGCCACTTATAGGACAACGTTTTATGTTACTGCTTTATAGTGCTTGCTCAAAGAGACCCTAGGAGGATGTATTTTGGGTGGGAGGGGCCGGCAGTGGGTGGGAATGCTCACAGAGTTTATAATGGCCATTGGCAGTCAATGGATGGGTAAATAACCATACACCCACAAGCTGTGTGTTCCTCCTCTGATTCCATCTCCCTCATAGCTGTACGTCAACGCAATAGTTTTGGCTTGTATGTTGCACTTTAGCCAAAACTAAAAAGTACAGATTCATATATGTAGGTTGGATTGTAAAACGGAAATAGAAATGCTTATGCCAAGCATTAACTTTTCCATTTGGGGCAGATGAATGCTGAGAAATATGAACGTAGATCACGGTCACCATTGTGCATTCCCCGGCACCTGACATCCAATAGGGGAGACGAGGTACAACAGAATAAGCATAAGGGACTGCTTTATCCATCTTTGAAAGAGAGATCTGATTTCAACTGCATCAGTTCCTGCTTGAACATGTCCCTAGCCACATTCTGGGGATGATCAGCTTCACAGAGGTGACGCGCCCTGCCACAGCCATGAATGTGTGCACTCATTCCCACTTGCGGGAAGCAGGGTACCCATACCATGCACGTTTTTGTCCACCTAAGTGCACAGTGGGGACAAAGCATTTTAGTGAATCAAGCTCAACATATATATGAGAGAGATAACGACATGGCTAAGTGCGAGGTGTTGGAAGTTGGCTCAATGGTTTCACCATTGGCTAGGAGACAGACAGCTATGCTCTTGGCCACCCATAGATTTTGCTATCATATATCAACAGAGCTAAGCCAATGGCGTGCGTGTGAAAGGGCTCAAAATGCCTCTCATGAGACACTGCGCAGACAGAGAGATCCCAAAGCCTCCATGAAGCATGAACTTGTTTAGCTTTTTAGTAAACTTGAAGTTGTAAATTAATTTCCATGAATACCAGCTACTTGGATGTAAAGTAATTAAAACTCATCTTGCTCCCTGATGTGTCAACCGGCTACACAGCATAGCGGGGGAATTGCACACTTGTATTCAAATACTCTTTGTCTTATTCCACAAGGTAACCCTGCGTCCAGAGGTACATCATGCAAACCAGGTAGGTTTCAGTTGTTGTTGTACAGTGGAGCATGCTTGCAGCTGAAATGGTTAGGAAGGCAATTTTCTTGAACCTCTTTAAAATGACCTGCACACTCACACACTTAATGATTCTGATTTGTCAATTTGGAGAGTGTTCTAACTTTTAAGCATCAGTATTTCGTCAACCAGATGACTCAGTCACTGGCTTCCAGTCTAAGATAGAATCAAGTTCAAAGTCCTCACTCTCACTCACAAATGCCTCTCCAACAACGCACCAGCATACCTCTGCAATCAAATTGCCAAAACCCAATCCAACAGACCAACACGTGCCTCCTACTCCAACCTAATCAATACACCGAGATACAATAGACAGAAAGCCGGCGGATCCAGCATTCCAGGGATTGCGGCCAAACTGTGGGATTCCTTGCCACTATCACTGAGGATTGACACATCCTTGTGGTCATTCCGTAAAAAGCCTAAAACCGTTTAGTTAGTTTTCCTTGAAGTCAACCTCTAAAAACTCACAGCTATTGCAGGCACCAACCTGCAGTAATAAGTCAATCCTACCGATCTCACAAAAAACTAGAGCTTGCAAAATGTATAATGCATAATGGTGGCAAATCTATGTAAGGTACGTTATGAATATAAGATATTCATTTACAAAACGAATCATATGTATGTAACTAAAACTATGCCTGTAACCAATCTCGTTCAAGCGCCTAGACACCTCTGGGTTATGGGCGCTCTATAAATGCCCAAATAAATAATTACATAAATAACCCACGTGAAAAATGCTACTGCTACTTCTGAGGGAACACAACCTATTATACTGTAGGAGTGATATGCACCAGCAGAGAGAGATTACTGAAGAGAATGTCGCTCTGGCGCTGTAGAGTACCAGGGGATGTAAACCATTGTGGTCCATACACAACCAACTGGGCCTCCCCATGTTCTGTCGTTGGCCCCTCCCTCCATCCACAAACCACAATGGCCTAGCCTCTGAAGGTTCTGCAGTCTGGCAGTGGATCACACAGCTGGCAGAGCCCTAAGTGAGAGCTATTTGTATGGAACATGCCCCATGGAAATTGCTACTGCTCATGACACAGTATGCAGCCCTGTGATAGTAGAGAGCTGAGATATGGCACTCCACACTCAGCACTTCCCCTTCTATGAAGTACTGTACAGGACAACTGGAGACAGCGCTACACTAAGGGGATCAGTTTCATAAGGCCTTTTACTAAACGGTGCTGTGTAGGTGGGTCTGAGTGGATTCACAATGTATAGGGATCGTTCTTCCAGTTCAAAAGAATTTGCCGGAGTGAACATAATCTGAAGGGATGCTATATGAAAATGTGATGTGTAACCATGGCCAAATTTGAAATTGCCATTGGAAATGCATCAATAATTCCTAACCACTGTAGATGGTATGGAGCCAAAAGCTCCTACAAGTGTTTCCAAAAATACACAAATATGTACCAGTAAAATGAATTTTCTTGTTGCATTATATCATGAAGCTGAGCGGGTGGACATGAGAGAAGTGCAGAAATGTATGGCAATAGGAAAAAGGTGTATTAGGGATAGTTACAGTATAGACCTAACTAATCAACAGGATATCTTCTCCTTGACGTTTAGAAATGAAGAATCTGCTGAAATAAGCCTCTGGGTTCAACAGAAGCCACTGCAGCTTGAAATCCTCAATCCAGAGAGCCCCTTTTGTGGTACATTATTAGTAAATCGTATTCCTGGAGGTTTGAGCCTCCCTGCACATATTTCTTGTATCCATGGGTTGTGGTCCAGGATCTGTTGTTTCTTATCCTCAGCTCAAGGGAGAACCCCTTCTGCACCTCCAATTCTCTCCTCGCCTTGTTTTTCCTTCTCTTCTCTGGGAGCCTCCTCATTGCCATACTACATACTCATACCCACTCCGCACAATCACTTAGTTAGTCTTGCTTGATCTCCACCCTCCATCCATGCTCAGCAGCTCCCTAGGTCTCACCTTCTCCATTCTCACCACAGCAGACCCTCCTCTCCACCTCTCTAGGTGTCTTGCCACTTGCTTCCTCACTACATTCTCTTTCCACCTGAAGATCTTCTGCCTCATCTTTGCTAATGTTCTCTCCAACCTCCTTCATAGAACTCTGCTACTCCTCCTCCCTCCTGATATCCTTCCCGGCCTTCTCCTTAATGGCCCAACCACCTCCCCTGGCTTTTACACTCTTCTCTTCAACCCCTTGCCGCGGAAGTTCTACCCAAACACCTTCTTATTGCTTTCCTCCACTTTAACAAACTGTTCTCCTCCTTCCTCCACTGCCTTTATGGTCTCCAATCACCACTACTCACACACCACCTCAAATCTTCCATAGTGTGCACTCCCAAAGTCGCTTCCACTTATGTTCAGGAAGCTGACCCTTATTTAGGACTTGGGGTGAATAGCTCATTCCTGATTGGCTTGAGGGGTCAATTGACCTTTCTGAACATGCTGAGTCACTCTGTCACTGGTACACCTTGTAATTCTGGCTCCTGGCAGAAAGTATTCAAATAGTCCAGCTGCCATCTTAAATCTCCATCCGGAAGGTTCTCCCTAGTGAAGGGGCAGCATATGCTCGCTCTCCGTATTGTTAGAGGACTCTTCCCCCCTGCAGTTCATATTGCCTCCCCTCTGTGACCAGCAGGTGAGTTTATGTGCTCTGAACTCCGTTTGAGAGGTTGGGAGGCTGAGAAATCGTTTCTCCTGTATGAGGTTTGGTGTTGGTGTTTCACCCATGTGTTTCAATGACTGCAGTGGTTGCAGTGTACCTCCTCTCTATAATGCCTGCAGCTCTGAGGGAGACATGAGATTTCCCATTTGCAAGTCACTTCTCAGTGTGCAGAAGAAGCACATGTCTCTCTGGGTGTCCTGTCGCTGCACGGGCAATGGTTGTTCTTCCTTCTGCTTCTCGGGTTATTAACATGGAAGACGGGTGGGTCGGAGGGGGGGGGTTATCATGATTATATTTCTGCCCTCAAAACTATACATGAGTTTACAGATTCCGTTCTGGGTTTCCCCTGAGCAGAAGAGTGGCAGTATGGGAAATGCAGGTCTTCACAGGGTGGTTTATAAGACCTGTGCAGATAACTTGGGCATGGACCATATTCTCCAGTATCCCTTCTGGCTTCATGGACTGGACTGGGGTTACCCATAGGCCTCCTCCTCCACAATCCCTAGATCTGTTCCAAGGTTTTCTCTGACAGCAAGGGGAATTCTGAGCGGAGCAGTCGCTGAATGAGAGGTTCTAAACTGAGTGGAGTAACGCGGCCTTGTCAATGTATTTAATGGTAGTCTAGATGGTGGAGGACCCAGGTTCACGGAATGCAATGCTACACCCAGGAGACAGTTTAGTTTGCTTACAAAGGGGGTACTGAAGACTTCCATTCCCACCCTTCATGGTTGCTGTGTCAAGAATAGTTCCCAGCAGACATATGTGGTGTTGTTAGATCACTGACAACTCTGGGTTCAAAACTCGCTTCATGAGCATGCAGCATTGTTAGATCAATGACAATTCTGACTTTTACACCCCCCCCCCCCTTCCCTACTATGCAAATAACCAAAAAATACTCCTGGGAATTGAGACTCTCGTTCCCAGCATGCACTATTTTGAAACAAAAAACGAAAATAAAAAGTCAGTCCAGCTGTTTATGTGCTTTTTTAGTCTTTCTTTTGCATTAGGCATTGGTCTGGACCAATGAAAGTTCAATGTTCTATTTCTTTCGAGGCGCACTTTCCCAACATGCCCCTTTCAGGGTAAATAACAGTTCAAAGCTTGACACTTGCAGGACCTCGCATCCAGGGTACAGCATTTGATGCACCCAGATGCCCACCCCTTAGTGCATTCTATTAGGATCCTGTTACTCAGCTTTAACTCTGTGACTGGGCATTTCTGGGCTCACTTTCCCGCCATGCAGCCTTCTGCACACACAGCTTGCCAGCGCCGAACTGTATTTGGTGTAGTCAAGATGCATCTGGTTCCACACTGGCAGTAGTTAGCTTTACTATGAGAATCTCTCTCAGGGCTTGCCTCCCTTCTGGCTCTGTGAAACAGAAAAAGTGGGGTTCCAGCAACTCTCCTCTTGGCTTCTTCTGTTAACCAGGTGCCCACTTCCAGCCCGTTCGGCGACACATTCTTGTCGAGTTGATACAGCTGGCTTTGGTTGATTTTTCAATTGGAGTAGTCTGCTCTTTCATTGTCACCTGAAGACACAGCCATGTAGCTGGCTCCCATCTTTAGCTGCCGTTTCCGGGATCCATTCAGCATTGGCAGATCACAAAGTCTCGTAGGACCTTCGCCTCATTCATGTTCTCCTGCCTGGCCAGCCCCCTCACAACAGCTGGATGATGACCTTGCAGATGAGGGCTTCTCTTCTTTACTGGTTGAAGTGCCACTCCTCCCATTAGCTGATCACAGCTAGCGAAAACGACGTAGCTCTCGTGGCCCCTCTTTGTCAGTGATGTATTTCCATGTGGAAAGGGACTTATTTCAACTTATAATTATGTTTCTTGCCCTTTTTATTTATTCCAGTGGTTATTTAGTGCTGCCATAGGATGTATATAGTTTCATGAGAACTACTTTTACATTAGATGAATTCATCTTTTATGGAGCGCCTAACACCAGGGACCAGGATTCCAACCTGTGTTGCTCTGCGTTGTCTTGTTTCCAAGGTAAATGCTTTGCCCCTAGAGCCATCCTATAGGCAGGGCTGGATTCAGTAATAACATTGTCTAGGGCATCAAAGAAAAAGTGCCTTAGAGTTGCAAATGGCTATTAATTCTTTTGTGACACTGTTCGAATAGTAACTAAGGGGGAGTTTGTTTTACTAAAGTGTGATGCAAATTGTGCATTTTAAAGACTATTTATTCAGCAACATTGGTCAAAACTACTAGCCGCAGAGTGAATTAATTCATCAAACTGTCCCAAATTGGGCAAAAAGGTGGGCCACTTTGACCAAAAAATGTGGTGCACAGCAGCATTTTGTGTTTTTGGTTCGGCCATGGCCTATTGCCCTGTAGGCCAGTCCGAGGCCGCCTCCTGGTACTTTGTACTCAGTAATCGTCCTCTGTGTGGCAGGATGTGACAGATCATGTGGGATTGCCACGTGTCTCCTGTTGGCCAGGCCACGTATAGGATTCTACTGATAAACATGCAGTCATCTCTTTTGATGATGTAAATAATCGCCTGCTTTCATAATTTATATGTTATAAATGGCCATACTACATTGTGGTATTCCACGTTTATTACATGAAGCATACATTACAAATATGTGTTCACTGATTGGGTGAATATTAATTTAGCATGATGAAGCACAATGACCAATTTTGCAATAATTGATTGCAAAAGTGATAGTGACCCTCTCAACTCAACAATTACATGGTGGGTGGCATCACAAAATTGAGGATTATTGCTAGTGCCTTTCTCAGACTTTGTGTTGCTGCAGCTCCAGAGCTATCAAGGTGGCTAGAATAGGTGTGAAATCACAATCTCCTTTCCCAGAATACCTTGCAGCTATAATCAATCCTATAGCAATCCTTTGCATGATGATATTTTGTACAGCCTATCTCTACTTCTGCTCTTCAAAAAACAGTTCTTTACAACCACTTTTGCCCCATGGTGAACTGTGTGAGTGTTTTCCTAAATTGGTTGAGGCAGACATGAGCAGAAAATATGAGTCCCTTCTTAAATGAAAGATACTGTAAAGGTCAAGATGCCGAAAAGGAGAGACAGGCTACTACTAAGGCTTGGCATGAATTGTGAAGAATGTAGTTTTTACCAACAATTGTAAAATATTTTGGAGACTCATTACTTGGATCTCCAAGTGTCTATTAGTGAAGACACGTGGATGTAGAAATGTGATACATTCTATCAGACCTCAGAGAAGGTAAGTGGCCCCGCGAGTGTAACTTTTCTGAATTCACAGAGGCCCTTTTCAAAGTATGTACCCTTCAGCCATGGGAGAAGTTATGCTCGCTTTATTAGGGCAAATACGACCAAGGACCATCATTTTCTATGATGTGAATTTTATCTCTTGGATATTCCCCTACAGATACCTGTACAACACCAGGCTCTGAATGCTGTGATTATAACAAGGCACGTTGTAGAAGCATGGAAATCAATTATAATTTTTGCAGTATATATAAAAGTAGAAAGAATCATCGCTTTTGCAGTTAATGTCCAATCGCTTTGAATCGTTTTTTCAAATGACTTGGAAATATTCACTCTTCGTAAACTATATGCTGCCCTCCAAACGTTCAAAATATTGTGTCACGACTTTTTCTTAAACTTTAACTCATTACAGAAGCCTTACATAAACTGTAATTGCTGCTGGTGTGTGGTAATAACATTGATGCCAACAGCTATTCACTGCCAAGGTCCCAGTGTCTCTCATTAACAAATGAATACCCTATCCTCGCTCTCAGGAGCTTCACTCTTCTGCTAGCCATCACCTGGGTATCCCTGTCACCCGTCAAGTGAGATGTGGGGCTAGGCTTTCTCTAGTACTGGTACAGGCTTATGCCTTTGCACCTACATTATACAAACTAATTTTCAATGATCAATATTCTGTGTTTAAATCATTGAGGTTGGATGTACAAGCTGTTAGAGGGGAGGGGGGCATCCCTGTTTAACACTTTGCTGGCTTTGTGGCGTGTTATGATAACTCACGAGATGGTATGCTGGGGGGGGGGTTGCCTTATATTGTAAGAACAAGTATTTAGTTATTAAAGTCCAAAATGTAAAGTTGTGCTGGCCTCAGATGCTGCAGCCATCCTATGTTTCAGTACTAAATTAGGTGGCCAGGCTAGTCACTGAATCCTTTTGATGCAGGGATCTGGTGGCAGCAATGTAGATAACACAAATGTGGAATTCTGGAAATGTAAAGGTGCTGAGCCCCTGAAATGCACGTTTGCCAATCTCTACTCAGTCTCCCCAGATACATTCCATCCATATATATCAGTTCCATCTTTCCCGTATGAAAGAAACACCATCGCTGGAGGTCCCCACAGCCCTAGAAGCCTCATTGGGTAATCAGGATCTATAAACTACAAAAGGTAAGAACCATAAAACAAGCCGTCTGCTGTGCACCCTGACTGGAAAAACAAACTGTGATGCAGATAGATCTATGGTATGGTATTTATTGATGTGTTTGATTCTTTATCACACATAACTATACCTAATCTAATACCCCCACGTCAACAATCTCCTCCCCACAATCTGGGGGGGGGGGGCAAGAACAGGCTATTTTAATCATAACATTTAATTTTATTTAAAGTAACACATCAAGGAGGTACTAGGCAGTCCTCTAACTTACATCGATGGTGAAGTCACCTTTACAACACTACACATAACTACTGACCAAACTGAAAATTATCACAATGCATCCTGCTTACTATTGTCTCATGAACATTTTCAGTTATCTTAAAACACCAGTCTACTTCACACATTTACACAAACAGTAGGATTGCATGGTAGGATTGTCACAATGCCAATATAACTGGTTTTTGTTGTTCTACTTTTGCGATTCCCATGTCTCCCCCTGCCCCTATCTTGTCTTGCGGCCCCTGGAAACACCTGTGTATAAAGGCCATCCAAATGTTAAATAAAAAAATAAACATCCATACACAGAAAAATAAATATAAATGACTATTTTAGACAATGTACTAAGATACTTTGTTTTGTAGTCACACAAATTGGCATTGATGGTTTGACCAAAATTAAATCAAACAATGGCCAATATAGATTTGGGTCAGTCATAAACTCACCCCTCCCCTTGTTATTAAAAAGGAGATTAAAAGGAGAAGCAGTACTCAGAATAAATTATGAAACAAAACTATTTACTTGATTTTCGCAGAAACCATCAACACATTTAGGCATCAGAGAAATATGTTTGCTCTAACATATGGTTCTCTAATTCTTGGGCTGATTTAAATCCAAAATGTTGGACATTATCCATTGCAAACTCTAGGCTCTTAGCTTGTGCATATACCCTATTTTAAGTCATCTTGTATGATGCTGGACTGGTTGCAAATACTTTTAAAGGCCTGGTTTTTCTCTAGATTCTGGTTGCTTTTGGACAGCTGAGCTTCTCTCACTATTTTCAAGGAATTTGGTTTTCCCTCACAACACACCAGTTCCATGTATTCATTAAGGAATATATTTCAATTAATCTATTGACTATGGCAACAGCAAATAAAGGACTTGTCATTCCACATTTCATTCTGAGATTGTCTAAGGTTTCAAGAGATCTCAAATTGCAGGAGAAAAGTGGTATTTTAATTATGCTAGCCAGGGTTTACATTTTAATTATAAATCACAAAGCGCATATATCTTGTACTTCATTTCCTCTTTCAGAGAAAAGGCTTTGAAATAGGGTTTCCTGAATATGTGGTAATGCTACCAAGGGTTTAATTTATTCTCTGGAAAGATTTCTAAATACAAGGGTGCTTGTTTACTCAATTTGTCTGTCTTTCAAAGGCCTGCGATATGTAGGATCACCAATTGGCCTCAGGATGCTCTGACAGGTAGGTTCTGCCTTCAGTCAGTGCATCTGCTCCAAAATAATTTGGCAGAACTTTGAGAAAGGCCTCTACATCAGTCAACAATGTATAAGGCCCTGTTAACGATCCATCAGCTACATCCAGTTGGAATCCAAAGCAGCTTCTCTCCTGTTAGATGACCTCTCTTGCTTCTCTGTTTTCCACAAACCTCCCCCTTCTTCCTATGTGTTTGAGCTTGAACACACAGAAAATTCCACCCATGCAGCATCATTTGCAGTTTGGAATGAGGGGATCCTGTGATTGGTGCCTTTCACTTGTTCACATCCACAGGGGCCCTTCTCCTTGCTTCTATTGGACCACTGACATGTTGGGTTTGACATGTGGGTCTCATATGGGGTGTGTCAGCTATGAACTAACGGTACCATTATCAGTGAGAAAACTATTTTGAACTGGAAGATTTGTTTTTCAAATAATTCTCTACATGGACATGTTATTTTGGTAAAAAAAAACATATTCAGATTTGTTAGAAATGACTGAATCCAAAAATATAATGTATGTTCTTGCCACTCCATGCATGACATTTCTCCTTTAAATAAGCAAATGATCTGTGTTTTCTGTATGCCAGAGCAATGCTGGCGTCTGCGGACTTCGAAAACCCTCCCAGAACAAACAGAGGACTCAGTCAACGGCAAGTACAAACTGTGGTTTATTGCAAATAAAACCCAACAGGGATCAATACAAGAACAATGGAAGATGCTCCACGGCGTCCAAGCCCGTTTTGTATGACTCTGGTGTCATCACTTGGGCCCTTCTCTAAAAACCTATCAGGCCAAGGAATTGGGTATTGAGAATTCTATAACCTCTACGGTGACCCATAAGTGCTATTCTACTGGTCCTCACATGTCAGGTGGCTGGCCTGTCCCATCCCCAAAAAGCTATCTATTACATTGTTGCAGAGTAGTGGGCTTACCATTGGTTCTTGCCCCTGATCATCCACCACCAGGATTCTAAGTTGTGATTGGTCAGGGTGTATGCACCCAGGCCTGGGATTCAATCGAGTTCTCAGCTTACTGTGCACCTCTTCAAGGTGATGTGAAGGATTATGTGTCTGTATTGTAACTTGTGTGTACCACCTTTGCCTATGAGAATATTCTCCTTACGTTGCAACACTTGTTGCAATCTGTGTATAACTTGCTGGGATTGGCTCGCCTTTCCCACTGCGGAAGACTATCCATTGTCTCATTTGGCTGTAACACATGTTTAGAGACCACAAAATTGAGCTCTGCAGCTCCCAATTACGAGGATTTACTCAGTTTCTCTGCATCTGGGCCCCTTGTCGTCTGGAGACTGGAATGTGTCCTCGTATCGCTGACCTTGGCTGTGCGCCTGTCTTGCAAGTATTGCTTTCTGTGCAGCCTGAGTCAGCTTGGCTCGTCTCATGTTGAGTGACTTGAGGCCTGCTGCAATTTGACTAAACCTTATGATGCGGTTTCTACATTTTCCATGTTATGCTACGTTCTCTATATGTTAGTCACATAGGGTTATTCGCATTAAGCATCTGCAAGCTTGCTCAGGATCTCTTGTGCCTTGCGGTTTTGGCGTTACTGCATTTTTAGTTAATGAAAAAATTATAAAAGCAATGACAGCATGCATTTGTATCTGTCCTCTAGCTAGAGACCTGTGTACTTCATGTATACGAGTGTGTGTTTGTGTGATGCAGTGCAGACTTTGAATGTGCTTCATGTCTAATGCTGCTACATCATGGGGTCACTAGTGACGTCACCATCATGGCTTCCTGGGGCTTAGTCAAGGCTGTCCATGTAGGCGTCTCTTTCCACGATCACAGGCTCTTCTCCCACACCTGTAAAGATTTTCATTGTATTCGGTCTGTATGGCTGGCTGAGAGGATACCTTTCAGTGTACTTGTCAATCATTGGTGCACTTGGGATTCATCTGAAATAAGATGGTTGGCTGCAGCATTTCTGGCTTTTTGCCTCGTTATGACCTTTGAGGCGGAGGGGTGGTCCCGGGAACCTCGACTCTCTCTTCAAATGAGCTGTGTTTTATGTTGAATCCAGATCTGCTTTCTATGTTCTAATCAAATTTTCCAGAAGCTACAACTGATAGCATTTGTCCAATCTCCTGTACACTTTTTACGAAACATAATGTCTCTAAGGTTGTGTCGATGTCCTTTCCTATGCATCTGTTTCTCTGGCAATGCATCCATTAATCAAATGCCAGGATAGTGTTTTAGATTAGCTAAAACACAAAACCATGTTCTAGCCTGAATCCCCAAAATAATTCCTGAATTTAATGTATTTTTTTTAGTTTGGAAATAGTGCCCATTGTCTTCGGTAAGCACAGATGGGCCATTAATCTTCAATGCGTTGATCATAGTCACGGTCTGGAAATTCTTCCTTTACAAAAGAGATTAGTTAATGGTTGTTTCCGCAGGACATGTAAATTTTGGTTTATTGTGAGATCACATCATTTTAATGTTACATGTAAAATGAAAATGCACTATTTAAGACATGTTTACTTGTTCAGTATGCTGTGATTCACTACCTTTTCCAAAACACACATTTGAAGTAGCTGTGCATGTGATAAAGCTTGTACTTGAAGTTACAGTAGCCTTTAGCCTACAAACATAGCATGATAGGGTTAGAGAAAAGTGACCAGTGAATTTCCTTTTTCTTTGCTGTTTAATATATATAAATATATGAATATCTAGTTTTATATAGCTCTATTAGCCCACAGGCATCTGAGCTCCGAGATATTAGTTGATATTACTATTGCACAGCATGGTATTGTGTGATACTCAATTTATCGACCTCGGTAGGATGAAAGATTGAATTGGCCTTGCCGGATTCGAACCTGCATCAGCAATCTGCACACAGATGTCAGAAACAGGCACATTAGCTCATTGTGCTATCTGACCGTCAACATTAATTACTTTCGATTTCAGTGTAAAGTATAATTCTGGACTCACATCACATAACAGAAAGCATCAAATTCAATAAAATAAGGTGTTACATATTGGTCACACTTCTCTTCTGCACCTCCGGAAGATCCTAAAGACGCTGGTTTTCAAGGAACAGTGCATCGCTCATTGATCCCCCAAACTCCTCTCACCCCTCCCTTTCTCCTGCTCTCTTCACTTTTGTCACAGTGTTCACTACATTCTATAGCAGTGCTCCGTTGCTTCTCGCTAGGTCCAAGCTCGATTGAAACATTTCTTTTAATGTGATTGAAGCCCCCCCTTTTCCACTTAAAATATGTCCCCACTTTGCTTGCATCCCCAGTTTCTGTAAGCCATTTGAAGCAGTTTACTCTGCATATATATTATAAAACGAAACAAGCACCAAATAAATAAATAACTATTTGAATCCTATACATAAATACTCATCCGACCAGAGTTGGGCGTCCCTTGAATTACAGAGTTGGTTAATGTGTGTCCTAGTCTTTAATGAATTAAAGATTTGAGGGCAGGGGGCAGGTAGCCTGCTTGGAATAAATACAGGAGGCCACCAAACCCAATCATGTGCCTTGGTTCATACATGTAAGTAGCATGCTAGATGTAAGTGCATTTCCAAACCGATTGGCCTAATCCATTGGGCCTGTGTTGAACAAGAAAACGTTGATGTGTGCTGAACGTAGTTTAAAAGACATACATTATCACACATGAAGTGTACCAGCCTTTAAGAATTATTCTGACATGATGGGAACCCAAACTGTTTACTTGCATATACCACACATTCAGACTCAGGGTATTGCCAGTGCCACATTATTTAAGTGAAAAAACCCTAAAGACGAGCTGGCACAATTGGTGGTGGCATTGCACCTATTTAGAGCTTGAAACCTGCAAATAATATATCGCTTTTAAAAATAGTACATATTATGTTTGTATATTCAATGTTGTGAATAAAAGGATTTTATACGTCAGGATTGTAAAATACATTTTCTATTTATAAATAATTCTATTCTGATCGGAATTAAACAACGTGCCTGGCTTGTTTCATTTATTGTTCACTTTATGGATTAAACGGGAGATGGTAATGTGATGTGTATGTACACGTTGATGGGTGATGTGAGAAGGAATTAAGTGATTGTACATACAGATGCTTTCATAATTGCCTGTTCCAGAATGTCAGCATATATTCTATATCGATTATATTGGTGAGGGTTTAAGAAAGTTTCATATTGTTAATTATTTTTAAATTAAGATTATGATAATCACATGTGATCATATCGTTTTTCGGAGGATCCCCAGATCGATAGTTCAGTCCAAGACAGCCCTGTGGAATGCCTCTCATCCTCTGATGTGGTGTTTGCCCAAAGGCGCTAACTGGATGGAGACAGACTGGCTGAGACGCCACTCAACCCCGACAAGATCAAATCAGAGGTAACTTATGTGACCCGCACAAGATGGCAGTTATTTGCCATGCATTATTTGCCAATGATTACTGGATCTAAGAGGCAAGTGAGATGGGATCAGTGCAAATGGAGCTGCCATTCATTCATGGAGCACCTGCACTCCCTATTACCTCGGTACACTGCCATTGTGTCCTCTGTGATTGCAGTCTTAGCTTGTGTTCTCAGGTAGCTATGGCGATTAGGAATGTCTGCTTTTCATTCTTTGGACATTCAAGTGTTAGCCCTGACTCTTATCCATCCCCCCCCACACACCATGATTGGAACTCCCCTTTGTGGCAACACCATTGCACAGCTGCAATGCCCTACATGAAAGTTGCCACTGTGCTTGGCATCGATGGAGAACCCTGCAACCCGAGTGCAGAAACCGGGCATTGGCAAATAACTGCCATCTTCTGCCGGCTGCAGAAGTTACCTCTGATTGAGTGTCAAACTGCAGCTAGACAAAATGGCCGTTACATATTTCTAGGCTACTAGGACTCTGTATTTGCTATTTGATGTATCAAGAGCCTGAGCCGCTCACATGGTCTGTGTCTGACCAGATCAAAGATAGTAGATTCGAGGATTGTGGCAGGGTGTGGGTTTACAACTCGATGAAGCACTGCCCCTCAACTCTCCTTCAACTACCTCCATTTTGAGCTCATTAAAGTGTGTTTATGCTAAACATTTATGGAGTTGGCTATGCACATAGTCGGGGATAAATACTGTTGGCCTTATGATGTGCAGCAACTTCACAGTCAGTTTCCACTGGACACAGACTACTGGATATATGAATAGCTTGCAGTGCCACTACTGCTATTATTATTTGTATTAACATTAATACAAATCGCTTTGTTATTATCCTTACATTTGTATACGGCACACATGAAAGACTTTGCTTTCTGCCCAGTAACATGATAGTGATGATTTGTATCACCTACAGAACACCGGCAGGCTGAGTAGGCTCTGTTGTGCATGGGTTTTGTGACATGTCAGTTACTTGCAAACCTCTGCAGCAGGCCCTCTATCCGGTAGGGCCATTTATACCTTGGCTAAAGAGTCCCAATGTACAGCTTCAATCCAGGGATACTCTTGTGCTTTTTTTATCTTTAAGGGTTACCTCAAAATGTAAGCATGGAAGAGATTCACAATTCCTGTAGTGACACCTGATCAGATGTCTTAAGAATACTTCTTTACTGCTTTCATATATTGTTAACCGCCCTTATTTCAGTACACTAACGGTGTAGGTTTCATCTGGCAAAAACAAAAGGGGCCTTTGCACGCAAGGGAACGGTGGCTCGTGTTTCTGTACACGGTTTACTTCCGGGTGATTTACCGGATCATCCAGCGCACCAGCTCCTTTCAGATATGCGTCATTCTGCTGCACCGAATGCGATTGGCACCAGCAAGCCTGTTTAATGATGTTTTTGTGGTAATAATGCGCTTGGACTTAAGCTGTGTTAGATATCGCTGGACGTCTGTGTTTTAGAGAAAAATGAGCTTTTGAGCGGTTTCTGCAAAATTGAAATTAAGAATATGGTGGTGGGTGTAGACCCCTGATTGACTTTTTTACTCCAGGAATGGCATCTAGAATGTGGGAGAAAGAGGGCTCATGCCTGATACCTTTCCTTGGGGTTCGCTCCCCTTACTGTGTGGTACTGCATTACTTTGTACAGTGAAAAACAAGGCCATTAGGGGTGGGTGGGACTGCACTTAGTGTGCGCAACCTATGTTCTATTTGTTTGAACAGTGTCTGTATCTTTGCGTGGCTGTTGGTTTGGAGATGGGTGCGGCTGGCTCTGTCTTTGGGTATGACTGTGGCCTATCTGGGCATGGCGCTGTCCACCTGGTGAAGGGGGATGCACTATGTTGCCGCTGTTTCGGGGTTTAGGGGCAAATACTGTTTGTGGGCTTGCAGGAACAAATAAGGGTGGATAGCTGGTGTGGAGGGATGAAGCATGCCCAGGTGCCACAGGTGTCATGAGCAGGACAGACGGCAGTTCATGGACAGCATCGGCGGCGGAGTGCCCTTTTCCTCTGTTCTCTGCCCTCAGTGCCATATGATCACTGAGCCCTAGCATTGCCGTCAGGAGAATGCTGCCATGCCTGGACGCATTGGACTTCTATCTGCTTCCGAGGTTGCCAGAGCACCAGGTAAGAGAATGGGGCAGGAGCTTGCTTCAGTCTACCTAGCCTCGAAGAAACCCCTACCCGATTTCCCTCCTCAAACTTAAGTACCCACCATGTGTACCCTCAGCAAGCTCAGATATAAACAATTCCATCACAATAGAGTAACTACCCTATGTAAAATAAGTACCCATATTATATATTCGGAACAAATATGATAACTTCTGTTTTATGCAAATACAAGATTTGTTCATCAAAACACTCCCTCCCAAACTATCATGTTACAATATAGTACCCACAGAAAATGAAGTACCCCCAATAGTACTCCCCCACCTAATCAACTACATGTTATCCCTCCACACAATTATGTACACTTTAGAGTCTATTTGTACTGTGGTTGAACTGAAAAATACGTGTTAGAACTTTGCTTCCTGCGCTCCCACGCCCACCCCACTGGGAACCAATCACAGCACTTTGTTTTTACAAGTCCTTCGTGTGCATTAGAACTTCATAACATCCCAGAGCTAGAGCTGTCTTCAATCCATAACCCCTGGAGGCACTTGTTCAAGGGTATGGAGCCACAGACAAGTCTTGACACGTGTCTTGGAGGGCGTTTGTGGATCTGTGGCAGGCCATCCTACTCATTTTCTGTTTTACTACTACACTCCTTCTCTCTGAAAATGTTTTAGATACTCAGGTTGCCTCTGGTGCAGGGGCACTGCTAGGTTTGTAAAAGATCCAGGGTAGAGTCCATGCTACGTCACATAACTATATCATATGAAAGCACGCGTCACGCTTTCGAGCCTTCATATTGCAGAGTATACTGTTCATGCTCATTTGAACGTACTGCTAGCATGTAGCTATACTGCCACTCCAAACTGTGAACATCCATCCAATAGTGCTAGGTAATACTTTATAAGGTTATATAAGATAAAAAAGAGGCCTTTGGACAGGACAGCCAAACACTTTCTGTTGATTGTTAAATTGTATTTAAGCAGCAGCTGGAGAGCTACCTGTTTGCCACATTAGCCATACAGACGCTTGCTGCTATTTTCTGGGCTCACAAACTAAGAGGGGGAACTAGTGGGCTTAAAAAGTGGTGGGACATAATGGACTCAATAATACAATTCAGCAAGCGAGCTCAGCAAGCAAGCCTGATCTTGAACAAGGAAGTACCTGGTGCGTAAAAGTATATATGTTTCTTTGTGATCTAAAGGGCTACTGAATACTATACCGCTAATAAACTGTGGCCAGCGGCAAGCAAGCGGGATGCAAATACCCAATATAACATAACTAACAAATGAAAAGCATTTCCAATTCCAACATAGCTTTTTAAACAATGAGATTTGTGGATTTATTCCATTACACTGTGAGTTGCATTTAGGAGAAATGCAGTATGGACAGAACATACTGTAGTAAAAATTGAAAATGCATTTCCAAATGCAACATAGATTAGCCACTTGTTGTTAATACATTTAAATTCAAAGATATATAATACAAAACACATATGATTCTTTGCAACATCTGTGAACTGTACACAGATACTGGATTGGGTTCGCTATGGGGCAAAGGTTCCCACAATGAGTGAAGCGATGGAGCTATGCTCATCCCTCAAGTCAAAAGAACACATTTTACAGCACATATGGCAGCAGGAATAGGAAAAAAGTCATACGGTTTACAGGAAGGTATAAACGTAACATCTCACAATGGTCTCCTAACGTGCTGAGTTGCCTTTGCAACATTCTGCTATTGGATACCCTGCTATTCAAGCACCTGGCCAACAGTTTTGGCCTGCTCACCCCCTCCAATTAAGCTTGTGTTGTGGGGGTACATTAATAAGGGTCCTTTCTCATTTTGTAGTGAGCAGCCCATGACAAACGAAGTTATTATCTCTTGAACGTTATTTCTTTTGTCAAAATAATCCATATTAGTAGCTTCTGCAATAAAAGCATTTTGCTAATTTGGACAAATATTGGACAATATGAGCAAATATACACACAATAATAATAAAAACCAATCAATGAAACTGCAAAAACAGCTGTTAGTTTAATTTAGCAAAACACAATCACTATATTTTTGCAATGCGTTCCACAGAGATAGTGTTTTAAAACCAAAGTTTCAAAAATATCTTTTTCGAACAGTATTTCTACCAATTACATCTAGAAAGAGATGTTTTAAAGTTCCTGACTTCCATGCTGCTCTCAAATCCTGTCTTCGCCACTTCATCAAAGTGAGTGCTCCCGGGCAAACCCCTTTAATCACACTATGCCTTATCTGCTAATATTAGAAGGCTCTAGGGGTGTTCAGCTCACACTGTCTGCTACTTCAAAAAAAGCCTCACTCCTGATATTGCCACATAGGTAAATATTAATAGTGACATTTCATACACTGGTCTTCACAGTGTACTTCTCTACTATTTTAGGCATGCCAACGTGTTTTTAATTTAACTTCCCATGACACCTTTGCATAGTAAAATCTCATTCTGTGATATCACTGATATCACTATTTAAGCAAATTAGGCGGGCGGGCCCACACATCTTTTGCTGCCCAGGGCTCCACAAATCCAAGGGCCGGCCTGTGTAAAGTATTTCACTGTAAGCATCTGCTGCATTCATATGCATACATTTTTAGGGAATTGAATTCGTGATAGGGCGTTGTTAGTACTTTCATGTCAGGACTGGGGGGTGATTAGCAGGGCATGGGGGACAGGAGACGACAGCAAATTTTCACACAGCAAGTTAACAGCTTGTAACATTTAAGCTGCACTGAATAGTCTATTTAGAATATGTAAAGAAGTCAGGTGCACCCACAAGTAAGTTTGCCCGTCACCCCGCAGTCTCTAAAGTATATCACTTCAAGTTGCGAACCTGTGCTATTGAGAAAAAGAAGTAGCACACCCTCGGAACACCTACCTAGTTGCGCTTTGATGGGGGCTGCTGAGTATGGGGGTTGGGCGGGAGCAATGTTCCAGTGGCGTGGGGAGGAGTAAAGTGTGAAATGGTCCGGGGGGTGTTGGGAGAAGCAAATAAAATGGGGATCTGGGGGTAAATAAAAGAGGGGATTAGTACGGTGGAGAAGGGAAATTAGGATGGGCAAAGGAAGGAGCAGGCCACAAGATAGGGAAACATTTAAAAAAAAATGTAAACTACCTCCTCCACCTCGACTTGTCAGACTGTGCTGCTGTTGGGCTGGCGTTGTGTCCGCACTGCGTGGGCCGACCGGCTAGAAGCAAGCTGACTGCATGTTTCCTTGCACCTTGTGGCGCGACCACAGGTGAAACTGAAGCGCCGGTTGTAAGGAAAAGCAGCAGCATTTTCCGGCGTCCTGCCCATAAGCCCTCACCTCTAGGCCTAACCACCAATGGGAGGCCTGGTGGGGAGGGCTTACCTTCAAATTTCAAATGTGCACATCAGTGCAGCAGGGGCAGGGCATTGGCCACACCAGCAGGCTGCCATGACAGTGACTCACAGTGGCCTGCTGGTGGCCAAGGTGGATCATCTGCCATGGTGACACTGCGGGGCAGCAGAGAGAGACAGTACAGATCACCAAACAAAGTGCCATTCATACTACATTTTATTTCTGGCCAGGAGGGGGCTCAGCCCCGAATTCATCCTCCCAGCGTGTGCCTGGGCACCGGAGCACCCGCATGCTCGGCGCCCCTGTACGTCGGGATGCAGGGCCAGTGGTGGAAGTGGAAAAGTGGAAAAAGGAACTAGTGGTACTCTGTCAGGATGCAAAATGGAGTGGGTGGGATGGTGGGACAGATGGGGGTTGTTGCGGAAGGGACAGGGTGGGGCTTGACCTTTTGGTTTGCAAATTTCAATGGCTCTTTTTGCATTGTGGCCAGACTAGACATTGGCTGGAATAATACCCTATAATGGCACTATATTTGTCCCTGACAGAAATATCAAAACAATATATTCATTAGTAGAAATCTTTGATACAACCGTGCACGTAAACTAAACAAGATGCCATTTGACATACAACTGTTTAGAACATGTTTATTAGTGTAATCTGTGAATCATCACTATAGTTTATACATATGTTAATTGGCAATAAAACGTGAACTGCAGAGGGCTCCTTACATTGTCAAAAGGTACACATTTAATTTTCCTACATGAATAGTACAGGACGTTTATCCATCTATGACAGGGGACCGTTTAATGTTCTTTAAAATTACTGTATCTTTTCTCTTAATTAATACTTTTATTTGTAAATAATGTAAATGAGAGAAACAGAAGGCCAGTGCTCTGAGAAAGCCCATACCTGCACCTTAAACTCAATACACTTTGTAGTTGCCAGTAATCATATGGCTGAGTCACTTCAATTGAATCCAAACATTGGCAAAGACAACAGATTTAGCTTTTGTGTAGGCATGGTATAGGCATTTGCCAGGCACTGTTATAATGATACTACATGACCATCAGACGCAACAGATTGAACATGATGTGATTATCTAGGCATATGAGTGTCTGGCATCTGCCTACCAAATAACTATACACAAGCCAAAACGGTTGACTTTGTCAAAGTTTGTTTAGACAGGACTTCAGTGCACTGAACATATATAAATCGAGCGGTTGAAGGCACATTTGTCGGAGACATTTTTATGAAACCTGTATCACATTTGCAGCTACAATTAAGCCATTAACTCTTAACTCATAGCAGACTATTTAGAAATAACACTGACAGGCAAATGCTTGTTATTGCTTGATAGAGATAACTCAAAGGAGCTCCCAGGTGGATGTGTTTTGGGAAGGGAGGGAGGAGCTGGTAGTGGCTGGGAATGTCCATAGGGAACAAAATGGCCATGGGCAGACAATGGGCTCGTAAATATCTAAACCCTAGCTTTACTCCAGTGTAGTACATTTGGCTTATAAGCACCACTTAATAGCCAAAAGTAATAAAAATGGACTGAAGTAAGACTACAGTACAAGTAAAGCTGTGGTTGGGTCTCTCTCTATCACCCCTCTGCTTCTTGACTGTTCTGATGAGTCATTATCCTCTGGTCCTTGGATCCCTCGAGATCTGCTGCTCGGTTCCATCCCTTGTCTGGTCCTT
Source organism: Ambystoma mexicanum (assembly GCF_040938575.1). Lineage (NCBI taxonomy): Eukaryota > Metazoa > Chordata > Amphibia > Caudata > Ambystomatidae > Ambystoma > Ambystoma mexicanum. The sequence goes on from NC_090928.1 coordinate 860,254,324, forward strand.
GGCTCCCTGGTCAGTCGCTGTCAAAAACAAACTGAAGCAAAAGGCTTCAATTTTCTGTGTGCTGTTGCTGTATAAAGTGCACCTTGAAAGCATCTTGCATGGTGTGTCAATGCAATCAGGTTTGCTAATGATGTGAGAAAGAAATGGTAACAATAGCCATTTCAGAATCTCTACAATAGCCGTTTATACCTCCCTCCCTAAATGAAAATACATCAACGTGCACAACCTGTGCCCTGAAAAAACACAGGTTACACAATGGAACATACACAATCTGAACGTGCATATATGCACTACATTACCCTGAGCACCAAACTAATTCACGACAGGTACCCCAACATAACTCCCCATACTCCTTAAGCACCACTCTGACGGCCCCACCCCACAAACGAGTACCTTATCGCCGTGTAGTACACATTAATTACTTCTCCAGATAGCACAAAATAGCTAAAACGTACATCACCTAGAGCTACATTTCCAGATCTACACACATCAACAATGTAACAAGCAATCTTGTCCTGGTCCCCTTCTATGGCACTAGTCTGCTACCCCACTGCTTGCCGATCCTGAAACTCCTAGGATGTGAGAAAATCAATCAACTTCTGTAACTGGCAGCAACATGGGAGAAGATTAATGTTGGCTCTGCCACAGTTAGTGTACCAAACATTCTAGTGTAGTGGACTCCCTGGCTGCGGAGACTATTGGTCTGCGTGAGGGCCAGTGCACCAATAATTAAATTTTAGGTGACAGAGTTGGGGTCCACTAACAGAGAAGCACAAATGTACACTATTTTCTTCTACTATTTGATTCTGTCCCATTGCAAGAGTGCCTTTTTTCTCTCTAATTAAGTCTGCCATAGGCTCTATCGCACATGTGAATAAAATAGGTGATAGGGGGGCAGCCTTGACACATCCCTCTATCCAACTCAAATGGTGCAGACAAGGTGGCGTTAACGAAAACCCTGGCCAATGGAGGTTTGTATAGTAACCTAATATATTTAACAAGGTGTTCTCCCAGTCCACATTTAGGCAGCGTAATAAGAAGTTATTCCCAGGAAACCATATCAAAGGCCTTCTGTGCATACAGTGTGAATGTGACTGCAGAGGCCTTAGGTGATATACAGGCCATTACATTGAACATTCTACGTATATTCAGAGCCGTGCACCTACCTGGAATTAATCCTGCTTGATCATGGTGTATCACATGAGACATAAGGGGTAGTAGGAGATTTGCAATAATTTTAGCATATATTTTGGCATCAACGTTCATTAGCAACAGTGGTCTATAATATCCACAACCATTCCCTGGTTTCAGAAGTATTGTTATCATGGCCTCACGTATGGTCTCTGGGAGGAAAGAGTTCGAGGGGATCTCTTCCCAGACCTTCAAGAAGTATGGGGCCAATATTGCTCCGAACGTGACAGTAAATTCTGCTGTCAGCCCATCAGGGTATTTATTTATTGGGAGATCCTTTATTACTCTCACCATTTCTTCAATGGAGAACGGGGTTTGTATCTGGTCTCTTGCACTTTCGGAAAGCCTTCATATAGGGATATTGTCATGTAGCTCATGGATACGCGCTGCTTCTTTGAGAGAACGGGTCTGGTCTGGTATGGTGTTTCGTAAAACCTTTGAAAGACAGCTGCAATTTCACAGTCGGTGTAGAGAATTGTGACCTGAGCATCATGTAGGCTGACCACATTTTGCATGCCTTTTTCCCGATAATACAGTCTCAACAGGCCTCTTCCCGGTCACTCTCCCTCCCCATATTTTCTAGCCACCATAGGATTCTGGAAATACTTTGTCTCCCTGGTGGCCTGTTCACTGAATTAATCAATATTTGTTTGTATGTTTGCTAAAACCTGCAGGCCCCGATTATTGGCATAATTATACTACAGGTTCTTAAGTCTGTCTTTGCACTGTTTGATGTCCCTCCTAATGGTCTTAAGGATTCCATATTCTTTGGACATTGCCATTACCCTTCTATATACTTTGAAGGCTTGCCAAAGAATGGTATAGGTTACTTTGCCATTATCGTTGTGGAGGACATATGTATGGACTGCATCTGTAATGTCAGTTTTAAATACTAAATCCTGCAGTGCCTCTGATTCGACTCTCCAAGCAGTAAGGTTTTGTGTTTGAGTTCCAATATCTAACTGTAACAGTATGGGCGAGTGGTCAGAATATGTACGAGGGAATATATTTGCGTTACGAATCTTGCCCACAGGTCTTGTGACAGCAAAAACAGGCCTATTCTAGAGGCCATATCATGAACAGTAGAATAGTACATGACTTTGCATGATAACAGATGTAGAGTTCTAACCTGTCCATTGGAGGTACTATACTGTACACCACTTTGGACAATGGCCTAGACGCCTTGCCCGTCCTGTCTAGCTGTAGATCAAGTATGCTATTCATATCCGCAGCCCATATAATTGGGATTAGCGGGTATTCTACCAGCAAATCAGCCACCTTCACATAAAACTCTGGATCATCAAGGTTGGGACCATATGCATTCACCTTCAGTATCCATTTGTTTACAGTGCGTGATTACATATCACCCATCTTGATCTATACGAGTGCCCAGCAATGAGAATTTAAGCGATTTATGTATCAGTGTGAGAAAACCTCTAGATTGGGATGAGTAACTTGTGAAAAACCTGTTATGAACCCATGTATTAGCAAAGTTGTTATTGATTATGGATGTAGCATGAGTCTCTTGAAGGAAGAGGATGTTTACCTTATGACTTATAACATATGCCATTATTTTCCTGGACTAGGGTTGGTTACCTAGCCCTCTAATGTTCCAACTGAGAACATTCATTAATGCCATTTATCCTGGTTACTTTAGTGGTCGCCACACGTATTCATTCATATTCTAAACAGTGTCCAAGTGGACGCAGCGCAGTGTGCTATTTTCTGTGTCAATCATTTGAAGCTTGCCAAATCAGCATTTTGAAAAAAAGTGACCTCTTTAAAACTCCAACCCAACCCTCCCGTATCTCTCCCCAAATAGGGCAATATTAAGCCTCCCATGACCCCAACAAAAAACACCCCCATAAACATGGCAACCTAGCATAGGGGGACCACCATGTTGCCTCTGCGAGCCCTCGTTACCAGCATCATCCTGGTCACTCTCAGGACTGAGACTTCAAACAAACATTATGTACCCCAGTTCAAAGTGAATTCGAAATGCTGCGTATATGTAAGCCTATAACTCATGGCCATGACGTATGGATCAGTTGGACATTTGGTAATATTGCGCTCCCATTCAGCCACAAGATGAGTTTTGTTCTGCTGTACCTTTCAGTGCGGTTAATAGACCGCTTGATTTTTCGCCAGATGACTTGTGAGGAGAGGAATTTTAGCCTCTATGAAAGCAGCAGCTTTGTTCGGCAAGGTGAAAAAGGCTTTTCCCCAGGCTGGATCTTCAGTCTGGCTGGGAAGAGCATTGCATATGATATCGCTCGATCCCTGAGAAATTTCATTACCCCATGGACTGATCTACGTTCCATCTGGACTGCTGTTGAGAAGTCTGGGTAGACAGGGATGGTGTTGGATTCAAAGCGTAGGGACCCTTTGTCTCTTGCCAGCCTCATAATTATGTGACAATCTCTGTAATTGTGCGATAAGAGGTCAGGGGGGTGGCCACAGGTCTAGGCTTCACTATGGGCGTTCCACAAGCCCTTTCCACTACAAATGAAGGAGATAAGACTGTAGTACCCAATATGTCCTTGAGCAGGGCTTCCATCGCTTTCTGCATGGGGCCTTGGCCAAACATTTCTGGAAGACCTATGATCTGGATATTTTTACGCATAGAGGGTGTTTCCAGGTCATCACACTTTTGTAAGGCACATTTGAGCTCCTTGGTTGTCGATGCCATTTGGGACTTAACACAAGTGGCCATACCTATGCGAACATTCCATCTTGGCATTCAAGGTGCCAATGTGATATGGTCCAGTTTATTATTTATTGAGGCAAAACCAGATTGCATACTTTCTAAGATTTGGTGGAGATCTGGGAAGCCCTACTCGCGTGGACCTGGTTCTATGCATGCATCCACCGCCTGCTCGGGCCAGGGCCTGCTGGTTTGGAGAGTGAACACCTGCATGTTGCTTTGTTTTTTTGATTCCCCTACACCTTTCATCATATTGTAGGCACAGTGGATGGGAAAGTATCACATGGATCCCCAAGTTAAGTATCGAGGGGGAGGAGCTCATAATCCCGATGCACCAAGGGGCACATGTTTTAAGCAAGCCCAAACTGCAGAGATGAGAAGATATGGCTGCAAGGACAGAGCATTGAATGAGCAGGCCGGTTCTGAACACGGGAAATGAGTGATTAACCCCTAAGGCACCCATTCGCTATGCGGATTCCAGTAGAAGGCACCAATTCAGCTAGTTTCAGTGGTCTGGCAGGATTTCTTCCAGGAGCATGGACTCCAGGCCCCACTCTGTTGTCAGTGTCTAGGAGGGTGCAGTGACCGCCACACCGAGGATGCCAGTGTCAGCAACGAGGTGATGGAAGGCAAAGTCAGTTTGTGCTGAACCCCCTATCTCTTAGCTCTGCAGGATGGAGATTTGGGACTTCGTAAGTGCCGGATAGCAGGAGCAAATCCATTGCCTCAGCACAGCACCAGATTATTCAAATGCGTGCACACAGTTGTGGCCGCACTGTCCAACAGAGCCTTAATACCATGTCCCACACAAGGCACAACACAGGAGCATCCGCACTGTAGAAGCGGTCCCCTCGAGGCCTCCCCCAATGCACACAAAAACACAGCCTCTCTGGAGACTGTGCGAGGGAGCACCATCCCACCAAGCAGGGCATGCCAGATCTTCACTGAGAAGGTGAGGAAGCACCACAGGCTCCTCCTCACCGCAACACAGGCACTGGCGACAGAGCTCTATCAAAGTTTAATAGCTCTGATGCTGGAGCACCACAGGGCTCCAAACTTTCCCAGAATGTCATCACCAGGCTTCAACACTGAATTCAGTATTTATAGTTGATCGCAAGATAGCTTAACTGGGGCAAAAGCCATGCCGAGCAGATGGTGACTGTGGAGCCACAGAAGATCCCCCCTTCACATTTCAGAGTTTTGCTCAACGCCGAAGCACCACAGTCATCAAATCTGAGATATCATTATATTACTGGCACAAGGCACTTAAGAAGCTGGGGGTGTACATAGATCTGGCTCATGTTCCCTGGTTTTTCGGCAACCCAGTGTTCCCTGTGGGATTCACAGGGAATTGTTTCTTATTTTGGGGTAGTGAGGGCCTGGATAGCTTGTCTCAGCTGTACCGGGATGGTTGTCCCCTTTCATTCGCAGACTGTAAAACCCAATTCTCTCTGGGCAAGATTGAGTGATTCAGGTAGTGAGAACAGAATGCAGGGACATCATTTGGGGGGCACCAGTGGTCGCAGATGTGACCCCTGAGGTCTCCCTTGCTACCCCTGTGGTCTCCCTGGCTACCCCTAAAAAAGAAAAAAGAAAGATTTCTTTAAAAAAGAAAATGTTTTAAGGTCAGCTCCTGGGCTGGCTGTGGCCAGTGCCATGTGGCTGTTTGTTTCTGGAGTTGCTGGTTTTCTTTTTGAGGCCCCTTAAAAAAACAGGAGGTTGCACTAGTGTAACACTTTGAGCAGTGACCCTAAATAAGAAAGTTTAGGAATAACAAATAATTTGTCTTTCTGGAAATCTATACAATAATTGCTAGACTCATTAAGTTTATTTCAGGGGGTGAGTCCCCGATTTAGTGTGTTCTTAAACACCTCAACTCATCCTTTCATCCTTCTGAGCTCGATAAATGAGTACCAACACAGGTTGGGTGACATTGTATGTATATTTTTGCTATTTATTTATTTTGCTTTTTTAAAAAAATTGCTCGCACAACCCAGGGGCATGGAGGCACTGTTACAGGAATATGACTTAGTTGCGTATTTATAACGTGCTTTATACCCATAGGTTTCTTAGCGCGGACCCGGGGATCAAACCTGTGTTGCTTCGTGTCGTCTAGTTTCCAAGGCGAGCACGTTGCCGTTGAGCTGCCGTTGAGCTATCCTCCCTGGACAATATAAAGCGCTTAAGCTTAGGTGCTTTTTAATAACAACATCATTATCATTTGGCCTTGGATTGCTGCATACATTCACAGTAATTTGGTGATATGGGCCTATACACACTGATATTAACGATACATATGGTGATCCATTCCTATATGCAATGTATATTACATTATAGTGATATTGTAACCATAGTTTTCGCTGTGTACTTAGGAACAATGCTATGTGACGCCCCTTCCTGTTTCGTCAAGGGGTGAAAGGTCCTGTTCCTTCGCATCCCGTGATGTCACTTCAGGGTTGGGTCAAATGACATCACTTCCTGCGAAGTCATCAGAGGTCGTGTGATGTCACTTCCGCTACCCCTGGCATTTTGGTGAAATGATTTTCGCGAACTTCCACAGCAGGCTTCCGTGACTAACAGCTGCATGCAAAGAGTGTCATGCGCAATAAATATCGGCATGAAATTCGATGAAAGTGGCTAGCAGGATTTATTTTCCACTACAACGGGTAAGTCAAAGTTTGAAAGACATGTCCAAAGTTATGACAAAACAAAGTGTAAGCAGTAAGTCTTGAATGCATGGATGACAGAAGGTCGCCTTTGGTTTGAAGGTTATAGCAGATAGTTAACCTTTCTCCCACTCAGGAGAGCATTACGAAGTCCCAGACAATTAAGAAACAAGTGCACGCCCTTCTTTCCCTGACTCATTAGAACATGATACATTCAGCCAATATTCGCTCATTGATCTTAGCCTTGTATCGACGCACAGACAGACAGCCTGTCACTCCACTCTTCCTGAAAGCAGGGCGCTAACTCCAAGCATCCCACACGATGAGTAGGATTTCCGTGGCAATGTTGCAGTGCCTTCCAAGCCAAGACCTCTCATCCCTCTAAGCATATCATTCTTCATGCTCAGAGTAAAACAGCTCGAGGTGTAGCTAGGACACGCAAATCAATGCGATGGCAAGTACGAAGGGCAATACAACATCCACTGTAACGTGCTCGAAATGAAAGAAAAAGAAAAACATCATCCGCATAGCACCCAGACCCCCATGCAGTCCCTGCATCAAGGGGGTTCGCCCCAGATTCAAAGCACAAGTGCACACTGACAACTGCAGCACAAGGGCAAACAAAGAAAAAAGGTGACTCTTGAACTTCACCAAGACCTCACTCTTTGAGTGACTGTTACCCGTGTTTGTGGCTGCTATTGCAATGATTGTCCTGGCTTCTTACAGACTGGTCTAGCGATCTCCCTCCAGCTCTCTCTGTAATACTCTATGTCCCTTTCACGTTCTATGTGGGGAAGAATCCCGTAATGAGGTGTGCACTGGCTAAAGCCACACCGTCCGTGGCTGTGTTTTGGTGCAAAGCAGATATTTTGAAAAAGTTAATTATTTAAGTCTATTAACACTGCACAATCCGGACGTGATCCCACAATGCAATACCTTTTCTAGGGGTCAGGGCATGGAATGCCCAAGTAAGGAATCCATCCCACCTGCCTTCACTTCAAACTCCCCAATGTTTGTTGGTTATATAGGAATTGAACATGACAATCAGGTCTGGGGCCTCATTAAAGTGGATGGCTTGGGTTCTGACCTGTATTTGTTGCTGCCTCTTGATGAAGACCAGGACCCATGGGATCATCCCTTCCTTTCCAGGCAAGAACATAAATACAACTGGACGGCAACTATGAAGAACAGAGTCAGCCGTGGAGCGAGAAATGCCAGCACACGTAGACGCGCAGAGGGAGGCGCTCGCTCACAGGAGGAGCTGAGAGCAACACAGTCAGAGTGGTGGGTGAAGACCATTGAGAGCTGCTACTTCAACAAAGGCAGAAACCCTGACGAGACGGAGACCACCGAGTTAGGAAGCAGAACCAAATGTAGAGGGACGTACCAGCATCTTTTTCCACTGACACCGAAGCCCAGTGAAAGGAGAAGCAATGCATGAAAAGCCGACCACGCAGACCAGAAAAAGTCAAGGAGGTGGATCCGCTTTGGGCGAGAGAGATCACCTCCACTATAGAGCAGTGCTGGTATTGAGAAGGTATACAGCAGCATCCAAGGAGCAGCTGCAGGGTGGTGAGACCAGAACTGAGCCCATGCTGGCTGAGAATAAGAATACCCCAGGAGAGGGTGAGTGAACGAGAAACCAAACATGGCTGCGTAGGCCCATAGCCCACATGGGGGGAATTACCCAAGTACCCCAGGAGGGGGTGAGAGAAGTAAGGAACCAAGCAAGGCTGAGCAGTCCCTTAACCCATGCCAAATTGAGAATACGAATATCCCAGGAGGAGAAGAGAAATCCAATAACCACTGGAGGTATGAGCAGGCCCATAACCCACCCAAGGCTGAGAAATTGACTATCCCACTAGGGGGTGAAAGAAGAGAGAAATCAAACAGAGATAAACAGACTTGGAGCATACACAAGGCTAAGACACTGAACAACTCAGGAGGAACAACAAGTGAACTCTGTTTTTGTTGTGAATTGTGACCTATCAAGTTCAAGAGGACACATCCCAGGAGAAAGTATAAAGCAGAGACTGTTTGGTCTACCTGGCGAAGCCATTATCTGAACCAAAAGAACAGTTGAGAGACCTTTTGTTTTGTTGAAAGCATTTTATGAAACCAAGAGCTGGAAGAGACTGTGATAACTCTTTGAGGAAGGTCAGAAAGCCAACCACCTTGAAAGGGGTAATAATTAGGGTAATGATTATTCCTTCCTTCCTTCCTTCCTTCCTTCCTTCCTTCCTTCCTTCCTTCCTTCCTTCCTTCCTTCCTTCCTTCCTTCCTTCCTTCCTTCCTTCCTTTCTTCCTTCCTTCCTTCCTTCCTTCCTTCCTTCCTTCCTTCCTTCCTTCCTTCCTTCCTTCCTTCCTTCCTTCCTTCCTTCCTTCCTTCCTTCCTTCCTACCTTCCTTTCCATAGTGGAAAGGCAGATAGTGGGTTTATGGAAGAACACTGCCTTCTCAACCCTTTTCAATCGGGTTTCAGGTCCTGTCATGCAACGGAAACAGCACTTCCTACCATACACTATATTCTGAGATTAGCCAACAAGGGTGGCCTAGCTCATGTTCAATCTTTTGACGGCATTTGACACAGTTGATTTCAATATTCTTAAATCTAAATTGACTGAAGTTGCCCACATGGCAGCAGATTCTTGAAAATGGTTTACCTCTTTTTCATCTGAGCGAACCAAACATATCAAGATAGGAGCCTGTTACTCCAGCTCACTACCGGTCTCATGCAGGGTTCCACAGGGTTCCGTCCTATCACTGCTGTTGTTTAATATTTACATTTGCTACTCATGAGTATTTTTTCTAAATTTGATCTGCATTATCATTCGTATGCAGATGGCACGCATATGTATGTGCGTGTAAAGAATTCCTTGGATTCTCTTAAACTAATTTCTGTCTATCCTTTGGAAATAAAAAGCTGGATGACGTCCAATATGCTGAAGCTGAATCACTCTAAAATGGAGGTCTTCTATCTTTTGGCCCAAAACTTCTCCTGGACAATCCTTCTAAGCTACCTTCTAGCCCCAACTTGTTTGGCCTTCCAACATCTTACGTACATCAAATAAAAAAATTTGGCTGTATCAGGCAGTCTAATTTGGACTGCAGTCATCAGGTCAGTCAAACAGTGAAGGCTGGCTATTTCTTACCTCCTCAGAATCCTATAACCTATTCTCCCTCTTATCTCAGAGAACGGTCTACCAGTGGTTGTCGGGTCACTGTAACATTCTAAACTAGACTACTTTAATGCCATCCTTTCAGGGATTACAGCAAAACGAATCCACGGTCTGTAAAAAGCACAAAATCCAGTTACAACACTTCTTTTTTATGTGCTGGAATATACATGTATTTCCTCACACTGCACAGCACTTCATTGGTTGCCAGTCCAACAGAAGATTCTTTTTAAGATACTCTGTTTAGTTTTTAAGTGCCTGCGTGGCCTTGCCCTCACTTATCTTGCAATTATGTGCCTTACTATCCTGCTCGATCCTTATGATCTTCTTCTGATCAACACCTTTTGGTTATACCTTTTCCCACTTTGTGCACCAAGGTGATAGGTGCTTCTCAGTGATAGGCCTTCGCACCTGGAACTCGCTCCCTGCTGATCTTTGTCAAATCGACTCCTACTTCTCCTTTCAGAAAAGAACTCAAAACCTACCTTTTTCAATAACCTCCTCATTTTTCCTTTCTCATTCTGATTATTATCTGTGCCCAGATACAGTTTGTGTGTCTGGTTTTCCCCATTCATGAGGAAATATGCACACTGTAAATTAACAAAATCAAAATCAAAATCAAATGTCCTTTTGCCCGTCTCTTATGTCTGACTTACCTCAAAAGATAATAAGAGCATTAAACAAGTCATCCTGGGCAAAGCACATTATCAAAACCTGGAATAGCTATATCAATTAATTTCTCATAGACGTTTATCATACTAAATGGACAGTCTGCTACACTGTTATTGTACTCTTTTGAAATAACTGTATGAGAAAGGGGAAGGGGACAAATAGTAGAGATGGGCCAAATAGCAGGAGTAAGGGTTCCAGCGGTGATTTTCATAACATCTAAGGATATTTTGGGAACCTAAGAATGACCACATACCTTTAAATTTCTGAAATATGTCTCTTATAAAAAGGCTATATACTTCAATCGCTAAGTATATTGGGCAAGTTGGGCTTGGTGCTCAATTTATCTTTTCACGACCCTCACCCTAACATTAAAATGTCTGTAACATTGAAGCATATGTAATGATTCAGACAGCCTCAGGATTTTTATGTGAGGATACAATGGCTGCAGTATCATAGTGCCTGTAATCCAAGGGTGTCTAGTTCTGCAGAACTTTAGCAGGGTCTACAGGTAAGGAGACTGTGCACATGCTTGGTACTCAATACACTTAAATATATATGCATGCATGGGATAATAATAATTTGGTCATTTATATTGTGCTTCATGTTAGATTACTTCAGTTTTATAGTACTATAATAGTTTATGTCCACTTATGGTACTCAATTCACCAACAGGATTGTGTGGTGAATAGCTGAGTTGGCCCAACCGGGTTACCGTACCCATGGCACACAGCAATTGTTCTGTTCCCAAAACAAGCCTGCTGTGCTTGAGCTATCCTCCCTGCAACTACGGAAGGTATTGTAGTTTAATGCAGTGCACTGGCCTTGCAAATCTATACTTCCGCCAGTTGGGAGGACTCTTGTTCCTAGAAGGTGCAGCATGAGAACATTTGAGGAGATGCGGTTTATCGGCTGAATTTATATCTTCTTCCCAAGAGGTTCATAGCTTCTTTACATTGACCACTTAATTACCTTTAGCACAATCTAATCTGCACATTTATTAGAAGTTTCAAAAGATTATTTGAATTAATGCAATACATGAAATGCCTGGAGTAATGGTGTTCATTTCTCTCATTTGCATGAACTGGCAGTGGTTCCAACAGTGGTTCCAACAGACCAACCACCATTATGGACTGTTATGTAAAAATATTTTCATTTAAATGTATTGCTCAGAAGTAGATTTTTTTTATGTCTAGTGAGAAAGTATTCAAAGTGATTTTTTCTATTTTTTGTGTCTCTGATTTTCAAAAACCATAGCTACACTGATATCAGACTATTGTAATTTGATCCTCAGTTTTATGTTTTTGTACAACATTCTAGAAAGCACCCCAAAACAGTAGCTATAAGTTGTGATCAGTTGGTCAGCTGGTTAGTAGTGTTTATTAGCAGTAAATAGTTTGGAAGTTTATCTCAGATCATCATGGACACGGTCCCTAAATGGGGAAGCAGCCATCCAAACTTGAAGGGCACAGGCCCTTGAAGAATTACTGGCAGATGGGCCTCCATCAATCTCAGCGATTAATTGCTTATATGTGAAACAACATGGGCCTTTGACTCTGGAATCTGGAAACATGATTAATTTCTTGTTAACTGAATGAGCCAATACAAAGGTGCGATGGGGCACAATTTAAACAGAGGACGTGAACATTATTGCAGTTCACACAGCTACCGATCAGCAAGAGAAAAATAGATATTTTGCAAAAGTAAATAAATGAGCAAATAATCAAATGTGCATCTTTCATGATGCCAAATAGATCTTGTTAACAACCACACATTTGATAAAGTCGTAAAATCAAGATCGAGAGCCTGGCATATCATTAATCCAATATTAGCGCCTAAGTACTTACCCATAGTTCCGTTCTATAGAAACAAGGAGTGTTTCCTGTGCAATGTGGTGAGTCAGAAGGATGAGACAGAGTTTGCCATCTTTAACAAGTATTTATTATAAATAAAGAGCAAGGGCTTCACTTTCCTAATCTAAAGGCTTCCTTACCTACAACTAAAACTAGGGTGCTCGTTGTCTGTGTCAAATTCAAAAGTTAATGTCTGTACTCAGTCCCAAAACTAACCTATACTGATCCCGCCACTAATAGACAACAACTAAGGACCAGGAGAAGGACTCCCTTCTCCTGGGATGGAAACAACTTTCCAATAAATGTTCTTTCTTAGTAACAAACCTTCAAATAGCATTTGGTTATTTCTTGTATCAAGTCTTTAAAGACCTTTCCACGTTCTTTTCCTTGTTACTCCTTGCTTTCTTGACTTTCTGTCTTGAGCGGTATTGACCCCTGAATCCTCTTGTATTCTGCCTTTATCAAATAACAGTCTCTCTATTCCTTGTATTTTTCATTCCACCTCTATGGGATTGTTTGTGTCTCTCTGTCAGCTTATCTTCTCACTGAGATCGGTGTATTGTACCCAGTGGCCAACTTGACTCTGCTCAGGATTGTCGCATTCCCTGGGTAGAGAGGGACTGGTTCTGTAGAGATTCTCAATCTTTGTATTGTATTCGATAATACTCCGACGAGTATGTGGAGTCCTATAGTTATTTTTACTCTTCTTATGGTTGTTGGTACTACTGGGACGAGTATGATGAGTCCTGTAAGTATTGTCACTCTTTTTATACTTCCCAGTACTACTGGGATGAATATGATGAGTCCCATAAGTATTGTCACTCGTCCTATACTTTTCAGTACAGCTGGGTCAAGTATAAGGAGTCCTGCAAGTATACACACTCATCTTATACTTCTCAGTACTTCTGGGACGAGTATGACGAGTCCCGTACATATTCTCACTCTTTTTGTCAGTACGCCAATTCAAGTATTAACCACCCACCATAGCCAGCCCTCTCCCTGGGTCTCCTGCTCTGCCCGTTACCTTCTTGGGTTAGGGTCTGCATCACTGGGTTGGCGTTCCTTTCTGGGGCTGTGTTTCATTCTCACAGGACGGTTCTCGTGTTAGCCGTTGTTCTGCTTTCAATTTCGCTTCAGTGTATTTCACCTATGTCGGTATTGGCACAAAGAGGGTTTCTCGTGTTCTCCTCTTCTTGGCCACCGTTTGTCAGGATGTCTCTTGGCTTCCCTTTGTTCTCGTGTAACACTCAGGATACCCTTGTGTAGATTGTATCGGCACAGAGAGGCTTCCTCTCTCCTCCCATTTTCCAGCCACCAACCCATAGGGGCGCACCCGTCTTGGGACACTTGATCGCCTCCCGGGCACTCAGTAGGCTTCTCCCATTCAGCTGTTCTCCCAACATCTGTTCCTAAAGGCTTCTTGGATCTCCAGAGTTACCTGGTCCCTGTTCTCTCTGAGGTCAATTTGAAACTTCTGGGTCCTTCACCATTGTTTTGCTCCTCTTACTTTTATTGTGTTAACCGGTTTCCTCAGTTTCCATAGTCCTTTTTTGTGTTAGTGCCATGCTTAGCCTAACTCCATTGGGTTTCTTCATCCCAGTGTCAGACAGCTCATTATCCTCCCCTTGGTGTCTACTTGTGTCAGTATCAAGCAGATATGTATTCTATGTCAGAGGTGTTGCATTAACAGCTTTAGGAGGATTCTAGTTTCATAGAGATTGTTTAATTGGATTCTTGAGTAAGGTGGAAAGGGAGTTCCTCATCAAAACAGGAGTCGTCATCCCCATGGGAGAAGTCTCTTCATGTGACCTCCCAATTACCTCCACCCATAAGGGGAATATCGTTTAGTGGGCTCACCTCCCTAGCCTCACTGAATCCCTTGATTCATCACAGCAAACACTGAGCGTACTATAGAAGAGAATCCAGAATGGATATCTTCCAACCTCCCAGACTCACATACTTAGTGCAAAGATGTGTAACTCTAATTCTAACAGTGTTCAAATAGACCTGTGTTCAGGATAGTCAGCATTAAATTGTATGATGAAAGAATTACATACAATGGTTCCAAATTGAAATCTGTTACATTGCCACTGGATAATGTGGAAAACCCTACTGGATTGTAGGCTCCTGGGCTTGCCTTCTGCATCAGTGATTCAGTGTAACTCAAGAAAACACAGTAAATGGTTTCTATCTCACTATCACAACCTGTGGCCTTTAAAACCTTTAGGGAGGCCCTTATAGGGTGGGGGATCACCCACACTCACCGTCGCACCCGCAGCCACTTTAGAGATCTCTGGGCAGCAGTGTTGCCATGGGGGCTGCCCACGTCACCGCTGCAACCCACAGTGTCATATTGAGTCCAGGCAGCGTTGTTTTCACCACCACAGTGCCCTTTTAGTTTTAAGTGGTGGTGTCCCCATTGCTATGAGGACGCTGCTATTTCCCGGTGTGCCCGCGGCCTGCTGCTTCTTCCCAGCCTGCCCTCTCTGCATTGTGTCAGAATGACACATGGGGCAGGCTGCAGGACCTTCATCCAGGCCTGCCTCACTGTGACAGCATGGAGCTTCTTTTCAGACGGGTTGTCACAACGAGGTGGCTCTGGACATGGACAGCATCCTCTTCACCTGGGGTGCCTTCCAGGATAGCCCAGGAATTATATAAATTGCACCGCATTGGAGGCTGAAGCGGTTTTCGCCTCCTTCCCCCCCAGCCACCTGACAGGCATGGCCCGGGAGGACTTTGCTGTTGTGCCCGCCTCACTGGCCATGAGGTGGGCCGTCAGGGGCACAGCTGGGCCGCTTGGTTCAGGCTGACCCCTTGTGCGGCCAGAACTGGGAGCTCCATCTTAAGTCCAGGCAGCCCCGCACATGCTGCCTGGGCTCTTTGTTGTTACTGGGACCAGCCGGTCTGGCCCCCGGGCGGGCCAAAATGCACCATGGCCCCATAAGAGGCCAGACTGTTGCTGGCATGCAGCCTGGCTCTGCAGTTCAGAGTCATTTTCTTTGTTTATCCCGCTATGTTTCTGTTTCTGTTTCCTCTCCAACTGTCTTTCAACAGTCCTTCCACTTCAAATCTCCTGTAGATTCCTTTCTTGCCTGCCCAGCCCATTTTTTGGTGTGGGAGTTCTGTTTCTTTTTCTTTTTTCTTTTCTTCTTTCAACAGTCTATCCAGCCCCTTGGTGTGCTGGATGGATACTTTAAACAAACACACATCAATAAAACACACACAATACATACAATAAAATATTGTATTCACTCTGGTGTCTGTGTCTTTTTTTTCTAGATTTCCCTTAGGGCACAAGCATGCAGCTCATTCTAGCTTGGCACCATTCGGGTCACGGGCTACACAATGAATGCTCCTGTTGAAACAAGTTTGCAATACAAATGCTTAATTTATTAACACAACCTTGTTATTTAAATACAACATAACAATACATTTAATTTACTAACTCAGTTTGTCTATTTAGCTTACCCCCTTCTAAAGTAACATTTACATCACCCCCAAAACTCCAAAACATGTAGTGTTACCACAACTATGTGATAATTACCTTATACACTACAGGAGGGGCCATCATTGCTTCGGATAATGACCCTTCCCCAACATATGGCCCTTGGTCTATAAGGCCATGTTAAAAGTAGTCACCATCCCCCATTTGAAAAGAGTTCTGTGCCCCCGTGGGGCATCCTCTGGGTTCCTTATGGGGGAACAGACCGACCGTATGAAGAACATTGGTTTAAGGTATGTGTTGTGTCGTTTGTTCCCTGCCATGGTCCTGCAGTATCAGACTTTCATTTCACCCTGCAACAGGATGACAATGAGCTTATTACATATCAGAAACCCACCACATAGTCGTTCAACAATCAAGCACACCGACTCCCGTCATGAATTTTCAGAGGTCCGAGGAATATCTGATTTGAACTGGCACCCTCAAATCCATGTCACAATAGCATGTGATGTGTTGTGTTTATAATGTTACCATTGTGTTGTGTTAAGGGAGGGAGAGGTGTTGTATTTATAATGTAATCACTGTGTTGTGGGAGGGAGATGGGTTGTGTTATAATGTTATCAGTGTGTTGTGGGCGGGAGATGTGTTGTGTGCATAATGTTGTCATTGTGCTATTGTTGTTATGGTTATGTTTCACCCAGTTCTACATGGCCTCTGTGACATCACTGCATAATACGTTCCATTGGCCCCCCCAAGGTTGCTGTGGAGTCGGAGGCTCGCGTGATGGCTGTGGCGTGCAGACATATACGTTTATTTCTTACATGAATAGTCATGGCCCAGTCACTTCATGATGCTATTCCTACATGATATTATAAACTTGCTCGACCCCACTCTCAGATCTTCAGATATCAAATCATCCCATTTCATAAAGTTTTTATTTCACAAAATATAACCAAGGAGTGTTGGCGCACATGCCAAACATTATTTAAACGCATGTGCAATATCTATGTAAAGTAGTTTGGGTTACATTCGAAGGGGTGGGCAGAGTGATTGCTAATCTAAAACAACAAAACCATGGTATGTAACTGCAGGAATAATCTAATAGCTGGGGTGGATGAAAGTTAGCTAGGGACGTCTTTATGGAAGGGCAAAAGGGGCACATGCCTCGGGCCCCTGCCTTGAGGGGGCCCCCACTCAGCTGCCTGATTCAAAGAAGGCAGTGAAGTTACTTTACGAAATGTAAATGACAACTGTCTTGCTAAGTGTGCTGCTGCGTCTCTGTGGCTACTGACCGGCCGTTGTTAACAACTAAGGTCTGACTTGACCCATTCATCCTGTAATGCATTCCCGGTGTAACGTCACTTTTTCCTATCTGTCAGAAAATCCTATCTTGCTGAATGAGCATGCGTACGCATGCTCAGTCAGTACTTAGTACTTAATGGATAGGATTTATTGACAGCAGGAATGTGGTGTGCCTGTGTTTGTGGGGTCCCAGGATGCAGTTTCTGTAACTTAATGTGAGCCAGGCTCACTGAAATAACAGAACAAGGTGAAGCCGTGTTAAGAGCGACTCATAAAGGGAAGAAAACAGCACGAACCCAACGGACCCGGCAGCAGACACTGTGTTTCATAAACTCCCAGGATTCTAATAAGCACTAAATGTGCAAAACAAATGAAAGTATCCATAACAAACATAGATGTACGTGTATGTGAACTAAGTGCATCATTATCACGTTAATAATGCACTTATTTCACATACACGTACATATTCGTGATAAATCCGGCTGACTGGGCATGCGTGTGCATGCTCAATCATGACTTATATTGTATATATAGTTTGTTATATGCAGTTTTTCGAGTATCTGTAAGTCTACTATTCTGGCCACAGCACAAAAAAAAAGAAAAACGTTGCCCATACCTACATACGAGTACCACAACAAACGCTAGTAGTACCAACGGCTGCCAAATTATGAACGCCTGGTAAATGACTTTTCAAAAGACAGAAACGTTATGCAATATTTTTTGTATTCGAAATAAGCTTTAATACAATCATTTTAAAAAGTCACAGCTCAAGATGTAAAAATATCCCATGTTAATAATAGCGTTATCGAAATGTAATCGAAGAGTTACTCTGCAATTCCATCTGCCACTGGTTGTAGTAACAGATCCCCTCATTTAGGACGAAGGATGAATGACTTTGATAACCTCATAAAACCCTCCTTTTTGTACCGCCCATTCCCCCTCTCCTGCTGTCTCAGTGAAGAGCGCCGTGCCCCGCCCTTCACTTTACAGAAATCCTGTTTAGCATGCAGCACTCGCCCTGCATAAATTATGTTCACGGCACAGTTGCTTAAAAAATATGTGCAAGTCAAAAAAAAACTGCAGTGAAGTTTGTAAGCGAAGGAGACGGTGGATGTTGTTATATCCGCCCTACATCCCGCAGCGCGGTGACGTAGGGCAAGTTAATAAAAGCCCCGCCCCCTGAGTGGGAGGCAGTTCCGGGCGAAGCTGAGCCAGCGTGTGTGTGTGTCTTTTTCTTGAGCTCCCCTGCCCAGGCCGCGCTCCAGGCCATGCAGCCTTTTGGACCGGAGCCAGCCCCTCGTACTGGGCCTCCGGCAAAACGCACGACATAACAATGGCGACGAGGAAGTGATCGAGCATCCACGCGCTCCAACGCGAGTTCGCACGCGGAGACCACACGGTCGCTCCGTGAAAATTTTTGGACACCCGGTGGGGGCCCCACGACCACGTGACCCCCACCCCCCCCAAAAAAAAAAAAAAAATTTTTTTTTTTTCCTCTTTTCATTCCCCCTTTCCACACCTCATCCTCAGGGGGTGAAAAAAAAAAAAAGAGTTTTTTTTTCACGCGTCGTCCCGGGCACCACCAGCACGTCGTCTCCTGCACCAATCCATCGGAGCACATGTGCCGGTAGGACGCTGCATCACCACAGGGCACGCACGAACCCGAAGGGCAGACACTCGGCGACCGAGCGCACGCAACACCATGGCGACTGGGCTATCTACCCCTGGACCTTCCACACCGTCCAGAATGGCGGCAAACCTGTCCATGGCGTCACCACCGCCTCGCATGCAAGGAAGTTCGTCGACGTTGATCCAACCATTCGACCCGTTCACTGACCCATCGTCCAGTGGGCCCAGATGGCAGCTATGGCTACAGAAGTTCGAGATGACGAGATGATTTTTCTGGATGACGTGACGTCCTTACATTTACTCCTCAGTGTGGGCGACGAGGTGCTGCGCATCTTTAACTCCCTGGATGTGGACGACGGCCAAGATGCATACCAGAGTGCGAAGGACGCTCTAACAGCACATTTTCTCCCGCAACTAAATCCAGACTATGAAACCTTTATCTTCTGCACGACCATCCAGGCCACCGACGAGACTCTCGACGCCTACCACACGAGGCTGAGGAAGCTGGCCATGTCGTGTGAGTTTACGAACACTGAAAGGGAGATTAGGAGGCAAATCATAAATGGAATTCACTCGGAGAAGCTGAGGCGTCTCGTGCTCAGTGAAAAGGGCATCCCTCTACAGCGCATCCTGGAACTGGGCCGACAGAGGGAGCTTGCCCACTCCAGGGCCGCCAACATGGAAGTGACCCTACAAAAACTCCAGCCGTCACTGTCCACAGCGATGGTGGCTCAAATCTCGGACAGACAATCAACGAGGAGCGAATATGGCAGCGGTTACACCCAGAACAGGTGGCAGCCTCGAGCACCAGGACCAACTGAATGTGGATGGTGTGGTGGCCAAAGGCACGGAAGGCGAAACTGCCCGGCGCAAGGCACCACGTGCGGAGCATGTGGCCGGAAGGATCACTACGTGAAAGTGTGCAGATCCGTGAACACGCCACTGCAGCCCCCACAAGGATCCCAGGAGAAAGGGTCATCGAAGAAAAAGAAACAAGCCAGCGCGAGGAGGGTAGCGGTAGTCAACTCCTCGACGGAAGAAGAAGGAGATGATCTCTCAGCCCTACGACAAACAGCAGGCACGGAGAATGAAGGAAAGGGCCGAAAGGTGTACTTAGTATCGACACTAAACCAAGGGCCAGCACAGTCGAAAAGAACCGCCAGGCGACGAAAATGCATGATCAACATACAAGGCCAGGACATACAAATGACCATCGACACGGGGGCTTCGGTAAACGTCATGCCAACCACCGTTTTCCGAACCCTCGCTCCACGACCCGAGCTAACATCCACAGACACTCGACTATTTGCCTACGGCAGTCGGAAACCTCTACCAGTCATCGGGAGGTTCCGCACCACGCTTGAGCATGGCGAACAGAAGTTGTGGTCGAAGATCTATGTCGTCAAGGCGGGAATTGAAAGCCTGTTGAGCGGAGATGCGGCTGAAGACCTGGGCGTGGTAAAATTCATATGCCACGTTGACGACACATCCGAGGTCGAGAACTTTCTCAGGCAACACCCCATGCTACAGAGGGGGATAGGCTGTCTCAAAGGAAAGACCATCAAACTACATATTGATCAGTCAGTGCAACCACGCGCAGTAAGACACCGACGGACACCTTTCCACATGAGGGAACAAGTCGAGAAGGAGTTAAGGTCACTCGAAGCCGCTGGTATTATTGAAGAAGTCACGGGACCAACACCGTGGGTTTCCCCGATGGTGGTCACCCGGAAGCCCAAACAGCCAGGGAAAGTTCGGATCTGCATTGACATGCACCTGCCCAATGCAGCCATAAAGAGAGAGCGACACATAACTCCGACAATCGATGAAATCATCACTGACCTCACGGGATCGTGTGTGTTCTCGAAGGTAGACCTAAAGGCGGGGTACCACCAGCTGAAGCTACACAGAGAATCGCGCTACATCACCACGTTCTCAACCCACTTGGGCCTGAGGAGGTACAAGCGCCTGAGTTTCGGCATATCGTCGGCCGCGGAGGTTTTTCAACAAACCATCCAGGAGGTCATCAGAGGCATACCAGGGGTACTGAACGTGAGCGATGACATCCTGATACATGCACCGGACATCAAGGAACACATCGTGAGACTGAAGGCACTACTGGGCAGGTTGGAAAGCGCCAGACTCACAATCCATCGAGAGAAGTGCGAATTCCTAAAACCAGAAATAACGTTTTTTGGATACCGGTTCGACCGCACCGGCGTATCGCCTGATCCCCAGAAAGTGGCGGACATACAAGCTGCCAGCCCCCCCACGACTCCCACCGAGGTGCGCAGTTTCCTGGGTATGGCCACTTACTGTGGCAGATTCATTCGGAACTTAGCAACACTATCCGAACCACTGCGGGAGCTAACAAAGGCCAGCACCAAGTGGGACTGGGGACCCGAATGCCAGGAGGCATTTGAGAGCATAAAAGACTCCCTGTCAACGGATACCAAGATGGCCTACTACGACACGGACCTCCCGACAGAACTATTTGTGGATGCCAGCCCAGTCGGACTCGGAGCAATCTTGATGCAGGTCACGAAAGGGGGTACAAAAAGGTAGATTGCTTATGCATCCAGGGCGCTCACAGCAACGGAACAAAGGTACTCCCACATAGAAAAGGAGGCAATTGCCGTTCTATGGGGATGTCGACACTTCCACATGTACCTATATGGGCGCAAGTTCACGGCGATCACCGACCACAAGCCCCTGCTACCAATCTCATTGGGTCATCGGCACACCCACCAGCCAGAATCACCAAGTGGCTGCTACACCTCCAGCAATATGATTTCGAACTTGTCTACCAACCGGGCAGCGGCAACCCCGCGGACTTCCTGTCGAGACACCCACGACCAGCCACCCAGCAGGAAGTGTTAGTCGCCGAAGAAACGGAGGAGCACTGTCAAGTGGTCCACACCATGAGGCCCAAAGCGATAAACATCGAGGACATTACAACAGAAACCCAGAATGACCCATGTTGCGATCTGGTAAAAGATGCCATCTTGTCAGGCAACTGGAAAGACTTCATGTCGCATACACGCAACAGAACCGAGGGGGCCAAGGCGTTCCTAGCAGGCATGTTCACGGTTCGACAAGACCTCTCGATCACTGAGGGAGGGCTCCTGCTAAGGGGTGACCGCATCATCATACCCCCAAGGCTGCAAGACAGGATAGTTGCCCTAGCGCATGAAGGACACCAAGGGCTTGCGAGGACAAAGGCACGGATCCGACACAGGGTTTGGTTCCCTCACATTGACGATCGAGTGGAGGACTTAGTGAACACATGTCTACCCTGCCAAATAACGAGTGGACCCCCAGACCCAGAACCGATCCTATCGGCCGAGCGTGGCCAGGCACGATGGGAAGCGATCAGCATTGACTTTTGCAAAATCAGAGAGGGTCTACACCTACTGGTGGCAATCGATGACCACTCACGATATCCAGAGGTCGAGATACTGGAGTCCACCGCCGCGGAGGTGGTCATCCCGGTGATAGAAAAGATGTTTGCCACCCATGGTCTGCCCACGACTATTAAGAGTGACAATGGACCCCCATTCGCAGGGGAGGAATTCAAGTCATACCTACAGGAACTGGGCATCAAATACCACCATATCATGCCAAGGTGGCCGCAAGCTAATGGGGACGTCGAGCGTTTCATGAGAACTATCAACAAGGTACTCCGAGTATCAAAGGCAAACGCCAGCCCGTGGAGGATCGACCTGTTCCGGTTCCTAAGGAACTATCGGGTCACCCCCCACAGCACCACGAGCATACCACCTGCTGACCTTATGTTCGGAACTGTCATCAACTCGTCGATTCCCCATCATCCAAGCAGAACCCCTGACGACATCGACCATGCACGTGTGGAAACGAGGAGAACACGTGCCAATGCTCACATGAGCGCCAAGAGAAGAGCAAGGCCCTCCAACCACAGAGTGGGCGACCAAGTCAACATGTTGCGAAATCCCACAAAATCCAAGATGGACACCAGGTATGACGAACTGCCATGGACTATCAGCAACCGGCGTGGGACCATGATAACGGTCACACGGGGAGGTCGGGAAGTAACAAGGAACGCTTCCTGGTTCCCGTGCCCCAGCAACTCTGGACAGATGGCGAAGGACATCACGACGACAACGAGCAACAAAGCAGCGACGTGCCGGCGCAAGACCCCCAGGAAGAATCTGCGGGGGATTGCAGCTGGCAATCACCGAGACTACCCAGCAGTGAGGACACATGTAACGAAGGTGAGCAGACTGACGAGCCGAGCGGGGACAGCCCCCAAGCGAAGCGGTACAGCCTGAGAAAGACCACGAGACCGCCTGCGAGGCTGAATGACTATGTATGCTAATGTCCCCAGCAGTGGCAGAAGTTTTATAGTTGAGCATGCGGCTTATGTTTATGTTGTTTAGGTCATGTTGAAATAAAGGAGGAATGTTATATCCGCCCTACGTCCCGCAGCGCGGTGACGTAGGGCAAGTTAATAAAAGCCCCGCCCCCTGAGTGGGAGGCAGTTCCGGGCGAAGCTGAGCCAGCGTGTGTGTGTGTCTTTTTCTTGAGCTCCCCTGCCCAGGCCGCGCTCCAGGCCATGCGGCCTTTTGGACCGGAGCCAGCCCCTCGTGCTGGGCCTCCGGCAAAACGCACGACATAACAGATGTCTATTTGTATTTTAAATATATCGTTACATCTTTCTCAAATAGGAAAAACGAACAAGAAAGCCTTGTGGAGGCACAACACATGATGTTTATATATTAATGAGGCGTTTTACGGCTCTTTTTGCCCCTTTGCGTGGGAAGCCGAAGCATCCAAATAAAGCACCGGAAGCGTTTCAATATTTAGAACCATTTTACATTTTTTAAGAGGAAAAATATTGCACAAAAAGAAGCTTATTCACCCTTTCACACCACGTCAAAATGGGCTAAGAAAGGAAGGTTTTTACACTACAGGAGAGGAGGAGGTCATGGAAAAATGGGAGGTTTTACTTTCTTGTGGCTTTAATATGCAATGGGGGTTAATTAGCATAATTTATATGTTTATGAATAAAAGCAGAATATAAGGGAAAGGTGGTAACGTCTGAAGGGTAGTTGAGCAGTGGGGGCAGGGCCGCCGAAATAGCAGAGGCATCTTTGTACAGAGGAAAGCAGGGGAGGGGGCGATCAGCCATCTGTCCACATTGGCCTCTCAGCCTTTGGTGATGTTTCCCCATGCCCCCCTGGGCTCTTTCACACATGCGCACGTGGTCACATCCATCCGCTCACCCCCCTGCCTGCCCTTGTTCTGTAACTTTGTGTGTTCCTGGACATACGACGTACATGCCAATTCCTTCTCAGTACGAAAAATGAGATTTCCATATTTTAACGACTTGGGCTACAATGTATTGCCGTTGTGTTTCTGTGCGTCGTACGGACATGCCACATGCAGAGGCCCTGTACCTAACCTCTCTAGTAATATTGGTAGCCAATACGTCCCGTCTTTGTCCTCTACTGAGGGTGTCATTTCGGAAACCTGTGGTCCGCATCAGTAGCAGCCCTTTTCGAAAGCCGAGCCTGTAAGGGGACACCCGCCACAGGATTGCTTTTTTTGCAGGCCTTATGTCAGGGGGTCTGTTTATCTGCGTTTGCACTCCTTAAGAGCTTTGAAACACTTGCTTGTGCGTATGCACTATATAAATACAAAATACCGAAGGGACTGACAAGGGCAGTCTGCAATATCTGCATGGAGCGTTGCTACAGTGCAACAGTAACTCTTCACGTCTACAATTGGAGGCGTGTGCTTGGTGGTGTGTGAACCCGAGCCCTCCAGCTACATAATTCCAGTCCTCCGCTTAGCGGGACGCAAAGGGACTGAGAAGGGCAGTCTGCAGTATCTGCACGGAGCGTTGCTACAATGCAGCAGTAACTCTTCACTTTCTACAACTGGAGGCGTGTGCTTGGTGGTGTGAACCCGAACCCTCCAGCTACATAATTCCAGTCCTCCGCGAAGCGGACCGCAAAGCGGACCTCGGAAGGACTGACAAGGGCAGTCTGCAGTATCTGCATGGAGCGTTGCTACAGTGCAGCAGTAACTCTTCACTTTCTACAACTGGAGGCGTGTGCTTGGTGGTGTGAACCTGAACCCTCCAGCTACATAATTCCAGTCCTCCGCGAAGCGGACCGCAAAGCGGACCTTGGAAGGACTGACAAGGGCAGTCTGCAGTATCTGCACGGAGCGTTGCTACAGTGCAGCAGTAACTCTTCACTTTCTACAACTGGAGGCGTGTGCTTGGTGCTGTGTGAACCCGAGCCCTCCAGCTACATAATTCCAGTCCTCCGCGAAGCGGACCATGAAGGGACTGACAAGGGCAGTCTGCAGTCCGCAGGCCCGTGGGACCATAATCCTTTCTGGACTTACTCATTATTTTCAGCCCGAGAGGCAAGGCGGGCTCGTAGTTTTATGGTGACTCAGGCTGAATCTCCAAAAAGGAAACTTTGCATAGGAGAGCCTGATCAGCGTACGCTAAGACGCTCAAAACTCCGCCTCCAGGGCCTCCCTAAGAACACCTCAACTTCCCCGGAAGGATTCGAGCGGCCAGAGGACCTGAGTCCCTTGTCAAAATCCTGGCAAAAGCACCATCCGGAACCTATCCGTGCTCGAGCAACGAGAGCTGCAGAGCCTTCCACAGTAAGTGATTTCCAGTTTCCTCCAATTGAATCAGCGGGTAGGAACGCTATGCCTTCTGCAACAGAGGATAATGCGGTGCCTGACTATCGCACTCCCCCAATCCTCTTCCTCTTTCCCTACAGCTCTGAATAAATCTAAGGGCGCAGTCCAGGCCCCCTCTTTACCTCTGGTGCCGCCTCCACTAGACATCCTTTGCCCCTCGCAGCTCATGTCGGATCCGGAGAAGTCCCCCTCATGGACCCCTGAGTCTGCAGGACTCTCGGTGCACCCTCTCCCGCTTGATCCTGACCTGGTTGTATGCGACCGTGAAGTACAACGGGGCATTTCAGCGGGGGGGCGGCCCTCTTGGGGGATAAGGTTGTGATAATGATTCACAACTCCAGGGGAGAAGAAGATCTGAGGACTCCCCTGGATATCGAGGAACACAAATCCTTTTTCGACTCTCCCGGTGCCACACCGGAAGAGCAGCTTTTGACAGAGGCGGGAGGGGACCCTATCGTGGATGTAGGGCTACCCCCCGAAGTCAGCATTGTTGCAAGTCCATTGAAACGTGCATCGGCCGAAACTCAGAATAAGAGTCCCTGTTTCACGGACCCTTTGAAAATGCCCTCCACTGTTCCAACAACGGACCTTCCGTGCTTGGATGATCCACCAGTAAGTGGTAATCTGGTTCAACCTCTAAAGGCGAGAACATTGGGCAATGGCCACAAAATCTTCTCTTGGAAGACGGTGCGGGCAAAGGCACCGTATAAAAGAGGGCTACTGGGGGGTAAAAGATCTCTGAACCCTCATACCCCAATGTCTATGTCCACATTGAAAGAGTTCTTTGGTAAAAAAAACACATTTCGAAAAGGAAGGCCTTCCAGACCTATCAGACGTGGAGCTGTTGGCCATTGTGGAAGATACTGCTACACACCTCTCAAATTTAAATCTACCACTAAAGATGCCCCTTTTTTTGGAAAGTAGCACCAACAAGACACTGCAACCTATCTCCCAGGTTGGGAGGGTGAACCAACAAATTGAAACAACTCGGCCAACACCGGATCTTTCAAAAGGGAGGAGAGAAGTGGTGATAAATGGTCTATGTGAATCAAGTGATTCACAAAACATGAGGCCTATTCCCGTCGTCCAGTTGAGTGAGGGTGCGCAGGTGAAAGTCCCTTTTGATGTGGAGAAGCGAAACAGAGGACCTGCACCATCTTGTGATTCCAGGGGGGTGGTTTTGCCACCTCCTGCACCTGAGAACGATATTATGCCCCCTCATAAAGGGGTATACCTCCTCCTCCTCGACCCCCCAATCCATTCTGGGACCTTTCAACTACGGAGGGCGGCAAGTCACATGACAAAAGTATTGGTCTTAATCAAAGCACTGGTTCCCCTTTGCCACCAAGACGCGTGAGTGAAATTACATCTAGGACACCGAATGATACCCCTCCTAAAAAACCGGATCCAATTACCATTTTGTCCACAGTAACCATCACTCCGGCTCCTTTTGGTAAGCTTTATGAAGCAATCAATGACACTCTGAAGGATCAAAACACTCTGATTGCGTACATGCACACCAAGCTTAACTTTCTTGAGGGGTTTGTGTCCGCTCAGCAACATTACTGGTGCGATGGTAAAGGGCATATTGGTAATGAAAGATCTGGCCACTCCGCAGTGGGGTTGGCCTGTCCCCAAGCTTGCACGGTGGCTAATTCCCCATTTTTGCAAGGTACTCAAACTACTGAATATTTCTTTTTTTTTTAAAAAGATTTATTTAATATTTTCAGTTACAACAATGGGAACCCCTGGCCGTTCCCCAACTCCCCCTAACTCCCACCCCCCTCCCATCCCGGAAGGTTTTCGTTAGATCTTTGTTTCTGTGCAAGTCTATGTTCTCAATATGTCCGAAATTCTTATATTATGGGGGCACCATTGCTCCATGTAATCTGATTGCAGATATTCGAGTATCTCTCCCCATTCCTTTGCAAAGGTCTCTTCCGTTCCTTGTAATGTGTGTGTTAGCATTTCCATGGTCAATTGTGTCCATACTTTCTGGAGCCAAGTGAACATTTGTGGGGGCTCTTGTTTTTTCCAGTTTTGGGCAATTGTCGCCCAAGCGGGTATTAGTAGACCCATGAAACCCCTCCATTGTGATTTCCTGAATTTCTTAGCTGCCTGATCTTTGATACCGCATAGCCATACTTTTTCGCCCAGGAATTCGGCCTCTGGAAATATTTTTCTAATTTCCACCTTTAGTTCCGACCAGAAGGCTTTGATTTCCCGGCAGTCCCACCAGATGTGTTTCCACGTGCCCACCTCCAAGCAGCCTCTCCAGCACGTGTTCGTTGTTTGTGGGTACATGGCGTGCAGTCTTTCCGGCGTGTAGTGCCATTGGGTTACTATTTTTAGCCACATTTCTCTTTTTTGGACGGATCGGGTCATTTTCGGTATGGTGTTCCATAGGTCTTCCCACTGGCGTTTGTGGATTTCCTCCCCCAATGTTTTCGTCCACTTGACCATATATGCCCATTTGAGTTCCTCCCCTGTGGAGTTGATAAATGTGTAGAGAGAGGAGATTAATTTTCTAGTTCCTGAGTTGGTGATTAGAAACTTCTCGAATGGCTTGAGATCCCTTGTGGCTGCTGTTTTGATGTCTGAGGTTGTGAGCCAGTGCCTTAGCTGTCCATATTTGTATTTGTCTGCTTCCGTTAGTTTTAATATTTCTCTGCATTCTTTGAAGGTCCTTATTTCTTCGTCTTGGAACATTTCGCCTATCTTTGTGTATCCTGCTGCCTCCCATTTCTCGTAGGCTCCCTGTTCCATTCCCGGTGGGAACTGTGGGTTTCGACAGATGGGTGTGAACAGCCCCTCCACTGTGGTCATGATGCCCTTCCGTGTCTGCTCATCCCAGGCCTCAAGGGTGGTTTTCATGATTTCGCTTATGCGGAGGTTTGGGTGCCTATGTTGTTTTGCTTTCCATAGGGTTTCCTCCAATGGGGATCTGGCTACCGCTCTGTCCTGAGACACCCATATTGTTTGTTGATTGTCACCCAGCCATTCTCTCAGGACCCACAGTTGCGCAGCCATGTAGTATTTGCGAAAATGTGGTAGGGCCATTCCCCCCTCCTTTGTTGGGGCAGAAAGGGTCGCTCTGGCAATCCTCGGGGGCTTTTTGTTCCATATATAGGACGAGATAGCTTTGGTCAGTGCTCTAAAGAACGATTTGGGGACCCTGATTGGGAGAGCCTGAAAGTGGTATAGCATTCTGGGGAGGATGACCATTTTTACTGCTTGAATTCTACCCCACCATGAGACCATTAGGGGGTTCCAGCGCTCCAGGTCTCTCTTTACCCGTACCAGTAGGGGGGGGGTAGTTCTCGTTATATAATGTTTCTATCTTACGTGTTAAGGTGATCCCTAAATATTTTATTCCTTTATCGGCTATTTTCAGGTTTTGCGAGATCGCTATTCTTTCCAATTCCGGCCTCCCTCCGGCTAAAAGTAAGAGTTCTGATTTGTTCTTGTTAATTTTGAGGCCCGATACCGCCCCGAAGGTTTCAAGCTCTCTAATGGCTTGGGGAAGTGTTGTTCCCGGGTTCGTAAGGGCTAGTAGCATGTCATCTGCGTATGCTATTACTTTGTGTTGTGAGCCTCCCATTTCTATTCCCGTTATGGCTTCTGTCTCCCTTATTCTAGTTAGAAGTGGTTCCAGGAAAATAGCATATAGCAGAGGGGACAGGGGGCATCCTTGTCTGGTGCCTCGTGTTATTTCTATTTTGTCCGTGATCGCCCCGTTAATGGCTATCCTGATTGACGGGGAGGTGTAGTTGGCTTTTACCATTTTTATATACTGGTCTCCAAAGCCCATATGTTTTAGTGTTTTAAATAGCATTGTCCACTCCACCCGATCGGAAGCCTTTTCGGCGTCTAATGAGAGCAGTGCTGCTTGTGTTTGGGTGATCTTGGTCTTCTCGACCAGGTGTATTATTCTTCTCATGTTGCCATGTGTGAGTCTCCCTGGGATAAATCCAGATTGGTCTGGGTTTATTAGAGACGGGAGAAGTGGGGATAGCCTGTTCGACAGAATTTTAGTGTATATTTTTGCATCAATATTAATCAGTGCTATGGGACGGTATGAACTGGGGAGGGATGGGTCTTTCCCTTTTTTATGGAACACCAGGACCTTTGCTTCATTCATTGATTGGGTCACATTGCCCTGTTCTTTAAAGGTGTTTAGAAGTCTCGTGAGGACGGGGATTAGTATATCTGCGTATTTTTTATAGAAGGGGGCGGTAAAGCCGTCTGGGCCAGGTGCCTTCTCTATCGGGAGTGCCGCAATTGCCTTTTTGACTTCCTCCTCCGAGATCGGGTTCTCTAGTGCTATTCTGTCTTCCTCAGGGATTTTTTTAATAGGGAGGGTTTGCAAATAAGCGTCTTGGTCTGTTTCGTTCGGGTGTTCTGTGGTGTAGAGATTTTGGAAGAAATCCTGGAAGATTCTCCCTATGTTTGAGGTTTGTGTATGTAGTTCTCCCTGCTTGTCCTGCATACTCATTATGTTTATTGACTTTTGTTTTTCTCGCAGCTGTCTTGCTAAGAGTCTGTCCGCCTTATTGGCTTTTATATATAGCCGTTGTTTAAGAAATTGGAGGGATCTTTCGGCTCCTTTTGTGCGAAGCATTTCCAATTGCCCCTGTGTGTGTTTAAGGGCCTTTTTTAAGGCTCTAGTTGGGTGGGATATAATTTCTTCCTGTATGTCCGTTATTTTCTTTTCAAGTTCTTTTTCCCAGCGGTGTCTTTGGTTTTTTTAGAGGCTTTCATGGCTATAAAGTTGCCTCTGGTCACTGCTTTGAATGCCTCCCAGACCGTGCTTAGTGGGACCTCACCTGTGTCGTTTTGTGTAAAGTATTCCGTTATCTTGTCCCTAATCGATTCTCCCATTAACTACTGAATATTTCTTAACAAAGAAAAATAACATCTCAGACTGTGTAGAGCATAGCTCCACAGAGAATGAGCAAACTCGACAGCCTTTGAGAGGGCTCTTTCCACCTACAAAGGCCACTCCACTGACGAAGACTCAAGCAAATGTGGGGCAACCCCCACAAGCTCAGACCAGTAATGCACCTAAGAAAAACGGCTCGGTGGCCTTTAAGCTCCCGGAGAGCGCTTCTATTCAATCAGCCTCAAAAGCAATTGACTTTTCCACAATCAAGATTCCTTCAACTTTCCAAATTTTTCAACACAAAGGACCCAGTGAACCAGTTCAGAGACGAAAGAAGGTTGTGAAAGCCAAGACTCCTGCTCCTCGAGCGAAGTGACCCCGGCTTCGACAAACAACCCCAACTCTAGAGCCCAACGGGACTCAGACAAGGACTCCTCTCCTGTCCAAAATAGAAGAGTGTTTAAATTGAAACCTACGGAAAAGCCTCTGACTGTCTTTGCGAGTCCGGAGGGGTCGCGAGATGCTTCCTATAGTTCAATTGTTCTAATGAACATGAGTATCTATACAGTGGAGGAATCTGAATCTGAAATCCCTTCTACCAATCAGAAAAAAAGGAAAAAAAACAGAAACCCGGGAAAACAGAGCAATGGAAGATCCTAAAAGAAAAGCCCTGCTTCTTCATTCCCCATCGACTACACCTGTGCCCTTGAAAAAGAGGAAACTTCCTCAGAGAAGAGAAAGTGTCAAGGAAGGGCAGAGGAGTGAAAAGGAACAACACGTGGAAAAGCATGGCGATGGCTCCAGAGATCAATTACATCAAGGGCACCGACCCACTGCCTTATTCACAGTTCATGATCAGCAAGACAGAGTAAAGGATCGGAGGCTGTCTCCTGTCGATACAAGAGTTCATTACAGATCCAGGGTACATGACCTTAGGGGGGTAAAACCTAACCCGCCAGTGAGAGGAAACTCTCACAATCACTCCGTCTTACATAGGAAAAAAGAAACCTTGACAAGAACTTTCAAACTCCAAAGATCGTATGAAAAGCAAGACAACTGGACATTAAATCGACGGGCACTAGCAAAACTGTTCCACGAGATCCGTCTTTTTGAAATTGACATCACGAAAGTCATTAAAATCCTTGAACCTAATCCTAATGGAAGAAAAGACAGCTCTTACCTCCACACAGGTTCCAACGACATCAAACAGCAAATATGGAGAGCAAGAGGAAAACTGTATAATATGGGCTTTGACTTGACCAATGTACCAAGAGAAGTATATTCTCCCATATTCTATCCTGAAATGACACCCCAACGCCCGAACATTTTTATGTTCAAGGCTCAAGATAGTGACTGTCAAAGACCTCATTATACGAGGAGATTAACGGGGATGCTTCACACACAAATACCGAAAATCGGGACTCAAGAACTTTACATAAATTCAACACTCGTCAGGATGCATACAGGAAAGCGAGCCCTGAAAAGCGTGAGACGCATAATGACCATCTAAATAATTTGTCTTCACGTCGTAACTTCCAGCAAGTGGACCTTTTGGGTGAAGTGAAGATGGATGGCAGGAAAAATGAAAGAGAAACAGCTCCCCGTGTTGATCGAAGAAGAGATAGTATGGACTTCCTAAAGGAACAATCGAGAAAGAAATAACCACCAGATGGTCTTTATAGAGGTACTTTGAACCAGGAGGAGTCCACACCAGATCTTATAGATGTTGACTTGAAATTGGGCTCCTGGAACACCAGGGGCTTCTCACACCTGACCATCAAATCCGATGTAAACTTTGCAAACGTTGATGCTTTGTGCCTGCAAGAAACTTGGTTGGTTGAGAAACCCGTTTTGGATAGCTTCCATCTGGCGCACTCCCCGGCTTATAAAGGAGAGAAGGGCAGACATAGATCTGGCCTTATAACTGCAATTAGATCAGGCAGTGGTTTGTCAATGCTTAAGGTGCTATTAGCATCGGAATTCATCCTGTCAACAATGTTGGATTGGGTATTGCCTGGAAGCCCTTCTGAAACCGCCCAACGGGCAGAGATCTTGTTGATCAATATCTATTGGAACCCTAAGTGAATAACTAATGACAATTTCATTGTTCAAATGGAGAATCTAATAGACAGATTTTTGATCACGTCCAAGTCAAGTCACGTCATTATCGCTGGAGACTTGAATATTGACTTAACCCATCGACTCAACTGTCCCCAAGGAAGATCTAGCTTATGGACCAATTTATTCAATTCCAGAGAGATGCATAATCTCCAGCAGCGGTTTGTTTGTTTGAATGAAATTATCCCTACTTGGGAGCGAATGGATCAAATCTGACTATATTCAGATTTCTCGCAGCCTACTGCCCTTAATGGAATCATTCATAGTCACTAGGACTAAACACTTGACCATAACATGCTAACCTTTACCTGGCATTCAAGGAGGAGAGAGGTTTGTTTTACTAACTCTAACCTAGATACCAATCAGAGTGGTACTAGGTTAAGACTGTCAGAAGCTGCAATCACAAAACTCACTCAGTTATATGTGAAATTAAAACCCGGCGATTTAATCACCCCAACAACTTCAGTCGATTATACACCTCTTTTAACGGTATTCAGATGTAAAAAAGGAAAGAGTGCAACAGAAAATAATGCATTCCAACACACATTCAACGAACAACTGGTAGACTGAAGAAAGTGGGTAAGAAAACTAAAACCGGAGGCAGCAAATCCAATTTCTATAAAAAAAGGAAGAAGCTTCTACGGCAGTTAGAAACTACAAATCTTGGCTGAAGTCATCTAAAATCCAACGCCTCCAAGACGACACAGAAAGCATACTTCGTGCTATCTGTGGTCATAATGCACGAGAGTTCTGGTCATTAATAAAGGGCAATTCAAAAACTATCAATCAGGAATTGCAAAATTCAATTGGTGAGCAAACATGGATATCCCATTTTGAGGGCCTCTATGGTGTCTCGAATATTACGATCGACTCCTGTTCAGCTAACGTGAAGGGGGTTTGGTCAATTCCGCTGGACCTGGAATCAATCAAATGGAAAATAAAACATCTCAATGGGTCCAGGGCAGCCGGTCCAGATGGCATAACTAATTTTGACATCAAGAAGAACATCGAATCCTGGGCCATCTTCATAAAGGAGGTCTTCACAAATTGTGTCCAGTCATCTGCGATCCCATTGTCTTGGAAAAAGGCGATAATGGTGCCAATCTTTAAAAAGGGGTCAAAAGAGAATCCATCGCACTATCGCCCGATAGCCTTATTAGATTCTATAGGAAAACTCTTTGGCGCATTGATCCTAGACAAATTCCAATCATGGATCTCCACTACCGGACTGTCCGATCCTTTGCAGGCTGGTTTTGTGAAAAACGTTGGGACTACAGTAAACATTCTGGCTGTGAGCACATTAAAAGCAAAAGTTTTCGAGTGCAGGCCAAAAGTCTATATGGCATTCATTGATTTGGTGCAGGCCTTTGACTGGGGAGATAGGCCATTATTGTGGTCCAAACTACACCAACATGCCAGCCCCTCAGGGATTCTGGACCCTATTAAGGCCCTTTACTCCGAAACCTCAATGTGCCTCCGTCTGAAAAACCAAGGCCTCTTATCGGCATGGATTAAGATGGGAAGAGGAGTGAAATAAGGCTGCCCCCTGGCTCCCGTGCTTTACAACGCCTATACGGCGGACTATAAAGACTGTGAGGATAGAGCTCGTCTGTTTCCCCCGACATTGGGAAAGAGTAAAATATCAAGATTGTTATACGCAGACGATATCATCCTCATGGACTTAACCCCAATTGGCCTCCAGAGCCAGATCAACAATCTAAATGTCTATCTTAGAGAGAACCATCTTTTGATGAATCTTGACAAAACTAAAATCATGACACTTGGAGGTACGTCCAGGAAAGTGGAGAAATTCTCATGGACAGTGGACAATACCAAAACTGAAATTGTGGACAATTTCAAATATTTGGGGGTCATTCTAAATAAAAGGAATAAAGAAATACTGATGCAGGAGAGCATTATGTCAAAAGCTTGGCTCCTCATCTCGCAGTCTCGAGCGATAGCAAATAAGTTTGGACGTTTCACAATGTCACCAACGTTGATTTTCTACAAGACAAAAGTCATCCCAAGCTTGACTTATGGGGTAGAAGCGCTACCTAACCTTCCAGCAAATTTCTGGCCGAGACTAGAGGGGTTTTACTGGAGAAAAGTCCTTAATCTCCCACAATCCCTTCCAATTGCCCTAATAAGGGGAGAACTCTCATTGCAATCGTTGGGATCAATAGTGGCCCAAAATGAGACCATGCTATACCGAAAGACTTTACTCCCTTCACCTCCATTGATCCTGAAAGAAATACACCAGGAAATCCAATCAGGGTCCAGTAAAAACCTTTCGGAATGGGCAGCGAGGATCCATTGTCTCCTTCTCTGGACTGGTAGTTCCCAAGAGGAACTTATCCATAACCCAGTAAAGGTCAAACAGCGCATCATGGAGAGAGACTGGATAGAGACATTGGAAAAATCATCAGCCACTAAACTGACGCAAGACTTACCTCCGTAAACTTCTAAAGTAAGTTATTTAAAACCATACCTGACAAAATGTCAGGACAAAAATCTCTGGCAGTATTTCCTAAGAATACGCCTGAATATTTTACATACAAGGGAAATTCTAGCAAGAAGAAATCTGTCTGAGGAAAAATCATGCAGATTCTGTAAGCTACCGGAAAAGATGCAAACAATTAAACACCTACTGTTAAATGGTTCAGGGGTAATAGGCCCTCGCTCCCTGCATCTAGGGCACTTATTCAGGAACTTACATTTTTATGACGAGGAAGAATGGTGGTGCCGGTTTATGAGTGGGGAAAAGACTTCCTGGGTCATTGCAGTGGTGGGCTTTTTTCGAAGTATCGGCCTACTCACTTGATGGCCCAGTCTGAAAAGAAAAGAAAAGGAAACCCTGCCTCCCTTCATCATGTTGGACACCTTTGATGCAAGATATGATTGGAACATGATGGAAACCTAAACAAAAACAAAAAAAGGACTAATTTAAACTAATGTGGGAAGTTTGTCTTGTAAAAATTGTTTTATACAATTAAATCAAATAAATAAAGAAAATAAAAAAAGAAATACACAATACCATACCAATTCCATGTAAAGGCATTGTCAGAATGAATGGGAGAGGAAGTCTCGATGGTCGCCATCCAGCTAATAAATGGAGCCTTGTCTCATAGCTGCATTAAGGGTGTTTTTACATGGTGCATTCTGGGAGTTGTAGTTGAGGTGCCACTTACCTTACCAACCTTTTGGCAGCATGATTACCGTTATGCACTTTTATATTCCCTTAAAGTCACCCTAATGCATTGGCGCTCCTCCTCTCGGCATACAAAGGCCCGCCTGGTTACTCCCGCTGCGCACCAAGCTGGAGGGCCCTAATTCCTTCATTGTTCCGTTCCCCACCTCGTGCCAACACTCCCACTACCCGGTGCCCCTCCACCTTCAAAGTGGATCTTGGCCCTCCGCTTGCACTCAACATATGCCAATTAACCCCATATTAATGATAATTATGTGTTATTTATATAGCGCCTTAATCCAAAGCGTTTTACAGAGCACATATTTACATACAATTTCACCTAACCGAAATTGGTACTCATTTATCAACCTCAGAAGGGTGGAAGGCTGAGTTGGCCTTGCCAGGATCGGACCTGCAACCTGCAGATCACGCTCAGATCGCAGCAGAGAGCGCTCAACACGCTGAGCTATTTTACCGGCTTAGTATTAACAATGGAAGGACATAGGCAGGGCCTGGAGAGGGAGAACAACAATGGAAGGACAAAGGCAGGACGTGGAGAGGGAGGGCAACAATAGAAGCACATGGGTAGGGCGTTGAAAGGGAGGACAACAATGGGAAGAGGAGCATAGCCAGGACATGGAGAGGTAGACCACCCTGATAAGAGGAGCATAGGCAGGGCATGGAAAGGGGGAACAACCCAGACGAGAGGAGTAGGGCGTGGAAACGGAGGACAATACTGGCAAGTGGAGTAAAAACTGGGCGTGGAAAGGAAAGACAACAGTGGGAAGAGTAGGATAGGCAAGGTGTGGAAAGATGACGTCCACAATCGTAGAAGCATTTCCAGGGCATGGAGAGGGAGGACAAGCGGGCATATATAGGGCACAGAGAGCAAGGACAGCCCCTCATGCCCCCCAGGAAGCTCTTTTTACTGTGACCATAAGATGGCCAGAGAGAACGCTGCAATTAGTAGACCTCTGAACATGTCCACATTGGCCTCTCAGCCCTTGTGGATGTTTCTCCATGCCCCCCTGGGCTCTTTCACACATGCGTGCATGCTTGCATCCATCCGCTCACCCCCTCACTGCCCCTGCTGCAGTACATGCCCAGGTTTCTTCCCTCATGTTCTGTATTCAGAGAAAGCTTTGATGTTTAACTTGCTGAGGTCGATAAATGAGCACCATACTCTGTTGGTAATGAGCAGCGCTCAGAAGCCTGTAGCGCTATGTAACTGCAAAAATGAATACTAAATAAAGTGTACAGTGCATGCGCATGCTCAGTCATGACTTATAGTTAAATAGTGGGGGCAGAGCTGCCGAAATAGCAGAGGCATCTTTGTACAGAGGAAAGCAGTAGGGGCAGGGGAGGGGGCGCTTAGGGCAGTATCTACACACCTCAGCCATTTTACACCGGCCCAGGGCAAGGGCGACGGTGTGCCCCCGCCTTAGATCTTGTTTGATGTGGTCAAGACTCAGTGCTGCCCTGATAAGCCATCTCCCCCAGGCAGTAACATGAGGCGGGCAGGGCAAAGCATGCTGATGTCAAGGAGAAGGGAGAGGGCGCCTGGCGTTCCACAAGACCCTCATTCATGGGGCATCTGGGCTGGGCTGGGGGCCTCATCAGAATCGAAAGTCAGAGAGGCAGGGCTCTTTTGTTGGAGGGGCGATTTTCTCACACCCCAGTCTATATTTACACAATAATATGCTTTCCTCATTTTGCCATTAACATGCCTGCCCCCATTAAGAAATTACCTGCAAATAAAACGCCTCTTTGAAGAAAGCACATCGGTGTTTGGGCTGCCGTAAGAGGGCACTCTGCACCCCACCCACGTGTGACAGCATACTGCCGGGAACTCACAGGGTCTCAGTCCCCGACTCTTTAAGCAATGCCCCCATCTCTCTATAGGCTGCTACTTCCTAAAGCGCCTTGAACATTGCCCCCTCGGCACACACACGCTGGCTGGGCATTCGGAAACCTCCACCAAGCTCCATGAGGATCTTGCATCAGGAGAGGTTTCAATCCACTTGGGTATGTTATCAAACTGAAAAAAAAGGAATTGTTTCCATAACCTCTTACTCCACTTACCCCACTTTCCTGGTACAAGGGCAAATGCCTGCTGTCGGTAGGATTTTCTGACGGGTAGGTAAAAAATGACATGTCAGGCTGTCAGATGTTCCTACCCCATCACTTTTTCCTACCCCTGGGTGGGTTGCCCAATGCCTGCTCTCTGAAGGATTTTCTGACGGGTAGGAAAAAATGACAGGTCAGGCTGTCAGATTTTCCTACCCTGTCACTTTTTCCTACCCCTGGGTGGGTTTCCTAATGCCTGCTCTCGGTAGGATTTTCTGACGGGTAGGAAAAAATGACAGGTCAGGCTGTCAGATTTTCCTACCCCGTCACTTTTTCCTACCCCTGGGTGGGTTTCCCAATGCCTGCTTTCAGTAGGATTTTCTGACGGGTAGGAAAAAATGACAGATCAGGCTGTCAG
This sequence comes from Ambystoma mexicanum, assembly GCF_040938575.1. Classification (NCBI taxonomy): domain Eukaryota; kingdom Metazoa; phylum Chordata; class Amphibia; order Caudata; family Ambystomatidae; genus Ambystoma; species Ambystoma mexicanum. The sequence continues at coordinate 860,292,335 of NC_090928.1, forward strand.
ATTTTCCTACCCCGTCACTTTTTCCTACCCCTGTGTGGGTTGCCCAATGCCTGCTCTCGGTAGGATTTATCGACAGGTAGCAAAAAATGACATTACAATACTTGTCAGATTTTCCAACTGATAGGATTTTCTGACAGATAGCAAAAAGTGACATTACACCGGTTCACTGCGGTACTTACAGTGTGTGTGTTTACTATAGCACTACTTTTGTGTAGCTTTTATACTTTTCTTTGGAGAATGTATTGATCACATGTAATAACCGGAGTACAAATGCATATTTATAAGCTTCAAAGCCATGTTAGTTCTGAAGATAGCACAGTGTGTTATGCACGTGTTGCAGATATCTTTTTACTGATACCTGTTCCTGATTTTACAGATTTCACCTATACTCTGAAGATAATTAACTTGAGCATCTCTTCTTTGGTGACTATAGCAATTACTGTTCTTAAAAACAACATAAGTGAACCAGACATCTATATTTACAAAAATGAACGTAGCATCAATATGGTACAAGTCTAGATCTCGGCCTCTCCGAACAAGGACTGTATAAAGTCAGCAGCCACCCCCAATGTACAACACATTGGAGCTCATTTTGCTCCAGAGCATGATTTGGTGGTGGGGAACAATTACGTGTAGAAATACACGTAGGTCGTTACCTGCTGCCCCATTTTGGTCAATTGCATGGCATTGTGCACATGTGCATGGCAAAAGGCGGCACACACTTTCTTTTGGTTGTGGAGAGGAGGGGGTCCCAAAGTCGTGACCGAGCCCCGAAATCCCTAAAGATGGCCCTGAAGTCAGCATATACTTTTCTTCAACTCGAATAAGAATGAACCTTGCAAATGAGCTAGATACTCGCTTTATAATCCCAGAGGGAGTCTATAAGTGTACAGGTTAGAATGCTACTCCTCACACGTGCTCGTGTTGCAGCTCTTGCCTTCATGACATTAGCAGCAGCAGCAGAGCTTTTTCCACGCCCTGCTGTCAAGGTTGCTCTCTGCCGACTCCTGTGTTCACCTTGAGCTCTGAAGCCTGTGTCAGCGACGGGCGGCCTGATCTTATGAGTTAGATAATGTAACACTAAGAAGCTTATGGTGCTTAAAATACAACAGAAATGACTTCTGATTGTGTCGGTCTTCCGATGCCACGCTGAGGATTGACCGCCAATTGACCGTGGCTGTGACTTTAAATATTTATTGGCCCATGGAAGAAACGTGACCTCGTAGATTGTTTTCCATCTCCTGTTATTCCCTGTAGTTGACCTCGGTGCTGCAGGCCCTACGGATAACGGAAGTGCACCATCGCCTATTGAGCCTACCACATCACAGGAAATTACATGAGTTAAACTTTGACCCCCCACGCGGTTGGCCACCATTTTTTCCGAAACGAAATGTTTTGAAAATGTAACTCTGCAAACATTTTAATAAACAGTAAATGATAAAACGCGGATAGAATTAGATATTGAAAAGAGCAAACAGCATTCCAATTTATAAAACAGTGTTTGACCATAAAAGCAAAAGGCTAGCTGGCTATCCCTAAATTACACCCATGCTCGGCCTTCCCTTTAAAGAAGTAATTTTAGCTTGGGCACGAGCTACACATTCTTGTGCATGATTGTTTTGTCAGAGCACAAGTCTTAAATAAAAATGTGGGGGGACTCATTAACAAGCGCAATGGGAAAGGACGTCACAGTTAAATATGCACATTGAAATCGATTGGGTTTTTCCAATGGAAGGACATGCTCAGGGCAAATGAGCATTTACCTGTCAGAAAAATAATCCACACATGAAAAAAAAGAGAAAGGAAATGTACCTGCAGTTTCCGGGTAAAGTATAAAAGGTGCTCACCTTTTAAACCCAGGAATCTGTATTGAAATATTCATTGCAAAGGAACAGTTTGAGACACTGTGAATATACTTTCATGGGGTCTTGTGGTGAAGTTTCCATCCTGGGAACCGGATGACTTTGGTTCAAACCACTGGTGCAGCACTGTTTGATCACATGTTAAGTCATTCATTGAATTAAAGGCAACAGATTTCCATTTTCTTACTGTCAGACACAGAAACACCCAGGGGTGGTAGCACACACCTCTGAAAAAAGTGTGCAGATGCTGTAACCTCGACATGTACCCGCGACTTGTTCCCTGTGTGTTGTAATACTGTACCATATTCACCATTTGATATAGAAGCCTGGGGTTTCAAGCCCCACAATATCTCCACATGTTGGGCCTGATGTAAAGGAATGATTAGGCCTGGACAAATCTTCCCACACTAACTCGAATCACCCTAAGTTTGGTTGATTTGTCCAGGATGAATCTCTGATGAACTTTGTGAAAGGTTCGTCTGAAGTTCGCCCACATGGCATAAAGGGGGCATGTGGTAGGATCTCCTACTCAGTCTAAAGATGATATCAGAGAGGTTAGAGGTCATTGATGGAGGCAGATTTAGGGTAACTAGGGAAAAGGTAAATAAACTGAAGTGGAGATAGACTAGTGGCATTAATAAAGGTAGGGACAGTGAGATTTAGGGTTGGGTTTGCTCATGCAGTGCAATGTGGCACATTGCGTGATTTGGATTGGGTAAACAACACAACAGCCATCACTTTCAATTTTGGGAGGTCAGTGGCACACTAGTCCGTGTTCGTGTCTTGAAGTGAGTGGGTGAGACGGATGCCATCAGGTGAAATCTGATACCACAATTACAAGTGGTCAATTGAGGGTATAATCCAATTTACATTCCACCCTCTGCCAAAAGTCACTTTGGGGTACCAGTCCCAGTACAGGGAAATGCACATATGTTGAACTAGAAAGATGAATATCCACCCAGACAGGCAGCGGAGGTTGCACTTTTAGTTCTGTCCACTATTCAGGGGCATAACAATACAGAAAACTGCATTGAGGCTAGCCTACCTGATTTATAATTACAAGGGTAAATATAGGTCAATTCCAGTGTGGAAGGTTTAACTATGTTTAGGGTGCACAGGAGAAATATGCGACTCTGGCATAACAAGTCGCTCTCTATAATAAAAATAAGTTAAGTGTCCACAACCTATGGACATTCCTGTCCCATGCACACTGGTACACTTCCTTGATGTGAAGACTACACCGATCAACAATGTACTGAGTACAAAATGCTTTCGGAAACCTACGGATGTAAATAACATTCTACACTATAGTAGTCATGATCCACAACACCTTAAGAACAATATCCCCCATAGCCAATTATTGAGAATTAGAAGAATTGTATCTGAGGAACCCAGATATAAAGAAGCAGCTGAGGAACAAATTCATAGATTTAAACAGAGAGGATTCCCAGAAAATGTTCTTGAAAAAGCAATAACGAAAAGTCAAATTCAAGACCGCTCAAGTATACTCATGCCATCTACCAGTATGAAGAAACATCCACCCCTCATGTATTTGACAACATTTTTACAACAAAGTATGCAGATTTCGAGGATACTCCGCAAGAATGCGAACACCAATAGACTGGAGCCACAATTATGCAAACTATTTCCACACCCTCCACTAATGGCACACACAAGAGGAAGAAATCTTAAATATTGCTTAGTGAAAGCTGAAACAGTTGAAAAGAAGAAACAACTTTGCATGCACAAACCGAAGAATGGCACATTCCCATGCCTTCATTGTTGCCTTTGCAACAATGTACAAAAAGCAGAGACTATCAGACACCCACATACAGGACAGAAAATCAAATTACAAAACTTCGCCACATGTGACAGTATATTTGTCTTTTATGGACTGATCTGCCAGTGCGGCCAATATTACGTGGGCCAAACACCAAGGAAGATGAAAGAACGACTTACTGAACAAAAGTCCAATATAAGAACCAAGAATGATAAATCACCTGTCCATAGACATTTTGAGTCTAAACATCACTCTTTGTCTCCACTTAAATTCGTGATTCTGGATATAATCACGAGACCACCAAGAGGTGGTAACATGACTGATATAATGGCTCGAAGAGAGATGTTTTGGATTCACAAATTGGATTCTTTGGAACCACAAGGTATGAGTGAAGAATTCGCCCTCAAACCGTTCTTATGATCACACTAAGTATTTGGCAATCAAAACAGTCAAATTCCACCATTAGCACACAGGACAACAGACACAAATAAATTCCTCTATTGGCAGACATAATAATAGAGATATACTCCCCACCATGATATATGGAGGAACGGGGAATTGGGTCTGTCAAGCATTAACAAAATGGTACGCCAGAAATGTAGGAATCAATGTAAATATGTCGGACCGGAATACCGAAAGTATAAATGTCATGTTCAACCTTTTGGTGACCTTTTTGTTACTTATTGTTAGGCTCACACAGAGAAATGGGTGATCAACCCTTGGACTGGATGAATTAATGCAAATAAATACTATCACATTTTTGTATTATGAATTGAATGTAAATACACTGCAATTGCAATCAATGGGAATGCATGAGATGTTGATACTAAAAATACTAGCAAGGATGTAATATCACAGTAGTGCTGTACCTCTAGCACCACATGCTGCATATGCTTTCAGAAATAGCACATGAATCTTAGCCATAGAATGCCACTAGATGCATTTAATAATATGTCCATTAAAATCGACGTGATCATGAAATAGCGCCTATAAGCCTATAAGCAACACATTCCCCAATCCTTCCCTAATGACCTTAAATCATTCACTGATACTACTTAGGGGCATTGAGGACACCAGGTCACTCCCGTTTCCTTCCCTTCCCCCTCCCTCTCCCTCACACTCCTCTGACCTCAAAACAGACACTGCAATCCCCTTCACCTCCCCTCCTCCCCTCCCCTTCTACCACTCTCCCTTCCTCATTGCAAATTGTTCTACATATTGTTCTAATGACTTGTTTCATGTTTGTAAATATGCTTCTCTCTCTTATGTACCTGTTGTTATACTGTAAAGCGCTTTGGCTTAAAGCGCTATATAAATTCAATAAACATAAACATAAACATTCATTATTCACCAGCTGTAAATGTTGCCAGAACACTTGTTGAACGCATCTAGTGCTTCTTACACATTAGAGCACCTTAGCATTGCTTCACTAATTGTGACAACTGACCACAAATACAGTATGAACTCATGTATTCAGGATTAAAACTACAATCCCCATAATGCCCCCGAGGGAGCACGTCTAGCAAATGACCTCAAAATGCTCATTAAAGAAACCACCACTGCTTAGCAACGGTAAGCACTACGGCTAAGCTTTCCCCTACGGACACTGACACATGGGATGTTACAGTCCCTGTTTGAAGTTGGAAATGCAATTGCGAAAACTGCAAGTCCTGATATTAACTTCTTATTCCGTAAGCGGCATTATATAGAGAGATATTTATATTAATGAAAACAAAGACATGAACTGAACACCGCATTTGTCTGTTCCACGGCCACACGTGGAACACAAACTATGAGGGAGACATTTTCCGGTACAGTTTGAACTTGCAACAATTAAATATATGCAAGCAACACTTGTAAGCATTGGTAGATTCTAAAGAAATAGACGTGCTTACACTGTTTTTAAACACCAAACTAATGAGAATCCTCTCCTTAAGGAGACTCGCACCAAAGTAACATAACAGCTTGACAGCTGTTTTCTTGCAGAAGAGGGAAACCAATTAACTGTATATGGAAAGAAATTACGCAACTCTATGCTGAGACATCACACTTGGAGGTAACTCAAATACCATTAGTCAAATAAGAGAGACATTAAATTTAACACTTAGGTTTTCTAATACGTCATTAATGTATTTTCTACAAGTGGTTTGCTCTCTAGTTCTTCACAATCTTTGAAAGTGAAAGGAAGCACACCAATTTACCACACCTTTAAGAAACATTAGATGAAGTATAAATTAATGAAAATTATTCATTTTTCAAAGTCATTAATTTATTGAAATATCTTAATCGATGAGGGTAGGGTTTCTGATATATACTCTTTGAATTTGTTTTTAGATATTATGTTGAAAAATGAAGATGAATTGTTCTTTTGGCTCCTTAACAAGAGATGGAATTCTCGAAACGCTTAGAGCTCTTTGTTTAGAAATATGTGTTTTGGTTATTGTCACTATTGTATATTATATTGAATTGTAAATGGAATTGTAACCTATATGGTTAGGCACTAATACCATGATGTATTACTGAGTTTTCAAATGACTCATGTTATCACATTAGTAAAATAACCATTATACATTCAAAGAAAAAGTTTACAAGTATATTATTTGGAATATTCATTGTTTATCAAACAATATAAGCTACACTAAATAACTGACTGAAGTTCTCTTCAGTATGTATAGGTGTGTATGGGACGGGAGTGTCCATAAAGTGTGTACAACGTATCTTGTTTCCACTATTCAGGGGCAGAAGGGGGTGGAGGTATGAAGAACATATCTACCAAATGTCAGAGAAGAAAAACCCACAGTGTCTGATTCTAATCGAGGCACAGTGAGTATGCTTCACTGTAGCCTTTTCCTGACACTCAGGCACCATGCTTATTCTGAAGTGGGTCTGGGCGTCAGCGCAGTGCATGACACAGAAGTGTCATGAACTGTCTGCAATTCGCCTGTTTTTGTAGAAAATGGGCGGATTGAAATCTCGGCAGCAGTTTCGTTAAATTGTGAGGTGATCGCAAATGTAACGAAATTGCTGAAGACAATATATATATATATATTCAGTGAAAAAACGTTGTTAAATGGACATTATGGTTAAGTTGCACAAATAAAAACCTATGAAATTCAATGAAAAATTGTTGTTAAAGGGACGTTATGGTTACAAGTCAAACTGAAAAACCCTAGAAATACACTAGTTATGGTAAACTAAGCAACCGTAACTCACGCCCCCACTGTGCACTGCTAAGACTAACACCCAGGACATGGAAGATGACATCACAAATGTCACTGATGACATTACAGTCAATTCTGCCGCAAATAACTGCACTTCGGTCAAACATCCTAAATCCCTTTAAACGGATTACACTGCTGCTAGTGATGGGGTTCTTTTGTGAAGGTGCCCTTCCTTCTTCAAGTGTTAGGTTTTGAATAGCACCGTGAGCCCTGTTCACATTAGCGCTGGGTTATTCAATAAGTAACTATTTTCATAATAAAGCAGTCTTCAAAACCATTGTTGGTGATGCATTTATTGTTAGAGGTCAGCCTCCACGTGTTTCGACTCTCTAGGGTCTGTCTCATTGCATGCGCATTGTGGGCAGCCATTGCTGTCAGGTTGTGGAAATGAGTCTGGCATGCAATCCCAATATCTTGTCCCGGTATGGTCGCAAATAAAGGTGGTTCATGATTTGAAGGGGTTGCCTGTTGACCACGTGGGCAGCTGATTTGGCATCCTCAGTAATTATCTTCTGATTAGCAATGTCACAGAGTGTATGCAGCGGTAATCACAGCAATCTGTTGACGCAATCCTGTGCAGTACTGCGAGCTATAGCCACTGGCAGAATTTTAGCCACATGCAAAAAGAAATTTCCCATTCAAACCTTTCTCCGGATTTTGAAAAACTTTACCACAAAGCCATTGCCTGGTGGCCATGCCCATTTTAACCCCATTGTCAGTCCCTCGTGGTCATGGCCAGTAGCCAGATTGGCCACTGCCCATGGTCACAGTCCATGACTCATACAATATATCACTATTTTTTGTACCTACATTATGACACTTTTCCAAAAATAAAACACAGGCACATTTGCAAAACCTGCTTTCAGGTCCTTGCCAATGCTCCTTGCATGACTTTGCTGCAAATCCGTCCATGTTTTATTTTTTGAAAAGTGTCAAAATGTACGTACATAAAATAGTCCTATAACTTAGCTCCCACTTGACAAAATCCTTTCACACTTTGCACAAACCTTCAAGGTTTTGTCTATAATCCTTCTACAATCTTTTGTACACATTCACCAAATGGCAACAAAGTTATAAGCCATCTACAAATGTTCAAACCCCCCTCTAATTTTGCCCCCTTCACAAAATCCCACCAAACTTTGCAAAAACATTTGAATCTGTGTCTTAAATCGTTTTTCAAACTTTTGTGCAGATTTGTGAAACGGCACCAAATGAATATGCTTTTCAAATATTTTGGGACCTCCCTGTAATTTTGGTCCCTCTTGGCCGAACAGCACCAAACTTTGTAGAACCATTCAAGGTTGGATCTGGAATGATATTGCAAACTTTCATGCAGTTTCATTCAGTGATGCCACAATTATTAGCCATCCAAAAACTGCTTTTCACCAACCGTGTAATGCAAAAATATGTATGTATGCCCCCGGAACATCTGAGATGTCTGTGAACATTACAGGGCTGTCTCGAACTTTTTGCAAACTGCAAAGGGGAAAACCACCGGATTTGGGGCTTTTATGGCCATATCCCATCCCATCCTCATCACCCCTTGCCTCCCCAGATATTGTTTCATTAGTTTGACAAGTGCAATGTTGTGTTTTTTAATATGTTTTGACTGCGATGTCCACAGACAACATTTTCTGACACAGCTCACGTTTTTCACCATCCAATAAGCGGGCACGTCCGATGTCCGCAGACATCATGCCGGACCTTGATTGGTCCAGGGGCTGTCCGCAGAGCGAATAGGGAAGTGAGTCTCTAGATCGAACTCAGATATTACACATTTTTAACCTACTTTTTTGCTGTTTTTAAAAGAACTACTGGACGAATTTACACCAAATTTAAAAGAGCATGCTTTCGGGACCAAGCCTCCACTCCTGCCAAAAAGTTGTTGAAATTCAGTGCAGAGGTTTGGGCTGTAGGCTTGAATAAAACCTTTTTTCCATTGTGTCTTTGAGGAAATCCACAAAATCATAATCAATCCGAGGGGGCCATATATTCTTTTTGCGAAGATTAATGAAGATTCTTCCGGGGGGACAAAGTTATAAGCCAGCCAAATAGTGTTCTTCTTCTTAGTTGAGCAACTTAACTATAACTACACGGCCGCTACTGCAGGCCGTGTAATATATTCAACAGTAAAATATATATGTCAAGTGTGATAGACATACATATATATAACTCACATGATATATATATATTTGTGTGCTACAAACTCTACACACCATCATAATGGTGCGAATGATGGCTGGAGAAAGGAGAGTAGAGCACATTAGATCAAAGTTCCCAGCTTCATTGACCATTTCCTCTGCGAAGCTGGGCGCCAGGAAAAGCCAGCAACCAACTTGGGTACATCTATGCAGTTCTATATGCTGTAGTATCTTGCACAGACATGAGAAGAGGTTGGTGCTTTGCTTCCTGTACCATCCGACAAGCCGCTTTCCTTCACCAGTTAACACAATTTACCCATGAACATACAGTTGCAGTGTCAATTCTTGAACTTGGGAGTGGGACAACAGTGCTACCCTTTTGTCCCTTCGGCGCAGAGCAGTGATCCCCTATTATGGAAGCGTTTGAGCATGACCAAAACAAAAAATTCCAAATTCCACGACAGACAGCACTTGTTCAATGCTAGCCAGGCTATAATGTTGGAAATATATCTCATACCCTACTTATTTGTGGAAGACCATGGATCCTGGCTTCTTATGGGAAAAGTCACCTCTGGAATGTTTGCAGCAGACATTTTTTCTCTCCCAAAGTGGTACTGCAATATTGCAGAAGGTAATAGCAACAAAAGAAAGGGTGGGCACTACAGCAGTACGTGGAGAGAATATTCTCCTCCACCATGGACGTGTGGACCAGTGTTCAGAGCATTGGCTACATGGCCATCACAGAACACTGGCTGGCCTTTCCTTCTGTTAACAGCCAAGAGGGATCCTGAGGTAAATGCAGGGATAGCAGGTGAATGCAATTTGGCGTCATTGTTCATGCAAGGATTTCAGGGCATTAACCCGGGGAAGTTGACAAAGGCCTCGTAAGTGGCATTTGGGCAGTTTTGCTGTAGAGAATGGATCAAATGTTCTTGCTGTCTTACAATTGGCAACACAATGCATGTACCCTTCTCTGTGCATGTCCTTCACCTTGTGGTCACACTCTTTATCAGCAATTTTCAGTCTGTGGGAGAAATGGTCACTGTGGGCCAGAAGATCAGCTCCCATTTTAGCTGTGTTTACCATGCATAAAATGCATTGTGCCAACTACAGCTCTGCCATAGGTTGCCTTTGCTACTGCAGAACCGGCTGAACTCAGTATCCACCCATTGGAGCTTTACCTTGCACATGGCGGACAAGCTATGACAGCAGTGCAATGCTATCACAGATGGACCCTCGAATTGTTCCCTGTGTGTTGTAATATTGTACCATATTCACCACTTGATATAGAAGCCTGGGGTTTCAAGCCCCACAATATCTCCACATGTTGGGCCTGATGTAAAGGAATGATTAGGCCTGGACAAATCTTCCCATACTAACTCGAATCACCCTAAGTTTGGTTGATTTGTCCATGAATCTCGGATGAACTTTGTGAAAGGTTTGTCTGAAGTTCGCCCACAAGGCATAAAGGGGGCATGTGGTAGGATCTCCTACTCAGTCTAAAGCAGATATCAGAGAGGTTAGAGGTCATTGATGGAGGCAGATTTAGGGTAATTAGGGAAAAGGTAAATAAACTGAAGTGGAGATAGACTAGTGGCATTAATAAAGGTAGGGACAGTGAGATTTAGGGTTGGGTTTGCTTATGCAGTGCAATGTGGCACATTGCGTGATTTGGATTGGGTAAACAACACAACAGCCATCACCTTAATCACCGCTACTGCAGGCCATGTAATATATTCAACAGTAAAATATATATATCAAGTGTGATAGACATACATATATATAACTCACATGATATATATATTTGTGTGCTACAAACTCCACACACCATCATAATGGTGCGAATGATGGCTGGAGAAAGGAGAGTAGAGCACATTAGATCAAAGTTCCCAGCTTCATTGACCATTCCCTCTGCGAAGCTGGGCGCCTTGTCATACTACCAACCGTGGCACTCATCTACAACAACGATCCGAATGGTAGCATTTTGGTACCGTATATGGGTGCCACTTTTTTGCTTTTTCAAAAGTTGAGGAGTGCCACGAGAATGGGTATCGAAAATGAAAGATTCCAAAAGTAGCGGTTGCCAGGTTGGATTTCTGCCTTGCCATCAACCAGCATATATATTCCGAAAGTGGTGCATTCATTCTGACTTCGGAACAATGCGCCAACTTCAGAATAGGTGTTAAGTACCTAAAATGTCTGTAATACTTTCTGCGACCTTTTCGGTACTTAACACCTCCTTGTGAATCGGGCCCACAGAGTATTTGAACAGCAGGAGGAGATGAGATTGAAAAACCCAGTACTCCATCTCCATGGGCCCCGTCCACTGATAGGTCGGAGAGTAATGATTATGATGGATGGATGGTGATCAAGACAAATATTACTCTCCATCGGGGTCAAACCAGGAATGAACATTGCTGATGTAAAGCACTGAAGTTAAGGAGGAAAAGGAGAATGTTACCACAGGTGCAGAGCTTGGAGTATTAATAGAAGCTCACTGCTCTACCTGTGTACAGTGTCTTTGAGAAAAAACCTTTCTGCCGCAGATAACAAAGTGCATCACATTATTACATGGCATCCAGAACGCCACTCACACCACCACCCCCAGCACCATCATGCCCACATGAACCTAGTCTGTGTGTTTGTTAGACCACAAAGAAAGTCAACACTGTGGTAGTACTTCAAAGTGAATAAATAGCAACCTAATCAGGCAACCTGCACTCTCTTCTATACTAGTGTGTGTCAGGAAAAGCCAGCAACCAACTTGGGTACATCTATGCAGTTCTATATGCTGTGGTATCTTGCACAGACATGAGAAGAAGTTGGTGCTTTGCTTCCTGTACCATCAGACAAGCCGCTTTCCTTCACCAGTTAACACAATTTACCCATGAACATACAGTTGCAGTGTCAATTCTTGAACTTGGGAGTGGGACAACAGTGCTACCCTTTTGTCCCTTCGGCGCAGAGCAGTGATCCCCTATTATGGAAGCGTTTGAGCATGACCAAAAAATAAAATTCCAAATTCCACGACAGACAGCACTTGTTCAATGCTAGCCAGGCTATAATGTTGGCAATATATCTCATACCGTACTTATTTGTGGAAGACCCTGGATCCTGGCTTCTTATGGGAAAAGTCACCTCTGGAATGTTTACGGCAGACATGTTTTCTCTCCCAAAGTGGTACTGCAATAGTGCAGAAGGTAATAGCAACAAAAGGGTGGGCACTACAGCAGTACCTGGAGAGAAAATTCTCCTCCACCATGGACGTGTGGACCAGTGTTCAGAGCATTGGCCACATGGCCATCACAGAACACTGGCTGGCCTTTCCTTCTGTTAACAGGCAAGAGGGATCCTGAGGTAAATGCAGGGATAGCAGGTGATTGAAATTTGGTGTCATTGTTCATGCAAGGATTTCAGGGCATTAACCCGGGGAAGTTGACAAAGGCCTTGTGAGTGGCATTGGGCAGTTTTGCTGTAGAGAATGGATCAAATGTTCTTGCTGTCTTACAATTAGCAACACAATGCATGTACCCTTCTCCGTGTATGTCCTTCACTTTGTTGTCACACTCTTTATTAGCAATTTTCAGTCTGTGAGAGAAATGGTCACTGTGGCCCAGAAGATCAGCTCCCATTTTAGCTGTGTTTACCATGCATAAAATGCACTGTGCCAACTACAGCTCTGCCATAGGTTGCCTTTGCTACTGCAGAACCGGCTGAACTCAGTAGCCACCCATTGGAGCTTTACCTTGCACATGGCGGACAAGCTATGACAGCAGTGCAATGCTATCACAGATGACTGAAACTGTCACAGAATTCTAGATGGGGCATTTGAAACACTGTGTCATGAGCATCTGCTGCCTAATGGCTGCTCTGTGTTATGACCGTTCCAGGAGGCCATCATAATAAATCACTGATTGAGGTTTTCCCTCTGGTGTACCGGTTTGACCTCAACCTGATCAACATGGTGAGGGCTCATGCCTTGGCAGGGGATGCTTATGAGGCACAGATGCTGAAGGACCCGTTTTCAACCTTTTGTGACAATCCACAGATAGGTCGACGTAAAGGTAAAATTAACTGCTGTATGCAGGTTGGAAAGACGTCTAATCTAAGCCTAAATCTAGGATGGGAGCAAGTGTCGACCATCAAATGAAAATAAGGCAGTCCCAGTGGCTTCGTGTCAAATAAAAAGAGCCTATACTAAGAAATGTATGTCAGGATGCGGTAGCCTGGGTCTTCTTTCCCCACGTTCTGAGCAGAGGTCAAGGTGGGATCGTGGAGCACAGCACACTCTCAAGCCTTCCCAGCATGAGATGACAGTACAGCTCACAACTCTCGAACTTTCCCAGCACAAGATGACAGTTCAGCTTTCAGCTATCAGGGCCATCAATGGCCAAGTCTCGTTTCACTTGAAAGTCTCTTTCGTTCGAGGACCTGAGGTCTTCAACTAACAAAAACAAAAGTTCCTTTAACAAACAAATGAAGTTCTGTTTCCAATGTTCTCTGGGTGATGGGTTCACCCCTGGGTACCCTTCTTCTGGGAGCTGACACTTCACTTACTGTTTTCCACAATTTACATTTCAGTTCTTTTCCACAGTTCATGCTGGGTGATAGCTTCACACCTGAATCTCCCACGGTCTGGCTTGGACTCCTCTTGATTGCCAGTACTTGGGTAATGGCTTCACCCCAGAATGTCCCTCGTTCACGCTCGGATCCTTTCTCACATCTCAGCCTCCCTCCTCTGGGTTTACTATGGCTTTCTCTTCTCTTAATTTCTCAATGTCTTTTCAAACAGTTCATAGTGGACAGCCCTAGGCTGGGTTCACGCCTGTCAACACCCTGCTTCTCGGGACTTTAGACCTTGCCCCTCTCATCAGCATCCCTCCATCAGGTTCACTGCTAACTGCACATGCACAATTGATTGCGTGATTCACCTCTCTTTCATTCACACAGTTTGTAGATCAAAGTCTTTCGATTGTACAGGGATTTTGCTTGAACCTCAGTATGACCACCTATTCTGCTGGCCCTCCTATGGCCTTCTGGTATCTGTAGTTTCTCTCAGATGTGGCTTGACCAGAGTCTCTTGAGTTACCACCCATGTGGTGCAGGTTTTCCTCTGTAGCTGGTCTCCCCTTAACATCTTTTTACAGTTCTTTCACAGTTCATTGAACTTGGTTCAAAACTTGCCAGTTTGTGATTCTCACTCAACATAGCCCGGTTCTTATCAGGTCTCCCCTTGACTCACAGGCTGTGATGAACTGCTTGGCTTTTCTTCTTCATTGGAGTCAAGGCCGGTACCAGGGTCACGGAAGCTTCCCTCGCTCCTGGTTATCAGTGTAGGCTTGCCCGTGAACTGTTGACATCTGCTGCAAGACACTTGTGCTATTGTTCGCGGTCTCAGGCTCTCTTGCACGAAGGTTTCACGGGTCTAGGACAAAAAGGGCAAGGTCACTTCTCTCCTCTCCACTCTCCCGATTCCTGATGCCTTTCTCCTTCTCTTGAACTGCTGCGTCTGATTAGCCATCTTATCATGCTGTCTGCCGCGCTTGTCTTGCTCGTACTGTGCTCTCTTGCTCAACCATTTACATCTGTGGGGAAAAGGAAGGGCCATCAGGTGTGTGTGATTTAGGTTAATTACATGATTCTGCCTTACCCTCGTGTCGGGACATGTCAGGTAAACGGTCTTATTACAAGTCTGCTGTTTTCTACATCGGGGAAAAGTGTTGGTATCGTAAAAGTGGAGCAGTAGAGTTTCTACATGTAATGCATGGTAGGATGGGATAAGGTGTTATTGGGAATGATTGTCTTCGAATTGGAATGAGGGCGAGAGGTTGGAATGTCAGAGTATCCTACGGGACGGAATAGGGAAAGTTTGTGAAATGGACGAGAATGACCGGGATAGTGAACAGAACATAGGAGATTGTGGGAGTAGTAGTGTTCTGTCCTAGTAGATTGGGTGTTCGGGACAAAATAAGTAGAGGAATGTAGAAAGGAATGTCTGGGGTCTTTTGGATAAGATGCAAGCAGGTTAGAGATTTTATAGGATGGGTTTTGTACGGAGGGTTTATTGCATCTGGGTAGGAGAGATTTAATGGGGGGGCAGAGGTATTGTACAAAGGCCTCAGGAATCTTGTCCTATTTTTCCTCCTCTGTACAATACCGGGCCTCACCTTGGATAGCCTCCCAAGCATAACCCGGTCTCCTTCACCCAGGTGATCCTTCCCCAATGGTCGATCCCTAGGAACTGGATCAACAGTGATGGCTGTGTCCAAACCGTTGATGTTTGTTGTAACTCCCTGTTTTAGATAATAGTTAATAAAACAATAATTTGGCATCTTCCAGAGTTGGTTCGGTTATTTGGACTTGGAGTTATTCTATGTGATCCCATCCATTACATGCACGTTCCTAACGGGCCCTAAGCTCAAATCATATCCCACTCACCATATCTAAGGAACTCATGGTGGCAACAAGTAAGACAGACACAAGTGATCATAGTTGAAGGGTGTCTATTGAATAATGACTGCTGTATGCAGGTTGGACAAATGCCTAATCTGAGCCTAAATCTAGGATGGGAGCAAGTGTCGACCATCAAATGAAAATAAGGCAGTCCTACTGGCTTTGTGTCAAATAAAAAATATATGTCAGGATGCGGTAGCCTGGGTCTCCTTTCCCCATGTTCTGATCAGGGGGCAAGGTGGGATTGTGGAGCACAGCACATTCTCAAGCCTTCCCAGCATGAGATGACAGTCCATCTCACAACTCTCGAACTTTCCCAGCATGAGATAACAGTTCAGCTTTCAGCTATCAGAGCCATCAATGGCCACGTCTTGTTTCACTTGAAAGTCCCTTGCCTTTGAGGACTTGAGGTCTTTAACTAACACAAACAAAAGTTCCTTTCACAAACAAATGAAGTTCTGTTTCCAATGTTCACTGAGTGATAGGTTCACCCATGGGTCCCCCTTTTCTGGGCGCTGACCCTTCACTTATTGTATTCCACAATTTACATTTCAGTTCTTTTCCAAAGTTCACGTTAGGTGATGGCTTCACCACTGGATCTCCCTCGTTCAGGCTCATACCACTCTCAACTGCCCGTACTTGAGTGATAGCTTCACCCTGGGTCTCTCTCGGTCAGGCTCAGACCCTTCTCACATCTCAGCCTCCCAGCTCTGAATTCACTATGGCTTTCTCTTCTCTTCATTTCTCAATGTCTTTTCAAACAATTCCTAGTGGACATCCCTCGGCCAGCTTCACATCTGTCAATATACTGCTTCAAAGTCTTTAGACTTTGCCCTTCTCATCAGCATCACTGGGTCGGGTTCACTCTTGCTAACTTCACATTCACAATTGCTTGCGGGATTCACCTCCCTTTCATTCACACAGTTTGTAGATCAAAGTCTTTCAATTGTATGGGGATTTTGCTTGACCCCCAGTATGCGACTTTGACCTATTCCGCTGGCCTTCTGGTATCTGTAGTTTCTCTTGGATTTTATTTATTTATTTATTTATTTTCATTTTTGTCACGTGCCAACATGCCTGTGGGCCTCAGGGCGCGACCCAAGCCTCTTGAGTTAGCACCCACGTGGTGCCGGTTTCCCTCTGCAGCTGGCCTACACTTAACACCTTTTTACAGTTCTTTCACAGTTCATTGAACTTGGTTCAAACCTTCCCTTTTTGTGATTCTCACTCAACACAGCCCAGTTCTTATCAGTTCTCCACTCGACTCATCGGCTGTGATGAACTGCTTGGCTATTCTTCTTCATTGGAGTCATGGCCGGTACCACGGTCGCTGGAGCTTCCCTCACTCCTGCTTATCGGCGTAGGCTTGCCCCGTGTACCGTTGACATCTGCTGCAAGACACTTGTGCTATTGTTCGCGGTCTTAGGCTCTCTTCCATGAAGGTTCTGTGGGTCTGGGATGAAAAGGGTAAGGTCACTTCTCTCCTCGCAACCCTCTCGATTCCTTCCGCCTTTATCCTTCTCTTGAAGTGCCATGTCTGATTAGCCGTCTTATCGTTCTGTCTGCCGTGCTCGTCTTGCTCGTACTGTGCTCTCTTGCTCCACCTTTTATCCCTGTGGGGAAAAGGAAGGGCAGTCAGGTGTGTGTGTGATTCAGGTTAATTGCCTGACTGTGCCTGACACTCATGTCAGGACATGTCAGGTAAACGGTCCATTGTTTTCTACATCTGGGAAAGGGTTGGTGTCGGAAAAGTTGAGCGGTAGAGTTTCTACATGTTCGGCGTGGTACGATGGGGATACAGTGTTATCGGGTAAAATAGTCTTTGTATTTTAAAGGTTGAGGGTTTGGAATGTCAGAGTATCCTATGGGACGGGATAGAGAAGTTTTGTGAAATGGATGAGAATGACCAGGATGGCGAACAAAACATAGGAGATTGTGGGAATAGTAGTGTTCTGCCCTAGTAGATTGGGTGTTCGGGACAAAATAACTAGAGGAATGTGGTAAGGAATGTCTGGGGTCTTTTGGATAAGATGCAAGTGGGTTAGATATCTTAGAGGGTGGGTTTTGTACGGAGGGTTTATTTGATCTGGGTAGGAGCGATTTAATGGGAGGAGGGGCAGATGTATTGTTACCTATGAAGGCCTCAGGGATCTCGTCCATTTTTCCTCCTCGGTACAGTACTGCGCCTCACCTTGGATATCTTTGCAAAAATAAACCTGGTCTCCCTCACCCAGGTGATCCTCCCCCATTGGTCCACCCCCAGGAACTGGATCCAACAGCGATGGTCGTGTCCTGGCCACCTGGATAAGGGATTCCTGGCCTCTACCTGGGAGAATACCTTCAGGTTTCTCAAAGTGCTCGAGAGAGTATTTAGTTTGATGGGGAGATATTGTCTCTAACTGCAGAAAAAACCTTACAGTGCTAAATGTTGACCAAATGGCATTTATAAAAATGAAGATTCACTTCATTGTGGAAGACTATGACCCATAACGAATACACCATCGAGTGATGATGATTTATTACCATGTACATGTCAGACATTGAAATGTGGAGCTGTTTTCTTTTTGTGGTGTGCGTGTGGTTGAGAAACGTATACCTGTAGTTGCAACTGTAACTAAGAAGCCCTGACCAGTTGCTGTCTTTTACGTGCTATTGATTATACTGTGAATATTGCTTTCAAATCCTTGTATTGCCTCATGATCACACCACTTGTCAAAAGTTCTCATGTTCTCCCACAGGGTGCAACCATTCACTATGGCAATAATACCCGAACCGGGACTGGATCTGGTGGTAAAGGCCCAGAGCCCAAGATATTAATGATGGGCCTTGGTGCAGATACCGCCGATCTAGCCACTGGCTTGGGTGTTATTGCTATTAGTACACAATGTTTTTAATCTGGGGTGCTGATAGCAATCTATTTGTTTGAATGAACAGATATCACACTTGCTGCATCCCATTCATTCAAATAAATACTCAACTAAGATGGCCACCATGGAAATGAACGCGGGACTCCATGCAGAGTACCTCTTCCATTTACATGGAGGCCTGGGATGAGGGAGCAGTTTTGGTGCTACCACCAGAGGAATCAGGTAAGTGGGGTGAAGGTGAAGGAGCAGTGACCGGAGGTAAAGGGGGTGGGCGTGGTACAGATGGCGTGGTGGGCACCTCAACAGATTATCCTGCACCACTACATGATCTGAATCCCCCCAGCTAAACAACTGTCCATAGTAAAGATAATAGGTCCTTCCATGCCTCAAACGGGTGCTACCAGTTCTTGAGCGCCCCAAACACTTGATGGGTTGGGGCAGGTAACAACAACCTACGTCTGGCCACAGTTGCCTGTGCCACAGGTACCTACTGGGCATGCTGGACTGATGTGGGGGTGTTGGACATGGCATGCCTGATTTTGTGGTCAAGCTGCACACCGGCCCTGTTATATGTTACGACCCTCCCCTGCATCACCACTGCTGCAGTGGGTGGTGTGACTGTATGGAGAGCAAAATCCCCTTGCAGCCTCATCATGTGTGGAGGAGGTGCACTGATAGCATGGCCGCTTGGGTGCAAAGGCCCCCGACAGCCTCATCATGTGTCGAATGGCAGAGAGGGGCACCTATGGCAAGGCCGCCATGGGACAAAGTCCCCCGTCGGCCTCACGTGTGGATGTGAAGGACGAAGGAAGATGGGAGCCGTTGTACCTACTGGGTGGAGGTGGACTTGCTGTAATATTGGGGCCACCTGTGCACAAAGCCTGGGGGCCCCTGTCAGTGTGGGGGGTGAGGGATGAAGCAACGGGATGGCTGCCGAGGTGCAACGTCTCCGGGAAGCTTTATCTGTGTGGAGGGGTGCACTGCTTACCTCAATCTGCTCATTGAGCTGCCTACTCTGGTCCGTGCTGCAGGCATAAGAAGTGAGGGAAGGGAACATTGGGCCTCATTACACGGTAGGCGGTAACCATGGCGCTATTAGCGCCATGGTTGCCGCCGGTATTTTGCCGTGTCCGCCTTGGTCGATGGCGGAATTACTGCCCTACTCCAAGGTGAGCGGGGGCGGTAATTCCCCATTCACCAAGGCTCTTCCCCATTCCCATTTTTGCCCCCATAGGGCATAATGGGAATGGGGAAGGTGCTAATTACGGTACCGCAAATTGCGGTACCGTAATTAGCTCTGAGGTCCCTTTGCGGCACCCTACTTTAATGGCTGGTAAAACCAGCCGTTAAAGTCGGGTCCCGCAAAGGGAACTCGTAGTAAGGCGGTAGGGGTTTACCGGTACTGGTGCCCTTACCGGTACCGGTAAACCCCTACCGCCTACCGTATAATGAGGCCCATTGATTCCTGGCCCTCACTTCTTATTTCCAGCAGGTCAATAATCAAGCATCTTATTTGGCTTCTGCAGGCTGCAACCTCTGCTGGGGTGCCCCACTGTTTTCATTTGCTGTAATCTCAAAAATAGAGAGAATCATAGAAAGTAGATTTCGGCTTCGAGTCACTATTCCAGAGGTATTCAGCTGTATTAAAGCTGAGTTTCGGCCGATAAGGGACTCGAAGCTGAACTTGGGTACACTGCTACTTACTACTAAAACCTGGTGAGACTCCCCTGTGTACTGCTTCCCTCCCAGCATAGCTAAACCCACCAATCATCCCATTATGGACAGTTTGATCAAGCCTCGTAATGAGCATGGATTAAGATATGTCCTGCTTGCAGTGATAGAAAGCCACTTTCTTTGTTGGTGGCTGATGCCAGACACTGATTGTCCCTGAAGTTGCCTAACCTGTTGCTCATTTAGACTAGAAAAACAATCAGCACTGGGAGGGGAGAGATTCCATTGCAGTGCATCATCGTGTTCCTGTTCAAACTCGATATATTAACTCTATATTTTTTTTTATTTATTTATTTTTTTAGCTTTATTTTCAATTTTAACAATACAAGAATACATTAAAAACATCAAGGTGATACAAAAATAAACTATATACAAGATTACAAATCACTGAACACAAATTCCACCCCACCCCCAATCGTAGAATTCACATCCGAACATATTAAATTGTCATTTTCAGTACATTGAAAGAAATCTTCCCCATATCTTATTAAATAGCATTTTCTTGTCTTGTCTTTTGTATAAAAACTTTTCCACATCAGCCAGACTATGCATTTCATGAAACCAAACATCTTTGTGTAAGGTAGTAGCAGTTTTCCAATTCCTTAAGATGATTTTTTTTCCAATCATGGCACCTCTATATAACCATTTCTTCTGGCATTGTGTTAGATCTAACAAGTTATCATCACAACCCAAGATCAGTGTTTGAAAATGAAGCTCAATCCTCTCATTCAAAACTTTCTCGAAGATCTCCCCTAATTACGTCCGAAATTCTCGCACCTTCCTGCAGTCCCACAACATATGTTCCAATGTACCACTCTCATGAACACAATTCCAACACCCTGGATCATCTTTCAGACCTCTCTTCCATAACCTTTCGGGGGTCCAATAAACCAGATTAAGGATCTTAATTTGTCTCGACCTCTCAGTCAATCCCAAGGAACATAGTTTAACATTTTCACTCATTCTCGTCCAAGATTCCGCAGTAATTTTAGATCCAATTCTGCGACTCCATTCATCTCTCAACAAGTCATTTCCCTTATATTCGTTCACAATTACTTTGTACACTCTGCTTGCTAGACCACCTTCCCCATCCTTTTGCTCTCTTGTGATTATAGTCAGATTAAATCTAGCCTTCACATCAATCTCTCCAATAGCATTTTTTAATTTCGTGTATTCTGAGGCTCTGAAATTTTCAATACTATATTGCTGTTGTATTTCTCTTATATTCAACCACTTTCCCTCCTTAAAAAGATCTTCAATCCAATTAACTCCCCCCAAAAACCATTCCGGCCAAAATAAAGTTTTGTTCTCCAATTTAATGGAAGGATTCATCCATATCAATGCCCCAGGATCTTTAAATGCATTCACATTCAGTAATCTATTCAATTTGTCCCATGTGTTTCTCAAACAAACAGTCAATGGATCTTTCACACATTTCGTTCTAGACTCTGTAGTCAACATCGCCCTTGGTGTTAGAGGACCATTATAGCTCGTCTCCGCCACAACCCACTCATCAGGTGACGGCGTTAGGAATTTAACCAAATAGTCACACATGTAGGCAAGATGATACGCCTTAAAGTTCGGCACCCCCATTCCACCATTATCCAAGGGTAATTGCAACTTCCACAACTTCAATCTAGGGGGTTTCCCATCCCACAAGAAGCCTTGGATAAGCCTACCCAACTCATTCCAAAATTTGTTATCGATATTTAGCAGAGTCATGCTGAGGACATAGTTGATCTTAGGGGTCGACACCATTTTTAAAGCGTTAACCTTACCCCATAATGAAAGATTTAAAAGGCCCCAGCGTTCCAAATCATTTTTAAAGTTTGAACAGACCTCATCCAAGTTTATCTTCACCAGATCATTGACTTTTGGAGTAATCCAGATCCCCAGAAACTTCATTTTATCAGGGCACCATCTAAATCCTAGATTGGTTATAAACCGTTTACTACAGCACGGTACCAGGGGTAACACTTCCGATTTTGTCCAATTTATTTTGTATCCGGAGGACTTGTGAAACAATGCCAAAATTTCCATGAGAGTAGGCAAAGACTGATCTAATTCCCTGAGTACTAGTAGCAAGTCATCTGCAAATAGCCACAATTTTTGTTGCAACCCCCAGCATGATAATCCTTTTATATTCGAGTGATCTCTAAGTACAGCAGCAAGGGGTTCGATCGCAATAACAAATAGCAGAGGGGATAGAGGACAACCTTGCCTCGTCCCTCTTTTTAGCTTGAACGGTTCTGAGCGTAAGCCGTTTGTATTGACGTCTGCTGTTGGTTCTGTGTAAAGTAATCTAATCCAAGACCTAAATGTCTCACCAAAACCCATTTTTTGAAGGACCGAAAAGAGGAAATCCCAGTCCACTCGATCAAATGCTTTTTCTGCATCTAACGAAACTGCAGCATTATCCAATGGATCTGTTGCCTTTGAAATCGTATGAAAAAGCTTCATAATGTTACTAGATGTTTTCCTTCCTTTCACGAAACCCGATTGATTTTCGTGGATCAATGTAGGGAGGATACCTTCCAGTCTAATTGCTGAAACCTTTGCCAGGATTTTATTGTCTGTATTAATGAGACTAATCGGCCTGTAGCTCGCAGCAAGCGTATCATCTTTCCCTTTTTTTGGGAATACCGAAATCATAGCATGTCTCGTGGTGGTCGGTAGTAGCCCATTCGCCAAAGAGGCCATGTACATGTCTTTCAATAATGCAATGGCCGAGTCTGGTAACAACCTATAAAATTCCATTGGGAATCCATCAGGTCCTGGTGATTTTCCTAAATCCAATCTGTTGATAGCTCTTTTGATCTCATCCACTGATATCTCACTCTCAAGAAATTCTGAATCAAAGTCCGTAAGTTTAGACATTTCCGCTTTCTCTAGAAATCTTATCCTCCGATAGTTGTGTCAAATTCATTTTGATATAAATCCATATAATACTCACAAAAAACATTGTTGATCTCTTCTGGATGAAAGGTGACTTGTCCTTCTCTGTCTCGAATAGATGTTATAGATCTCTCTGATTCCCTCTTCTTCAGCCTGTAAGCCAGCCATCTGTCGCACTTCTCTCCTTTTTCAGAATATACACAGTTCTGGTAGTGGTATCTCCTTTCCGTCCGTTCATCAATTATATTTTTCAGTTCCTTCTTTAGTTTCAACAACTCCGCCATACATTCCTTGTCAAGTGGATCCCCATCTGTTTCTTAGCCAGATCATCAATCTTTTTCTCAAGTTCATTTTGTTTAGTGTCACATTTTCTATTTACCCCACATGTCAGACCAATCAAATAGCCTTGCATGGTACATTTGAATGCTTCCCATACAATCTCTGGCCTCAAATCACCCTTGTGATTTTCTGACACGAAAAATTCAATTTCCGTTCTCAACCTCTCTCGTACCTCCTCGTCTTGAAGGACAGCACTATTCATCTTCCAGGTATGTTGTCTTTGTCTGTCATTAATCAATTTAATGTGCATAGTTACATGGGCATGATCCGTTAATAAAATGTTGCCTATTCCACTTGACTTATAATTCTCAGTCATTTTTCCCCCTGTTAACAGCATATCAATTCTGGAATATACTAACTCTATATATTTTGAGCTCCCATGTCTTATACAAATGACTTACCTAGCTTTTTAAACACTTCATTATGCAATATTCAGAAGCATACAAAACTTAATGGTCTTTTATAACAATTTACGAAATTAGAAACAATTCACTGCTTCTGCTGCTTTTGTGCTGATTGTAAAAGCGACCATGTGTTCTGATCCCCAACCAATATTTTTTTTTAACCGGGCACACATTGTTATAACAATTTTTTGTTCTTGAACTAGCGTCACATTTATATATATATATATTTTATTTTATTGTTTTTTTTTTAATAATTTACAGCAAAGACTTGGGAACACACTCAACCATTATTTCCGGACCCCTCAGGTGAAAGGAGATTCCATGACACATTTATAGTGCACAATACGTCAGCCTTCCTTATCTTAATGGTACACGTTGATGCTTACCTGCATTATATTGGAGCTATTTGTGCTCAGCAAAGCCTGGCTCTAAAGTCCATCCACTAATAAACCGTTTATGGCTTTTGAAGCCACCCAAGAGGAGTCACTGACCTGAGCACAGGGGCTGCACGATTACATGGCTACAATGTTTTCTGACACATTTTTTCTTGAGGAGTTTTTCTAGTACTTCTAAACGCATTTTTTGGTTTTGAGATATTTTTAAAAATGAATTTCCCTTTGCTCTCATTTTTTCCTATTTTTTGATTTATGTTGCATTCGAATTTTCCCTCTCCTCTTCCTTGATGTTTGGGGGTGCGCTTTCTTTTTGCGCTCCTCTTTTTTGTTACCTTTATACTCCAAGCCTTCCCGTAAACCTTGCACCTCACCGCCATTATGATTTAATTGACTTCCATGTCTTTAATCATTGTCTTTTTTTCAGTGTAAACGTTTTAGTTTGACATTGTGCTGCTTTTCCAAAACTCTTCCTGAAACGTATTTTTACTGTACAATTTCGTTCGATAGCTCGGAGAGTTAATCACTAGCCTCGGAGATTGCTGACACCCTGATGCCATTATCTTTTAAACGTGACAGGTCCGCTTCAACCCGTCACCCTTTCAAGCTGGATTCATTGAGAAACATTACATTGCTCAATAATCAGCACTATTATTACAGAGCAGAGGAAGTATCAGGCCTACAGGGCTACATAATAACTTCATTTTATTAACTCAGAGCACGGGTGGCATGTAGTTACAGCTGCCTGTTGAAAGCATGTGTCGCACGTATCCCGTTGTTTCCACTTAGTAAAATACTTCAATGTATTTCACTTCCTGGAAATTACTTCGAAAATACTTCTAATTTGACATGTATGCCGGGAGGAAAGCTCAGTGATGTGTGCTCAAGACGACAGAAGCAACACAGGTTCGATCCTCGAGTCCGCGCTTAAAAACTTCTGGGTATTAAGCGCGTTATGAATACGCAACTAAGACATATTCCTGTAACGGCGCCTGGATGCCCCTGGGCTGTGTGAGCGCTTTACAAATACAAATAAATAAATGTAGTTGCGGGCTACGGGGCAAACGGGGATGGGGAGGGGGTTGGAGTGGAGGTGGCAGTGAAGGGGAAACTGAGTATGGGGGAGACCCCCCACAAAAAAGAAACCGAAGTAATTTCCTTCGTTGAAATGACATGGAACCGTGTCGCTATACACCCCTCCCCTGCGACCCAATGATAACATTGCAAAGCCTCCGCACTGCTCGAAGGTTCCATGCATTCTTTTCATCATTCAGGTTACACCAGCGTTGTCTCCCAAAAAACATAATTTTTCCAATCTCAAACTCATTATTGTACTCTGCTTTTTCTTAAGGTAGGCTAAAAATAAAAGAAAACAAAAGCCACTTAGTTAAGAGCAGCCAAAGCCTTCAGCGAAAGCAGCTAAACAAAACCTTAATAAAAGGCCTATTGAATTCCCCGCTTAATGGAGCCAATCCCCTTGAGCGACTCTTCCCAAAGAAGGGTGAGACTGAAAAGGACCGCGCGGCAGCGGAGTTACGCAGCTCGTTTTATTCTCAAAATGCTTTCTTGGCCGAAGATAGACAATTGGCTTTCAGCGACCCGGAAAGGTGCCCGCAGTGCCATGCTCTTATTGAACAAGTGCGGGGGTCAGTGCTGAGAGAGGAAGGAACATGGCTGTGGGGCTGTGCGCTTGTCAAAGGGCCTCAGTGGCACTGCGCTAGCCCGCGCGAGACCAGCAAGGCTTGTGATGCACTTACTAATACGTGCTGCGTCACTTCGAGGACAGAGGTCACGGGGACGCAAGGCTCGGAGCACTAAACGCCCCAGGTAACGTGCGCAAAAAAAGGTGAGTTATTTGTCGGGAACACCAGTTTTCTGAAGGCAGAATCCAAGCAAGGCAATCTGAAAAATACAAAACAATCATTTTTCTTTTAGCACAGACATCCATTGAGTGCCCTCTGAATTTGCAGTTCTGGCGGTTCCATGCTGCACTGTCCCCAGTGCTTGGCTTGGTATTGGAAATAGCAAAACCTTTCAGCATTCTGGTCATGCAGGTTTAAACGAATTCTGCAAAGCCAGTGGTATCTTTTATTGGACCACTGCGAGCTATAAACCGATGTGACATAACCAAACTGTCTGATGTCAGGCTCTTACAAGCTACCGAGTAGACACAGGGCGTTGCTACAGGCCTATGAGATTTCATGGGACTCCCTAGGAGTTCCAGACAACCTGAACACGGCTCAGGAGCAGGTGTTTAATCCCTACAGTATTTCAATAAATGTAGGTACTTGAAAAATGTGCTGGTGGTACAGGGTTGTAGACCTTATGAGTAGGAACGTTCCCACAGAGCAGCTTATTTGGTTGTGTTCGTTCTCAGTTGAGCGGCTTCCATATTTTTGCAAATTGTGAAAAAGATGGGGTTAAACCCTAAATTACTAAGGGTAGTGGACACATGGATCCCTCGCTCAATGTGCTTAGTGAGGGACAGCCTGACTTCACTGATGAAGCCAGCAGGGCAGAGACATGTGTATAGGGTTGCTTTTGGTACTCTTGCTCGGAGGAGGATTGACTAGCATTGTGGTGCTGTAACGACTTAGGGGGCAGACTGTTACGGAAATGGATATTTCTTCTCTATAAAAGGTGCAGTGAGCTAAAAACCTGACTGTAGACCCTCCAGAGTTGGAGACTTCCATAGAAAAGGTTGTTTGGCTGTGTTCTTTTTCAGTTGAGGGGCTCCCAAATTTTTGCAAACAGTGTTACACCTCTGGCAGCCCTCCAGCACAAGCACACACTAAATAACCAGTAGCACAGCAGTCCTTTCACTTCAACCAACACACCTGCACTTGTACGTCTACATGGAAACACGGGCATCCTGCACTGCAGTGGGCCTAGCAACAGGAGCAAGGAAACTTCGTAACACAGGAATCAGCTTTCATGGTAAAAACGTAATGTGTTGTGCGTTGCAAACATCGCAATGACATCAATACGCACACGAAAGAATGGAACAGAGAAGGGGAAACTAAGAGGATTCTTTCCATTGTCTAAGAGGCCCTAGGTTTATGTTCCTACAAGTACATCTCCAGATCGAATATACAGAATTTTAACTGGTTAACTATCAACATGGGTTTCGGAGTGAAAGACCACAGGTGTAAGATCTCCATGATATCTTTTTATGTTTTAATTTTTATTTAAACCGTTGTTTATAGTTTGATTTACAAACTTTTATAACTTGCATTTCTTTTTTTTTTCATTACAGTTTCAAATTTCATTACTTCTTTATATGTCATTTCAGTTTCAAATTTCATTTCTTCTTAACATGATTTTTACATTAGGATACAGAAAATAAAAACTCTAAAAATTACAATCTAAAGCAACTGGAAAAGATCTCGTAAGATTGTTCGTCCTGTTTTCTTTCATGACTACTTGTGAGAAATATTAGTCTAGTGCGTCCCTATACATATATGCATATGCCTCTTTGCATTTGACAGCATCACATTAGTGCATCACAAGACACTTGTATCATGATTTCAGAAATTAGCAGTCTTTATTTTAGGCATAGTTTATGTTCTCTAGTGGTTCATTCACTGTTTAGCTCAAGAACATTCACATGGTGGTCAATTTGTTTATCCAGTTCGACATTCAATATGGATAGAAAGCGCGTAAGCCATAAAATGGCTTTAGTGGTGGAGCCCCACATGCAAACTAACCATAGCCATTCACTTGCGGCAGCCCGAGTACTCACTGTTTCACTTTCAAATATTAATTTTCGTTGGACTTCGAAGTAAATACGGTCCGTAATCAGGTGCTTAAGCGATTCCTGCAAGTTGGGCACCTTGCAGAACCTGCAATTGTCTCGCAATTGGACCTCCTTGAATCTCTTCCAATTTTTTGTGCATTCTAAAGTTGGAAACTGGTTTAATTTAAACCTTAAATATAGATCTCTGGCATTTGGGCAGGGCATTTGCATTAGGTAAGATTTATGCGGTAGGTGAACCGATGCAAATTTGGTTGCTTCTTTGTAGCTTTTGAGTTTTCCCATGGCATTTATTGTTTTACACCAATCGTGCGCGAATAGGCGCAGTTTAAAATGCACTTGGCGGAATTCTAAATCGGCAGGAATGAGTGCGAGATCTTCCAGTATGGCTTCCATTTCTTATAGAAGGTTTTAAATGATGGGGGGTTAGAGGCGTTAAGCATCATCCCCAAATCTTCATATAAGGAATCTTTTGGGGGAAATAACATTTTACCAAGATTTGTTAGTTGGCGCCAATTGTATCGGGCAGACAAAGATGTTAATCCCGGTTCTTGCCTAAGCACCACATTAGGTAGCGAGTTGGCCAAGCGCAGCACGCCCTTCCATATACGCCCTTGAAGTTGGTCCAGAAATTGGTCTATATTTGCCAGGCACATGTCAAGGGCGTATAGTAGGATCGCCTCTACTTTGAGAGTATAGAATTCCAGAAGGGGAAGAAGGGAGAACTTGCAGTATTTAGTTAAAACCATGCGCATTTGAGTGGAAAGGATTGTAGCCTTTTGATTGAGGGTGCTTTTCCACATGGTGATTGCATTTGAGTCTGATATCAAATAACCCAAATATCTGATCGTGGATGTCCTCGGAATAGGCGTGCTGCCTATGGTCCACTTCCATGGGCAAGAATGTCTCTTGAGATTCTTGAATAGGCAGATGTTAGATTTCGCTGCATTAAAGGAGAGATTATGAGAAAAACAGTAGTTGGCAAATATAGAGAGTTTTGTTTACAGACCTGGCGGTGTTCGGTCAAATATCAGAATGTCGTCAGCAAACGCCAGCCACTGGAGGGATAGCTCATTTTTTTCTGGCAGATGTCATTGATGCCGCAAAGATACTAATTAAACAAAGTAGCTGTCAGGTTACAACCCTGTTTTACTCCAATTGCTATTGTAATTGGGCTCGTGGTTGCTCCAGATTGATTGACTCTGATGTAATAGACGGTGTTGATGTGCAATTTGGATATCAGGTATATAATGTGCAAGGGAATACCCAGCATCCGCATTTTTTGCCAAAGGATTCCCCGCACCACACAATCAAAGGCAGCTGTCAATTCCACAGAGGCCATATATAGTGGGCCTGAATCAGGTGTATTAGATTTCACAAGTAAATGGGCCATAAGTGTAGCGTTAAGGGAAGTCCCCATCTGGGCCCGGAAGCCAATCTGAAAGCGACATAGTACATTAAAGTTTTCCAGAAACATCTGGAGTTTCCTTAGCAGTAGCATTGCGAACACTTTGGCTGTTGCGTCTATAAGGGCAATATGCCTATAGGTTGCGGGGTTATCTCTGTCACCCTTTTTGAAAATGGGTACAATTATTGAGCCCAGCCATGAGTCAGGGATGACTAAAGATGTTAGAATATTGTCAAATTGGGATTTGAGAAGTTTGGCCCATAATGTTGGATTCCGTTTTAATACACAAGGCGGGATGCCGTCTGGGCCAGCAGCCTTAGAATAGTTTAGGGCATTGATTGCACACTCAATGTCTTGCAATGACCAGGGAGGTATGGGCAATTTAGGTGGAGTAAGTTCCTCTGCATTTATCACATGGTAGCGCACTGGTAAAGCTAATTTTCTCCCATAGAATTCGACCCATGCTGCAGCGGGAATCGAAGATGCCTGATTTGAGGAAAGTTTTCCAGTGTCAGTTCTTAAAATTGCCCATGTCAAACACCGGTCGTTGCGACAAAGTGAGGCTATGATCTTTTGGTTCTCGAGATTGAATTTGTGATGTTTTAAATGTTTGTATTTATTACGATAAGCATTACAAATCTGTCTTTTTTGCTTTGCAAATTCATCTTTAGAGCAGAGTTTGATTTTAAGCTTACGTAGTTCTGCATTTTTGAGATGTTTGGCATGGAGGAGTTCAGGACAGCCTATCTGCGAATTCGAGGCATGTGCTGTGTTCTTTTCATTTTTATGTGACCCCATTATAGCCATCAAAATTTCCTGATATTTGGTGGATTCTATGTGAGGTTGTAATTCCAAATTCAAGCTGTCCCAATAGCCGCCAAGCCAATCGTCGAAACGAGCATTGATCATATCACATAATCGATTGTTCCATCTAATCGAGATCCCTGGACGGTCCCCTTCCAAATGTACTTGGTTAGGATCGTGGTTAAGGACTTCAGCGGTAATGGAGATGGACAACTGAATTAGCATGTGGTCACCCAGAAAAGGGTCCAGAATAGCCACGCCCTCACAGCAGTCTTGCATATTTAGCGAGATGGCAAAGTGATCAATGGTGGATGTGAGAGATCCCCTCTTCCATGTGTACCCCAATCCATGCTTCTGGAATGGCAAAAAAGCTATATCCCAAGATGCTAGCTATGTCTTCTACACGTTACCTCTATCTGCCAGTGAATATACAATATCGCAGACAATATTCTTGTCAAGAGGCTCAAAGCATTCAGTATTGAAATCGCCACCCATAATTATTCGGCATGCTGGATAGTTTGTCAAAACTATGTCGAAGAACAGATCGAGTGTTTCAAATGCACGAGCAATATTCAGTCGAACAGGGTTGTGATATAAGGATACACATAGATAATGTTCTAAGGAGCATGTCTGAAAAGATATTAGCTGAAGTATCGCCATTCTCATCCCGCCGTGGAGGAGCCCTTGAAATTTCTAAAGTGCTAGCAATGAATACCCCGGGTAACAGAATCCCTAAATAACACGTTGCCTGCCAATCCCTGGGTAACCATGGAAATACTACATTACCGCAAACAAAGTAGACAGGTTCACCTACATACAAAGGTCTGTCCTCACTAGTCAAATTCGCAACGTTGGCGCAACCCTTGTAATCACCCATTGACTGAGTACCATTCCTCTGTATGCAGAAAGAAACTGAATCAGGGCTGTGGTTAACAGTGTAAGAAGGTGGAGTGGCATCCCTATTGCCTATAGGAGCCATCTTGAAAGAGATCAAAGATTGAAAAGGACGGGACAGTCTATCAGAAGGCCTAATAGAAGCAACATTAAGCTTGCTCCTATTCGCGAAGAGTGAGCATCCCAAGGGCGTTAGAACACGTTTCTCAAAATCATTCAAGTTAGTTCCATCAAATTTCCCCAAGATGCTATCGTTCCACCGGCCAAAGAATAGTGCCCTTAGAGAAGCATAACATGCAGTCGTCAAAGGTAAAGGATGAATATACCAACCCAGCCCCTTATCCCCGTTTTGCGGTAAATGTGAGCAGACCCAACAATTGGATTTATTAAAAATGGCATGTGTGGCATTCATAATGAGTAATAGAGTATTTTTATGGTAACTCTGTCTGTGCTGAGAGTCTCTAGGAGATAAAGTGTGCAGCTGCACAAAAGGTGTAGAAACAGTGGGTACATTTTCAGTGGGTAACACATTTTCAAGCGGATGTACTTCTTCCAGATACCAGAATCCTAAGGCAATGACTATTGTGAAACCAGTTAACATGATCACAAGACAACAATACGTTTTCAGGGCCCACGCTTTTGATTGTTCATTTTTACGATTGGTCACACAGTCTCTTATCTGTTCCGTATGAGTGAGAGTGGTTGCAGGCATTGTCTCTTCAAACGAATTCACCAAAGTTAATTTGCTGGCGATCGCCAGATCGAGCGTTTTCTTAGTCTTTTTCCCAAACCCTAGCCAACAGAATCCCCTTATGTACAAAAGATCGGGCCAAAGAGACAAGCCCTTCGACGATTTTCCTTGATGGCACAGCCGAACCGTGCAGTAAGTCTACTTCCTCGGACGCAGATTGTACCTTGTGATCCCTGGTACTGAATGATCTGTGAACAACGTGTTGTTACTTCCTGATGGAAGCGGTGAATTCAAAGCAGGATCCAACACAAGTTTCAAAAAAGGAACTGTTGGAGAGTGTGGAGATGAAGAGGCTGTTTCCCCAGGCCCCACAGGCTCAGCGAGAGTCTCTGACGCACTCTCGATGCTGATTGATGCTTCGTGATTGTTGGTTACTGTATTGGTGAGGGGTTCTGTGGCTTCTGTATCATGTGGCAAAGGGAAAGGAATCCACTTGATGTGGGACGCGTGGATCCAGTGCTTCCTGCCCTCCACTCGCACCACTGTCTGTGTGACCAGGAGAACTTGATATGGGCCCAGCCAACGAGGTGCGAGACAAGAAGATTGTTCAAACGACTTGATGAGGACCCAATCTCCCGACCGTATGCTGTGGCCTGAGCCCTCGTACCTGACAGGTAAAGCTTCTCGCACTTGGTGGTAAATCAAATACAGATTTTTAGTTAACTGTCCACAATTGTCAGAAAGAAGTACATGCGCAACATCGCATAGCGAACGGGGCTTTGACAGACCCGAAATGTTAGCTGGCCTACCCATGACCACCTCAAATGGAGAGAGCCCAGTCTTAGTTTGAGGGGTCGTTCTCATGGACAATAACACGATCGGTAAAGCTTTCCACCATTTCAGTTTGGTGCCGGCACAGATCTTAGCGAGCTTGTTCTTGATGATGCCGTTATGTCTTTCTACTAAACCAGTGCTCTGAGCGTGCATAGCCAAATGGAACTGTTTATCAGTCTGTAATCCCGTGCATATCTGCAGAATTACAGCAGCTATAAAATGTGGACCATTGTCTGACCAGATGACTCTATTCAAACCAAACTTAGGAAAATATTCCTTCAGCACGGTCTTTGCCGTTATCATAGCTGTGGCATCTTTGACAGGAAAAGCTTCAACCCATTTACTAAAGGCGCAGATAACCACTAGTACGTACTTGTAGTTATTGCAACGCTCCATTTCAATTAAGTCGAAATGTATAACCTCAAAGGGGACAGAAGGTGGACCAAAACTATCCCTAGGAGTCGATGTGCTCTTTCCGACATTATGCTGCAAACAAATCATACACCCTTGGACAAAGAACTCGGCTACCTTAGAAATGTTATCATTTACCGACACATTTTGTAACATTTTGGTAACCTTTCGTGCACAAATATGGGTGGGACCATGAGCCATAGCGACCATCATCGTAATGTATGTATCAGGCAGTAACCATTTCCCTTCTACTTTGTCCACCCAACACCCATCATCATCCAATTTTGCAAAACCCTCATCCCATTTCTTAGATTCCTCTAAAGTGGCATCAGCTTGAATATTTTTCACAGATTCAATACCCTCATTCAAAGTACAGGCATCTGTGGCTTCCCTTGAAGTATACATTTCTGAAGAGAGATCAGTGGCAGTCTGTTTGGCAATCTGGTCAGCAAAAGCGTTCCCTTTTCCTACATTATCTATGATCTTCTGATTTGCTGCGCATTTCATAATTGCTAGCTGAGTAGGGAGTGCAAGCACTGAGAGTAACCGTACTATCAAGGAGCCATACTGGATTTTAGTGTGAGTCAAGAAACCTTGTCTGCCTAAAGTCTGCCGAAGTTGTGAACCACCCCAAAAGTGTACTGACTGTCAGTATATATATTTAGGGTAAGCCCTTTGGAAAGTTCACAAGCTCGGGTTAATGTTATAATCTCTGCTGGCTGCGCGGAGTTATGCATGATTCATTTGGTCTCCACGACCGTGCTCAATGTGGTGATTGCATAAGCAGCTGTGGATGTATCATCCAGGAGTTTGAAACAGGCGCCAGGCGCCATCGCAAAACAGCTCCCCTTGTGGATTGTTCAAAGGAGTATCTTTTAGATCGATTCTGCCTTTTGTCTCTTGTTCTGTAGTGTAAAGGCAGTCATGTGACTCTTCGCCACTGCAAGCAGTACCTTGCGGGAAAGGTAAAGTTCAGCCGGATTCAATACACAACACCTCTTTATTTGAATATGTGGTGCAAACAAGATCAATTCATATCTTGTTAATCGTGCGGAAGTGAGGTGTTGCGTTTGTGTTCTTTTTAATAGAACATCTACAGAGTGAGATACCAACATGGTTAAAGCATGGCCTAGGACCATTCCCTCGCTATGTTTTACAGACGCAGCAGCGACAGCTCTCAAACATCTTGGTAAAGCGCATGCAACAGGATCAAGGGCGGAAGAAAAGTATCCACTCGGCCTATTCTTCCCTCCATGTTCCTGCGTTAATACAGCCAAAGCACATCCATCACATTCATGCACATACAACACGAAGGCCTTTTCATAGTTTGGTGTGCCCAACACTGGTTCCGAGAACAATGCAGTCTTGAGCAGATCAAATGCTTGCTGGTGTTCCAAGTTCCACGGCAATGGCGAAGAAATGCCCTTGTTTGTCAAAGCCAACATTGGTTTAATCACTAAGGAGAAGTTTGGGATCCACTGCCTACAGTACGAAGCCATTCCTTCTGTGTATTTGGGACAGACATGCTAGAAATGTTTATCATCTCAGGCGTCAACCTTCTTCCCTCCTTTGACAGGAGATAGCCTAAATAGGTGACCTCCTGTCGACAATACGGAAACTTTTTAAGTGAAGCTTTGTGTCCATGTCGTGCTAGGTGAATAAGCAACGACACGGTGCCCTCCTTATAGGCGCTCTCTGAGTCAGCAGCTAAGAGTAGATCGTCGACATACTGAAGCAGTGTACAAGTGGTGGGCAACTCGAGTGTGTCGAGCTGCTCTTTCAAAGCCCTACTGTAAATGCTAGGACTCTCTGTGTAACCTTGCGGTGCACGGGTAAAGGTAAACGAGCGTCCCCCTAAGGTGAACGCGAACAAGTATCTACTGTCTTTGCGTATAAGAATACTAAAGAAGGCGTTCTTTAGATCCACAACACTAAAGTGAGTAGCTGAAGCCGGAATCATAGTTAATATTGACGTCACATCAGGCACAATGGGAAATTGTGGAGCAACGATCTTATTGATGGCACGTAAATCAATAATGAAACCGAAAGGAATTGCATTATCACCTTTTTTGTACACAGGCAAAATCGGACTATTGCACAAACTACCTGCAATTTCTTCAATCACACCACGATGCACAAAATCAGAGACTATGCATTTCAAAGCTTGCTCACCATCGACCGAGATCTTATACTGGGGAATACATGGCAACTTTACTCCATGTTTCAAAATAATCTTAACGGGCTCAATTTGCATGACACCGACATTATTATCATCAATTGCCCATAAACACTCCGGGACATCACTGAATTCTGGCGGCAAAGGTCTAGTCAAGAACTGAGAGACAGAAAGTTGCTGTGGTGAAATCGTTAAACGCACTCCATCAGAAGAACAATGAATTACTGCATTTAATTACTTCAACAGATTCAACCCCAACAAATTCTCTCTGCAATTCATAGTCAAGAGAAATGGACAGTGGTCCGTAAATGGACCCAAAGTAATCGGTACCGGCAAAGAAACCAGACACTCTACTGGTGTGCCAGAAAACCCTACAGAAACATTGGTTTGCCCTGACAGTGAAATGTTTGGAACCTGTGAATGGTCAATGGAACACTTCTGTGCCCCTGTATCTATCAAGAATAGATGTTTCCTATTTCCCACTAACATCTCAACATAGGGACCTTTCTGATTAACAGGAATAGGCGTCGGTTCCAAACCCTGCTTCAGGCAATCCTAACAAAACAGAATGTCATCAAAAGGAAGTTCTTCAGAGAGGTAAGCAGCAGAAGGATGATCAACAATGTTTCTATTATCCACACTTGATGCCTGATTATCCTGTGAAAAAGGTTGCTGTGAATCCTGTGAAAACTGACTTCTACCAGGACCCCCTGCCCCAGGGGGGCCTCTGGATCGTCTACCCATGTTACCAAATGCGTTATTCGACCTCTGCTGGATGATCGGGCATTGTGTACGCCAATGACCCTCTTGTCTGCAATAAGCACACTGGTTTATGTTTAAAGGACCCAATGGCGCATTTCCCTGTGGAACATACTGTCCTCTAAATTGCGAATTCCCCCCTCTAGGGCCTCTAACAATTTGCTACAATAGAACTTTTGTTTTTAAGTCACCTTTTCTCTTTTCAACTCTTTCTTTTTCATTGTTGACACGATTCTTATAGTATTGAGCCACATGCAATACTTCTGACTGAGACTTAGCTTGCCAAGCGCTCTCTTAAAACATAATTTGAGACTGGATGTCAGGCAGTAATCCACGCACAAATGTGTCCATAAATAGTCGTTTCCCAGATTCTGTACTTAAATCTTGTCCACTGAAATCTGAAAATACTTTTTTGAACCGATTAAAGAACTCAGTAGCACCCTCAGACTTTCCTTGGACACAGGCAGTAAGCTTGTCCCAAATAATCCTTCTTTCAGGAATTATAGCTTTTAATTTCGTAACTATTCTATCAGGCAAAGTCAATATTATCTGTGGTGGTCTCTTGCCAGCTGGCCTTTCTTTATCGAGCCTAACCATATTATCCCATGTACCTCCTAACCCTGGTACATCGTCTACAGTCCTAATCTGTTTCCACAAATCAATAGGCAGGAGTATGGGAAACAACAAATCAATATCGCTTAAGGTAAATACTGATGATTGCAAGACAGACTCTATCTCTTTGCAGAACCCTGTCGGATTCTTCTTAATATCGGGAATAGATTGTTTAATGGTGTTCACTTCCTGTCTCGAAAACGGGACGTGAACGAGCTGCGACACATAATGTGCAGGGATGTCTTGAGCAATTGCACTTGTTGCAGGATTGGCGGGAATCTCAACTTTTGGAACAAATGTTGGAGGAACCTCTCTCATAGGCAACTGAGAGGTAGGCAACTGCGAACGCTTACTGAGCAACAAAGCTAGATCGAGCGCTAAAGCAGCTGAAGAAGTGTCAAACGAAAAAGCCCTCTTATAAATATTCAGTAATTCTGCGGGACAACAAATCTTTCTTCTTATACATTCATCCTGCAGGTACTCTACCATTACCTGTATCACTTTCCTCTGCATTTCTGGCGTATATTGACTATACGTGTCATATACTTCAACGGGAGTTATCGACATGTCTGAAATCCACCTAATCACATCTTTTGTACAAATTTGTGTTTCCTCATTTATCGATTTCTGACAAGGAAAAAAACGTTTCTGTACTAACATAGCATCCAAACTATCACCATCTACATCTTCATCCTGTAACCTTTCCAACTCCCTTCTGTACTCAAAAACCCTCTCGATGTGCTCATGTACTTTCTCTAGAAAATGCTAAAATATTCAGATCCCTTAACCCTTGTGGGAGATCTATGTATATTATTCAACCCGTTCCACATTATTCATAAATGAACTCCCAATCCTTCAATGAAAACGTTTTTCTCAGGGAAATTGTCTATGTTCGAGAGTGTGGCAAACACATCAGCTTGTTCACCCCTCTCCATGCAATGTCTAGCCCAGGCAGTCAATTCATGCTTTCTCTCTGGAGACACAGTATTACGAGTTACAACCCTCGATCCCGCTCCCCGATCAACAACAAGCGGCACAGAACCACTTGGAAGAGGGAGAGTATGCAGATCTTGTATATTAGGCAAAAAGGGTGCTGTGACTGGTGCAGCAGGCGAACCCACCGGACCCATAACAGCAGGCAAAGGTGGAGGAGCAACAACAAGAGGAGGAACAACAGCCGGAGGAAGAGAAACGTTTAGAGGAACAATAGGAGGAGCAGGAGGAGCTACGGGAGGAGGAATAACAGCAGGAAGAGGAACATACAGAGGTCGCGCAGTGGCACCAGGCCTACGTTCATTTAGAAGTTTGTCAATCAGCCCATCAGATACATGAAAGTCTTTAGATGGATACATTTTCTGGATACCAAGTGAAAAAGCCCTATCCATATTCCTAACTGACTCAGACTGTTTATTTTGATCATATAACAACGCTTTTTCGGCGTTCGTCATATGACGGCGCGCATGTTTTTCCCTACTCTTAAGTTGCTGCATAGCTTCTTTCTTCCAATTCTGTAAAATATCAAATTCTGCAGGTCTAGCCTTTTTCTTTAATAATATGGATTCTAAGTATTCAATATGAGGAATTTCAAAACTACCATTGATTGGTCACTGAAGTTCGGAAGCATGTCTAGTTTGTCTGTGCAAAATATCATTAAACCCTATACTACCAATGCCGTGCTTACAGTACATAGTACACGCCGGCGACCCCTCCATTGGCGCCGGTCGGCCAAATTCCAAAGATTGTCTGTCAATGCGGAATAACTCCCTGAAACAGGCAGACAATTTCCCAGGCATATCCGAATACTGGTGTTACCTGGTCAATAATTGCACTTGCAAGTGTAATACACCAGAACAAATGATCAGGATACTGAAGAATTGGGTCACGACTCACCTGATCAAATCCTAAGGAGGTCCGATCAGATTTCAAAGAACTAACAAAGGTCCCACGTGGTTGGTGATTTCGGCAAATCGGCCCGCCTCGATATATGGACCCTCGTCAAGATGCCATCTCGGACCGTGTGCTCACCATCAGGGATGGGGTCGTGCAGTGCTGCTGAGGTATCGCTTCTCATCCAAGAAAGGGGCCCCCTTTTACACCGTCTGATCCCGGTCCGATAGCCGCGTCAACCTTCAACGTGATGGCATCAATCTTGAGGGTTCCTATTCGGGCGCCATCTGTAAAAGCAAAAGGAAATATCGAGGCTGAGTAGCCCAAAAGTAAATACACCAAACATGGGCTTATAAAGATTCACAGATCTTTATTCTAAAACTGTACAGTTACAAAGAAGCAAAGTATCAGATACAGATAGCTATCTGGCCCTCAGTACATCACAGCGAATACCAGCCCTTTCGGTGTGAGAAGTGAGAAGTACTGGACATCTAAACAGTTGTGCATTTTATAAATTTCCAATCATAATGTCCAACCCCTCTACAGGTTAATAATACAGGGTCTAGAGTTCGTGCCAAGTTCACTTCTGGTTTGTCCAACTATATGCATATGGATCATCCTAAATTCACATACAAACAAGTCACAATGGCAACAGTGTATTCACGGGATTAACAATGAGCCTTAACACATGTCCTATACAATGCAGTTCAGCTAGTGTCCACGTTCAATATTGGTATTACATTGTAGTCGATGTATGTCCGCGGATCGGACTTGTTGGCGCAGACAATCCTCTGTCTACAAGTCAGGCATGGGACAAGGTCTCTTTACTCAACCCAAACATTCGGCCAACCAACAGTTTACACATTAACTAATGTACAAAGTGCAGGACGGCTTAGTTACAAGCGGGAAACACTGTCCACCATTTAGAACACAGAATTACTTTAGAATAGAAGTCAATATGGCGGACAGACCTAAAATGGCAGCGAAGTCGATCTAAGATCGGAACTTTGCAACGCAGTTTCCTTCGCAGAGCGAATGGGCTTAGGCTAATATATACAATAAAGGAGGCACGATATGATATCCCGTTTAACAAAATCACCCCAAAGTTTGAAGGTGTTGAATAGAAAGGAAGGGTGAGATGAGCATGAGCAAGAAAAAAAGTCTGTTTCTTATTATCTCTGTTTTGGATTGTGACTTACAACACTAAATAAGAAATACTTTTCACCTATCAAGTGTGGCGCAGTTCTTAATGTGTGCAGCAATTTACTTCATTTTGCTAATCCAAGAGGTTGGGGTCATTGCCTCTTTCTGCTAGACTCACTTGCAACACCATTTTAGGAATTCAAGGATGAATCAGGCGCACGGTTGTATCTAAGTTGGTTATAAAAGAACCCCACTCTCCCTCAAGTTTGATCTGAAAGGAACCCTGAGCCCCCTACCAGTGGACTGGATATTCATGAAGGACATCAAGATAGGAGAGGGGGATCGGAGATGACCCCTGAGGAGCCTAGGTTGGAAACCATGGTCCAGGGAGACTTTCATCAGCCAAGTAGCCCTGTTGATATGGAGGAGAGTGCCTTGCCCCCCCCATGAAGAATGTAAATATCCAGAAAGAGAGGTTGAGTGAAGAGAGAGCACAAAAGAGATAGAATTGAAGAACTCTGTCTTGGTGGCCCCGGCTGTCGAAAGATATCTTGGCCTTAACCACTAAAATGTCAGCTCAAAGGCAATGGAGCCTACCTACTGTAATGATTTCCTTGGAAGAGCTGAGAGGACTGTTTACCATCTCGTGTTGTGACATGGATGACAAATATATGAATTGGCAATCTGGCATCAAACCAGGAAGAACTTTCACAAGAATTGAGTGGTAATGATGGGTCAAGCCCCAAGAGCTCTGCCTTAGACCACGAAATCAATGAAGTCAAAGAAACTGAGAGCCCGGGAAGGTGGTACTTGCATAATGATCTGAGGCAGAGCTCCCCATCTCTGGCTGAAATGGACTCCGGTTCATTGGAGAGTGGACAATATTAAATTCTTAGAAGAGACCTGAGAAGAGACCCGCAAATTGGTTTTGAGAACAGTGCTGTAGAAGGAAGAATTGTGAGGGAGGTGATGGCACAAATACAGAATACAATCATGGCATAATTACCCCCTTTCACAAAGCGATATGATGCCTTAAAAGACTCATTGAAAGATCAGGTCACGCTCATAGCCATGACTCACTCTAAGATGACCTTCCTCGAAGGTTTTGTGGTAAAGGTGCAGGACAGACTCAACAGCAAGGTCAAGGCCTCTTTAAACTTGCAAAATCGCCTCAGTGACTTGGCTAGATGGGAAGACCTGGGCAGTATTATAGGATTGCAAATGGATGCGAGCCCAATTTAAATCTCAGCAAACATGGGAAGCTGATAGGTACATAACCTCTGCTCCCCGTATAAGATCACAGGAACCAGGGACCCAGCGGATACC
Source organism: Ambystoma mexicanum (assembly GCF_040938575.1). Taxonomy (NCBI): domain Eukaryota; kingdom Metazoa; phylum Chordata; class Amphibia; order Caudata; family Ambystomatidae; genus Ambystoma; species Ambystoma mexicanum. The sequence goes on from NC_090928.1 coordinate 860,333,119, forward strand.
CTTTAATAAAGCCCCCACAAAGCGCCTAGATCAGGGGTGCACAACTGATTTTGACAGAGGGCCGAAAGTACCTTACATGAGGGCTATAGTGGGCCGAAAAGTAAATGTGGGCGGGGCGGTAGGCGGGGCGTGGCAGGAGGCTTTTTAAACCCCCAATTTGTACTAAACACATGGAAAAATAATGTTTTTGAGGGGTAACGATTTTTATTTGCATTTCAAACTTACATTTTGTACTACACATTTTCCATTGTTATAATTTATTTCTATTTAGTTATTGTATCTCGCATGTTTAGTTAACTTATATATATTTTATTGACCCTAGATTGGACATGCCGTTATTTTGGCCTGCTACAGTTTGCTATTTGGGTTGCCCAAGAGGAGTATGGCCTTCATTGAGTCAGGCTTCCTCAAAAAGCCAAAGATGAACATCTCCTAACTGTGCCTGTTTTAGCTTTATTATTGGGTTCACTCTTGGAGTGCAACACTATGCCCATGTCCCTCACCCCCAACCAAGCACTATGCCCCCTGTCCCTCACCCCCAACCAAACACTATGCCCCTTGGCCCCCTCACCTCCAACCAAACACTATGCCCCATGGCCCCCTCACCCCCAAGCAAACACTATGCCCCAGGCCCCCTCACCCCCAAGCAAACACTATGCCCCAGGGCCCCCTTACCCCCAACCAAACACTATGCCCCAGGGCCTCCTTACCCCCAACCAAACACTATGCCCCATACAGACCCAAACCCCCACCCCCAACTCAGCACACACACAAACATGTACCCATACAGACCCGAACCCCCACCCCCCAACTCCAAACCACCACCCCCCCAACTCCAAACCTCCACCCCCCAAATCAGCACACACACACACAAGCACCCAACCAGACCCGAAACCCCACCCCCCAACTCAGCACACTCTCAAACATGCAAACATAGACCCAAACCACCACCCCCAACTCAGCACACACACAAACATGCACCCATACAGACCCGAACCCCCACCCCCCTAACTCCAAACCCCATCCCCCAAATCAGCACACACAAGCACCCAACCAGACCCAAACCCCCACCCCCCAACTCAGAACACTCTCAAACATGCAAACATACAGACCCAAACCCCCCCCAACTCAGCACACACACAAACATGCACCCATACAGACCCGCCCCCCACCCCAAATCAGCACACACACAGACCCGAACCCCCACCCCCAACTCAGCACACACACAAACATGCACCCATACAGACCCGAACCCCCCCACACCCCCATCTCAGCACACAAAAATCATTCAAATCAAAACATTCATACACATCCGACAACTCCCCCACCCCCGCATCTCAACATACACGCAAAAAACATTAAAATCCAAACATTCATACACATCTGACACCCCCCACCCCCGCATCGCAACATACACACAAAAAATATTACAATCCAAACATTCATACACATCCGACACACATCCGACACCCCCCCACCCCCGCATCTCAACATACACACAAAATACATTCAAATCCAAACATCCGACACACACCCAACACCCCCCACATCTAACATACACACAAAATACATTCAGATCCAAACATCCGACACACATCCAACACCCCCCACCCCAACATACACACAAATACATTCAAATCCAAACATCCGACACACATCCGACACCCTCCCACCCCCGCATCTCAACATACACACAAATACATTCAAATCCAAACATCCGACACACATCCGACCCCCCCCCCTCGCAACATACACACACGAACATAAAGCAAAACAGACCCGACACACAAACACAAACAGACCACTTACCGGAGACGTGCTGGAAGGCAGGCAGGTAAGCGGCAGGTAAGCTGGAATCGTACTACGGCTGGCGTGGTCCAAGGCTGAAATGCCTTCCGGCATCAAGCCTTATGGACCACGCCAGCCGTAGTGCTGGCCCTCCATTGGTGCAGCACACACGCATTACGTGGCTCGTAGGAGCTACGTGGTGCGTGTGTGTGCTGAGCCAATGAGGGCCAGTGTTTTGTCCGGCCCGGAAGACAACAAAGACTTTCCTAAGGGAGGGCGGCTGCGGGCCGCCCTCCTTTAGGAAAGTCTTTGTGCCTCGCGGGCCGGACAAAAGAGCATGGCGGGCCGCAACTGGCCCGCGGGCCGTATGTTGTGCACCCATGGCCTAGATAGACCCAATAATGGAAATCTTGGAGAAGGAGCTGTGGCTGGGTCTTTAGACCAAAGAGCTGGAGAAGGGGCTCTGCAACCACCACCAGCGCTACAAAGACGTGTGGAGCACCACTCAGCATACCAGAGGAAAAGGATGAGGTTGTAGATATTACAGCACTGGGTGCCAGCAACACGGTCTCTATCTTTGAAAAGTCCAACAATCTCAAGGCAGTGATTGGTAACAATAAGATATGAGCTCATCAGGGGACAACCAAAAAGAAAACAAAAAAACATGAAGATGGGGCCTAAAAGGAAATCTAATGGATCAAGGGCATTCTTGAGACAACTTTGACCCCTCTCCTACCTTATAGACATTATAACAAGAAATGAGGAGGACAACGGATGGGCAAATCTGAGCCGGGCTGAACTGGTGGAAATAGCTAGACAAGTCACATGGCTTACTAACAAGACTGCAGCCCAAGTACCACCAGTGTTGGAGCAAGTAGAGAGTTTGACCGCGAAAATGTGTCAATGCCAAACCCCTGTTTAGAATGTTGGAAGAAAAAACAAATAATCTTAAGCTGCCAAACCAAGGACCGCCAAGAAGAGGTTGTCGAGGAACAATTATCACTGCCACTCTGATAGGGAGGATGGTAAAGTTTGCCTTGAAAACCTACTGCCCAACAAATAAAATCTCATTCTGAACCAATTCAATGTAATGCACTTATAACAACTGAGGACATTCACATAGTCCAGTTCGTAAATGAGACATGCTGGGACTGGGTGATCCTATATCTGCGCTCCCAGATAATAAAATCAGAAATACTGGAACTGAGAAAGCTGCTGTATCCACTGGGTTATAATCTAAGTGATTACATGGATGGAATTGATATCTTAACGAAATAGGCCTCTCAGGCTTCTACTCCCCAATCTCATATAAGAAGAACTAGTTCAGGACCAAAGTGCATGAATCAGAGGAAAACAAATGGCCAGCTTGGGACATTGTCAGATAAGACATCACTAAAAGTAACTTTTTCTAATACTGTCCAAAAAAAGAAAGCGGTAATAACAAGTAACACTTCCAGAACTGACATTGAGAAACATCAATCTTGGTTGTGGTTGGCAACAGCTCTGACAGAACCCCGTTTCACTTAGAGCCAGAAAGAGGAGGAAACAACGCCCCTGTTCCTTGGCTGCTGGAATACGAGGGGCTTCGCAGAACTTTCAACAAATGGAAACTTGAGCCTAGAATTTGTTTTTAATATCATTTGTTTGCAATAAACATGGATTAGGACTATTCCTCTATCTGGGGGTTTTGAAGTCTACCCAAATGAAGCACAAAAAGGAATCACTGGTAGACCATTCTCAGGGCTATTAACGTTGATCAAAATAGGCAGAAACCTTAAGGTGATAAAAGTGACCCAGCCAAATCCTTATGTTCAATCACTATGGATTCTGTACTAGATGCAAGCTGCGAAAAAAAAAGACTCTCATTCTAATCAATGTGTACTCGGGGTGAACTATCAGAACAATGAATCCCTCTTGGACTCTATAATGTAAATGATAGATGAGGCCCAAATGTCAGCTGACGACCCCCATTTTATACTATGTGGCGATCTTAATATGCATTTTATGGATTGTGAGGGGATGGCCCAGCGAGAGTCATTATTCGAAGAGAGGGCTATATTATGGATTGGTGAAATTAAGGTTCGCAAGCTGTCATTGATAAATGGCCAGACTAACGGAGACATTCCAGCATTTAACACTTGCTCTAGGGGAGAACAAAGGGCGGGCATTGAATACTGCTATGTTTCTCAGAACGTTCTGGCAGATATAAGACAATTTAGGGTGGTTGAGATGCAGGCCATTGATCACAATCTGCTGTCGGTAACCTGGGCAGCGGGTTGCCAGGATAGAAAACTGAAGTTTGTACCTGAGCATTTGCATCCTGAATGGGGCTCGAAAAACCTACTAGCTCACTTGCATTGGTGAGGAAAATCTATGAATGTTGAGTACCATTTGGATGGTACTCATACTTGCTGGTGAGAATGCAGATGTTTCAAACTTTTAGTTGACATTTACTGCAAACAAACTTTGCAGTAAATGGGAAATATGTTTAATTGTGCATGGCTGGCAGCATTGCACCAAATAGGAAGTGTGCTTATAGTGACATACACCATTTTACAGAAAGAACTTGTATTTGTTGTCCCTAGTCAGCATGGGGCAAGTGCATTTCTCTTAGGTTGAGTATGTAAATTAAGGAACTCACCCTGTATGTCTAAAGGGAGTTTTAAGAATTTCAAGGCCAGCTGAATAAGGAGAAATCTCTCATATCTGTAAATGTATTATCATTATTATTATTATAAACTATAATTATTTATAGTGGTCACCATGGTAATAATGTCTAAATACCTCAAAAGTCAAAGGGCAAGCATATTCTGCCTGAGGCCCTAAGTTTTTCACAACACAGACAGAACAATTTTTATTTTTAATGATTCCTGAATCTGAAATAGCCTATTACTTACTAAATATCCCTGAAAGATACCAACTACCCTCAGTTCAGTATCATCTCCATAGATAGCGCTGCTGTGCCGCCTATCTAGGTTAGGGGATAGAAAAGAGACTGACCCTTCCCTCTCTCACAGCTTTTCTCACAATTACAAAATTGCACACTGTAGGAAGTCTATTATCTATTTTAATCCTTCCTTCTTCTGTGTTTTATCAAGTTAAAATAGAAAAATAAAGTTAAAACACCTCTTTGTGTATTCCTATTTCTACAAAGAGATTTACAGTACTGTCGCAATTGAAACAATATTATGCCTCCTATCGTAACAATTGTATGTGTATTGGCCTACGCCAGGTTGTCTAAACATCATATGCGAACATACTCCACGGCAAGGTCTTGACCTTAGAGAAAGTAATGTAAGTCGCCATCTTGGATTAAGCCACCATTTTAGGTTCTCTTGTTATATGGAAGTCACCCTGAACATCAAAATGGAGGCCGAATGACATTCTGAGTAAGATTCTGGCCGTTGTGACCTCCGTACACATGAATAATTAATATGCCTGCAGGCCTCTTGTCGGGGTCGGAAACTGAGACCTTGTCCTACCGTTGACCTATATGTAAATGTACAACTATATCAGTGAAACTATTCGAAATGCATATATTACAGGATTGACCTGGCAAGAAACCCATAGGCCCGGCTCATAGAATGGTTAACCCGCGAGAGGGTTGGCCAAGGGCTGGACAAACTGTATAAAAGACCCAGATATTTCAATGTGTGGTCTCTCTCACTAACACATCAAACCCTAATTGAAGTTCTTTATGTTACTCTGAGAGCCGAATAGCTATCCGTTTGTCAATTGACTTGGTAACTGTTGTAGCTTTTAAATAAAGCATTTGTATGTTCTTTGTAACCTGTGTTGGTGTGTTTCTTTCTGGGCTTCCCGGCCTCATATTATTTTTCTGTTTCCACAGTTGGCGCCCGAATAGGGGCCCTCAAGATTGATGCCGGATCATTGAAGGTTGACGCAGACTATCGAACCGGGATCGGACGGTGTGATACTGTGGGCCCGACCGAACGAGAAGCGATACCTCGGCAGCGCTGCATGATCCGATCCTTGGACGATAGTCGTGTGGTCTGACACGGCATCTTGACGAGGGTCCATTTTTGAGGCGGGCAGATTTGTCGAAACCACCAAGGTAAAATTTGTTAGGTAAGTTCTTTGGTAAACCGTACGGTCCTCCTTAGGTTTGGTCAGGTGCAGTCGTGACCCGACTCTTAATTTAACCCTGACAATTTGAATTTGGCGTATTGTATCTGCAGACACAATTATTGACCAGGTAACACCAATTTTTTGTGAAATGCCTGGGAAATTGTCTAGCTGCTTTAGGGCTGTGTTCCGCAGCGATCGACAATCTTTGGAATTTAGCCGCCCGGCACCGGCATGTACTATGTACTGTAAGTATGGCATTGGAAGTATAGTATTTAATGATATTTGGCACAGACAAACCAGACATGCCTCCGAATTTCAGTGGCCAATCAATGGTAGTTTCGAGATCCCCCGTATTGAATACCTAGAATCAGTCTTGCTAAAAAAGAAGGCCAGACCTGCAGCATTTAATGTTTTGCAGAATTGGAAAAAAGAAGCGTTGCAGCAGCTTAAAAGTAAGGATAAACATACACGCCGTCATAAAATAAATGCCGAAAAGGCGTTGTTATATGATAAGGAAAAACATTCGGAGTCAGTCAAAAATATGGATAGGGCTTTCTCACTCGGTATCCAGAAAATGTATCCCTCTAAAAATGTTCATGTTTCTGAAGAATTTATTGAAAAATTGTTAAACGAACGCAGGTCTGGTGCCTCTGCGCCACCTCCGTATGATCCTCTCCCTGGTGCTCTGCCCATTCCTGCTGTTATTCCTGTTCCCCTGTACAACCTACTGTTCCTATTCCTCTAGTTGTTGTTCCTCCACCTATCCTACCACCCCTTCCTCTTGCGCCGATAGTTGCACCCTTATTGAATTTGCCCACACCTCCGCTCCCGAGTGGTTCTGTATTGACTGAAGTTGATCAGGGTGCGGGGTCAAAGATTGTCACTTGAAATACTGTTTCTGCAGACAAGAAATGGGAATTATTTGCATGGGCTAAGCACCGTATGGAGAGAGGTGATCAAGCTAACGTTTTTTCCACATTATCAAATATGGGCAATTTTCCTGAGAAAAATGTTTTTATCGAAGGTTTGGGCACTCATTTATGTGTAATGTGGGGTAGATTACATAATACGGATCTCCCACAAGGGGTGAGGGATCTAAATACTTTAGCGCTTTCGAGGGACACAGAGGAGAAAGTACATGGTCATGTTGAGAGATTGTTTGAATATAGGAGGGACTTTGAAAAATTACGGGATGAGGATGGTGAGGACGACACTATGTATGTGCAGAAACGGTTCCTTCCATGTCGTAGATCGGCATCTGAGGAAGTACGAATTTGTACCAAAGATGCGATTCGATGGATCTCGGATTCATCGATACCGCCGGATGAAGTATATGACACGTATAGTCAGTATACAGTAGAAATGCAGAGCAAGGTGATTCAGGTAATGGTACAGTACCTGCAGGATGAATGTGTAAGGAAGAAGGTTAGTTGTCCTATAGAGTTATTGGGTATTTGTAAGAGGGCTTTTTCGCCCGACACTTCTTCAGCTGCCTTAGCGCTCGACCTGGCTCTGTTGCTTAGTAAGCGGTCAGAGTTACCTATATCTCAGTTGCCTATGAGAGAGGTTCCTCCGACATTTGTCCCAAAGGTTGAGATTCCCTCTAACGCTGGGACTGGTGCACCCGCTGTGGACATCCCTGCACATTATGTATCGAAATTTGTTCACGTCCCGTTTTCACGACAGGAAGTGAACACTATTAGACAATCAATTCCCGATATTAGGAAAAACCCGACAGGATTCTACAAAGAGATAGAGTCCGTTTTGCAGTCCTCTGTGTTCACCTAAAGTGATATTGACTTGCTATTCCCTGTACTCCTGCCCGTAGATTTATGGAAGCAGGTTCGAACAATAGACGATGTGCCAGGGTTGGGAGATACGTGGGCTAACATGACTAGGTTTGATGGGGAAAGACCAGCTGGTGAGAAACCACCTCAGGTAATACTTACTTTGCCTGATAGAATTGTCGCAAAATTGAAAACCATAATTCCTGAGAAAATAATTATTTGGGACAAGCTTACGGCCTGTGTTCAAGGAAAAACTGAAGGTGCCACCAAGTTCTTTAATAGATTCGAACAGGTATTCTCTGACTTCAGTGGACAGGACTTGGGCACAGAGTCTGGGAAAAGGTTGTTTGTGGACAAATTTGTACGTGGATTGTTGCCCGACATCCAGTCACAGATTATGTCCTCTGAGAGCGCTTGGCAGGCGAAATCCCAATCTGAAGTTTTGCACATGGCTCAGTATTATGAGAACCGTGTTAATAATGAAAAAGAGAAAATAGAGAAGAGGAAAGGAGATTTGAAGACTAAAGTATTGTTATAACAAATTGTTAGAAATCCCAGAGGAGGTACTTCACAGACCAGAGGTCAGTATGTCCCAAAAGGAAACGCTCCATTGGGTCCTGTGAATGTTAATCAATGTGCCTATTGCCGCCAGGAAGGTCATTGGCGAGCACAGTGCCCCGTCCTTCGCCAAAGGTCAAACAATGCATTTGGGAGTATGGGTAGACGACCTAGAGGTCGCCCCGCAGCGGGGGGCCCTGATAGAGGTCAGTTCTCGCAAGATCCTCAGCAACCTTTTTCACGGGAAAATCAGACTTCCAGTGTGGACACGAGAAACATATTTGATCACCCTTCTGCTGCCTACCTTTCTGAAGAGCTTGCTTCCGACGACATTTTATTTCGTTAGGACTGCCCAAAGCAGGGTTTGGAACCTTCACCTATTCCCGTTAATCAGAAAGGTCCCTACGTTGAATTGTTAGTGGGGAATAGGAAACATCAGTTTTTGATAGACACTGGAGCACAGAAGTGCTCCATAGTTCATTCCCGGTTTCCAAACATTCCACTGTCAGGGCAAACAAATGTTTCTGTAGGGTTTTCTGGCATACCAATTGCTTGCCCGGTTTCTTCGCCGGTGTCTGTTTCTTTGGGTCCCTTCACGGACCATTGTCCCTTCCTCCTGACTTCGAACTGTGGAGAGAATTTGCTGGGGTTAAATTTGTTGAAGAAACTGAATGCAGTAATTCATTGTTCCTCTGACGGAGTGCGACTGATGGTTTCACCACAGCAACTTCCCAATTCTCCGTTTTTGACTCGACCATTGCCTCCTGAGTTTAGTGTTGTTCCGGAATGTTTGTGGGCGGTTGACGACAATGATGTCGGGGTGCTACAGATTGAGCCCGTTAAAATAGTTTTGAAACATGGAGTTAAACTACCACGCATTCCGCAATATAAAATATCAGTTGAGGGCGAGCGTGCTCTGAAGTGCATTGTCTCCGATTTTTTGCATCGAGGAGTGATTGAAGAGATTGCAGGTAGTCTATGTAACAGCCCGATTTTGCCTGTATACAAGAAAGGCGACAATGCAATCCCATACCGTTTCATAATTGATCTACGTGCTATTAACAAAGTTGTCGCCCCACAATTTCCAATTGTGCCTGATGTAACAACGATACTAACAATGATCCCTGCTACAGCTACGCACTTTAGTGTTGTGGATATAAAGAATGCTTTCTTTAGTATTCCTATACACAAGGAGAGTAGATATTTGTTCGCGTTCACCTTGGGAGGACGTTCGTTCACATTTACTCGTGCACCTCAAGGGTATACTGAAAGTCCAAGCATTTATAGTAGGGCTTTGAAAGAGCAGCTTGATACCCTTGAATTGCCACCTACTTGTACATTGCTTCAGTATGTCGATGACTTACTTTTAGCTGCAGATTCTGAAAGTGCTTGTAAAGAAGGCACTGTATTGTTGCTTATTCATCTGGCTGAAAACGGTCATAAAGCTTCGCTCAAAAAATTTCAATATTGTTGTCAGGAGGTCGCCTATTTAGGCTACCTCCTGTCAAAGGAGGGGAGAAGATTGACACCTGAAAGAATAAAACACATTTCTGGCATGTCTGTTCCAAATACACAGAAGGAAGTCAGAGCCTTAATAGGTATGGCTTCTTACTGTAGGTTGTGGATCCCTAACTTCTCACTAGTGATAAAACCGATGTTGGCTTTGAAAAAGAAGGGCATTTCTTCGCCGCTGCCATGGAAATCGGAACATCAACGATCATTTGAGCTTCTCAAAACTGCGTTATGCTTTGCACCGGTTCTGGGTACTCCAAATTATGACAAGGCCTTTGTGTTGTTTGTGCATGAATGTGATGGATGTGCTTTGGCTGTGTTAACACTGGAACACGGAGGGAAGAATAGGCTGTGCGGCTACTACTATTCCGCCCTTGATCCTGTTGCATGCGCTTTTCCAAGATGTTTGCGAGCTGTCGCTCCTGCTGCTGCGCCTGTAAAAATGAGTGAAGGAATGGTCCTAGGCCATGATTTAATTTTGATGGTACCTCACTCTGTAGATGTCCTATTGAATAAAACCCAAACGCAACATCTCACCTCTGCACGGCTGACAAGGTATGAATTAATTCTGTTTACCCCTCACATTCAAATTAAGAGGTGTTGTGTTCTTAATCCGGCTGAACTCCTACCTCTCCCGCAAAATACTGTTTGTGGTGACGAAGAATTACATGACTGCCTGTATACTACTGAACAGGAAACGAAGGGCAGGATAGACCTTATAGATACTCCTTTGGGCAATGCGGAAGGGGAGCTATTTTGTGATGGCTCCTGCTTCAAACTCCCAGATGGTACATCTACAGCTGCCTACGCAGTTACTACGTTGAGTACGGTTGTTGAAACTAAGAGAATTCCGCATAACTCTGCGCAGGCCGCAGAGATTATAGCGTTGACCCGAGCTTGTGAACTCTCCGAAGGGCATACAGTAAACATATATACTGATAGCCAGTACACCTTTGGGGTGGCTCACAATTTTGGAGGCTCTGGTCGGAAAGAGGGTTCCTAACCTCACATGGGACCAAGATTCAGCATGGTCCCCTGATAGTGCAATTGATCTCGGCACTCTCACTCCCTAGGCAGTTAGCGATCATGAAATGTGCAGCACATCGTAAGGTCATAGATGATGTGGGAAAAGGGAACGCTTTTGCTGACCAGATAGCCAGGCAAACGGCCACAGACCTTAGCGCAGACATGTATCCTCTAAGGGAAACAAAAGATGCCTATGTAATGAATGAGGGTATTGGGTCTGTGCGAGATATCCAAACTGATGCCACAATAGAAGAATCTAAAAGGTGGGCCGAACAGATGGGGAAACTGGATGATGATGGGTGTTGGGTGGATACATCTGAAGGGAAATGGTTGCTCCCTGATTCATATGTGCTGGCAATGGTTACAATGGCACACGGTCCTACGCATGTGTGTGCTCAACAGATCACGAAAATGTTAGAACAAGTCTGGGTGAATGATCAAATTTTGAAGATTGCACAGCGACATGTTCAGAATTGTATGATTTGCTTACAGCACAATGTGGGGGAGGGGACAGTAACTCCAAGCGGTAGCTTTGGGCCCCCTTCTATTCCCTTCGAGGTCATCCACTTTGATTTTATTGAGATGGAACGGTGTAACAATCTAAAATATGTTCTTGTGATTATTTGTGCCTTTAGTAAATGGGTTGAGGCTTTCCCCGTTAAGGATGCTACTGCCATGACCACTGCAAAGACTATGGTAAAGGAATTCTTTCCACGATTTGGGCTACGCAGGGTAATTTGGTCGAACAACGGTCCCCATTTCGTTGCAGCAGTAATTTTGCAGATATGCACAGCGTTACACATTAAAAAGCGATTTCACTCGGCTAGACATCCTCAAAGTGCTGGGTTGGTAAAGAGACATAACGGTATCCTAAAGAATAAGCTTGCAAAAACATGTGCCGGCACCAAACTGAAATGGCCAGATGCCTTACCTATTGTATTGTTAGCCATGCGTACCACACCTCAAACTAAGACTGGGCTCTCTCCAATTGAGGTAGTGATGGGGAGACCTGCTAACATTTGGGGCCTTCCGAAGCCCAAAACTCTGAGGGAGGTCGAAAATGTATTGCTTGTAGACTACTGTAACCAGTTGACTAAAAATCTGTATCTCATTTATCATCAGGTCCAATCAGCTTTACCTGTATGGTTTACGGGCCCAGGACACAACATTCAGCCTGGATGTTGGGTCCTAGTGAAGGCCTACGAAAGGTCTTCCTGTCTCGCGCCTCGCTGGCGGGGACCCTATCAGGTGCTGTTGGTCACCCAGACAGCAGTGCGGGTGGCTGGAAAGAAGCATTGGATCCACGTGACGCATGTCAAGAAACGTCCTCACCCGACGCCACACGTTACAGAAGAAGCAGAACCCCTCGCTGATGCTACAATCTCTGATCCTGGAGTAGCAAACAGCGCTGTGAGTGTGTCAGAGAATTTCTCTGAGCCCGTGGAGCTTGGGGAACAGTCCATTTCGTCTCCTCACTCTTTGAAAAGGTCACTTCCAGAAAACACTGTTTCAAGTTCTGCGACTTCCCTCGCCTCCAATACGTTGCTTCCCTCAGGAAGTGACGTTACCCTATTTCCGGATCAAACAGTACTGGGTACCACCAGGTACGACCTTCGACGAAGAAAATAGAACTACGGCACGGGTTTTGCCTGTGCATCTGGAAAGAAAAAGTTATTGAGAGTTTTTCTCTTGCAAAAGGAAGTTTTTTTTTAAAAAAAGGAAAAAAGGGATTCTGCTGGCTAGGGTTGGGGAAGGACTAAGAAGTCGCGCGACCGTAGTGTCGCCAGCAACGAACATTGTGGTCGTCGATTGAGAAACTACAATGCCTGCCACCTCCACCGCTGCTGCTCGCATTGGACTTGTAAATAAGGGGGTGACCAACTCGGACAACGAACAATGTGCCTGGGCCCCGAAAACGTATTGCTTTGTTGTATTAATAATAATTGGAATTTGTATAGTTACTGCTGTGGGACTTTGGTACTTCGAAGAAATTTACCCTCTAAAACCTCTACTGCCAATTGAGATTGTACCTACTGCTTTGACTCCCTCTGTACACCTTCATACTTTGTCACCTAGAGACTCCCAGCAGAGACGAAAGTACCATAATAACACTTTAATGATAATAATGAATTCAACGCATGCCATTTTTAATAAGAGTAATTGCTGGATTTGCACTCATTTACCGCAACATGGGAACAAGGGGCTAGGATGGTATATTCGCCCTTTACCTTTAACAACTGCTTGCTATGCCTCTCTTAAAGCACTATTCTTTGGCCGTTGGAATGATAGCATCTGAGGGAACTTTGGTGGAACTAATTTAAATGATTTTGAGAAACGTGAATTGACTCCCCTGGGATGCTCGCTTTTTGCAAATAGAAGTAAACCTAATGTTGCTACTATTAGGCCATCTGATAAACTATCTCTTCCTTTTCAAACTCTAATTTCCTTTAAAATGGCTCCGATAGGCAATAAGGACGCTGTCCCTCATTCCTACTCTATTAATCATAGCCCCGATTCAGTCCCCTTTTGTGTACAAAGAAATGGCACTCGGTCAATGGGAAACTTTGAAGGTTGTGTGAACATTGTAAATTTGACCGGGGAGAACAGGCCTCTGTATGTGGGGGGGCCTGTCTATTTCGTTTGTGGTAGTACAGTGTTTCCCTGGTTGCCCAAGTATTGGCAGGGAACCTGTTATTTGGGAATCCTGTTACCTAGGGTATTTATAGCTAGTACATTGGAAGGTTCTAAGGCTCGCCCACGGCGGGACGAGAACGGAGATACCCCTGGGCAAGTATTGGGAGATATAGCAAAATCAGTTGTGCCATTTTGGGGACAGATAGCAAATTCTGAAAATATTAGGGGGCTAGCAAGGGTACTGGAGAGAACCATCAATCGGACCACGGATATACTCTACAATATGACACTAGATCAGAAAGCAATAAGATTGGTAGCATTCCAAAATCGGATGGCATTAGATGTCATCCTGGCAGAACGTGGTGGAGTATGCAAATTAGTGGGGTCCGCTTGCTGTGTTTTCGTACCAGATTCCTCACCGACAATTTTCAAAGCAATACAGAACTTGCACATCCTTAGTTCAGAAGTGCATGTTCCTGTGGGAGATTGGAGTATTAGTGCTTGGTTCTGGGATTCTCTACGATCCTGGGGTTGGAAGGTGCTTTCTGTTATACTGGTTATTTTGGGAATCCTGCTATTCCTTTGTTGCTGTTTCCAATGTCTACCTAGTATATGTGCAATGCTAGGGGTATGTTGTGCTCAGGCAGTGAGCACAATAGGGCACAAAATGTATGCCCCAGATACAGCATCTAAAGAGTTTGTGTTACAAGAGATTCTGATGAACGACCTAATGGCTATAGATATTACAGATAATGATTCAGGATGTATGGACGACAATGCATGGAGTTATTTACAAAGATATTAGAAATGATATTAGCACTTGGCATAGGCCAAAAGGAGGGTTTGTCGGAATTGAAACAATATTATGCCTCCTATCGTAACAATTGTATGTGTATTGGCCTACGCCAAGTTGTCTAAACATCATATGCGAACAAATTCCACGGCAAGGTCTTGACCTTAGAGAAAGTAATGTAAGTCGCCATCTTGGATTAAGCCGCCATTTTAGGTTCTCTTGTTATATGGAAGTCACCCTGAACATCAAAATATAGTTTATTATAAACTATAATTATTTATAGTGGTCACAATGGTAATAATGTCTAAATACCTCAAAAGTCAACGGGCAAGCATATTCTGCCTGAGGCCCTAAGTTTTTCACAACACAGACAGAACAATTTTTATTTTTAATGATTCCTGAATCTGAAATAGCCTATTACTTACTAAATAACCCTGAAAGATACCAACTACCCTCAGTTCAGTATCGTCTCCCTAGATAGCGCTGCTGTGCCGCCTATCTAGGTTAGGGGATAGAAAAGAGACTGACCCTTCCCTCTCTCACAGCTTTTCTCACAACTACAAAATTGCATACTGTAGGACGTCTATTATCTCTTTTAATCCTTCCTTCTTCTGTGTTTTATCAAGTTAAAATAGAAAAATAAAGTTAAAACACCTCTTTGTGTATTCCTATTTCTACAAAGAGATTTACAGTACTGTCGCAATTGAAACAATATTATGCCTCCTATCGTAACAATTGTATGTGTATTGGCCTACGCCAAGTTGTCTAAACATCATATGCGAACAAACTCCACGGCAAGGTCTTGACCTTAGAGAAAGTAATGTAAGTCGCCATCTTGGATTAAGCCGCCATTTTAGGTTCTCTTGTTATATGGAAGTCACCCTGAACATCAAAATGGAGGCCAAATGACATTCTGAGTAAGATTCTGGCCTTTGTGACCTCCGTACACATGAATAATTAATATGCCTGCAGGCCACTTGTCGGGGTCGCGAACTGAGACCTTGTCCTACCGTTGACCTATATGTAAATGTACAACTATATCAGTGAAACTATTTGAAATGCATATATTACAGGATTGACCTGGCAAGGAACCCATAGGCCCGGCTCATAGAATGGTTAACCTGCGAGAGGGTTGTTATTTACAACTGGACAAAAAGGGCTGGACAAACTGTATAAAAGACCCAGATATTTCAATGTGCGGTCTCTCTCACTAACACATCGAACCCTCGTTGAAGTTCTTTTACTCTGAGAGCCGAATAGCTATCCGTTTGTCAATTGACTTGGTAACTGTTGTAGCTTTTAAATAAAGCATTTGTATGTTCTTTGTAACCTGTGTTGGTGTGTTTCTTTCTGGGCTTCCCGGCCTCATATTATTTTTCTGTTTCCACAGTACAAATCTGTTAAATGAGCTGATGTATTTTTCCGAGCTCAACCAATTGTATATGGGTCTCGAAGGTTCAGGTCATCACCCTGAACCAATATTTAATGGTCAACCGGTTTCAGCGGGATAATGTGGGTAACCACTTTCTTCAGGACTTAAACCTGACATGACTGGTCAAGGTTCATAATTGCTAAAGACACCATTTGTGTATATGCCTTGCACTCCTTTATGTAGCTGGAGGAGTGAGTCTCTTTTTATTTCTTTTCCAATGTCTTACTCTGGGGACACCCTAAAAGGGAATATAAAACAAGGAATCATCACTCAATTATCTACTATCCATAAAATATGTATATTAGTGTATATCTCTCATTTGAAATATTCTTACCAGTGCTTTTCTTTTTGTGGGTCTCTCAGTTATCCCCCAGTTAGAGTCTTCTACCTATAAGTGGAGGATAAGACCAAGGGCCTCATTACACGGTAGGCGGAGGACCTAGGTGCTATTAGCACCTTGGTCCATGCCGGTAAAATACCGGCACCGCCTTGGTGGAAAGGGGAATTACCGCCCTATTCCAAGGTTGGCGGGGCGGTAATTCCCCCTTCCCCCATTGCACTTCCCCATTCCCATTTTTGCCCCATGGGCTCTATGGGAATGGGGAAGGCGCTAATTACGGTGCCACAAATTGCAGTACCGTAATTAGCACCCTGGTCCCTTTGCGGGTTGGTCTTTAACGCCTGCTAAACAGCAGGCGTTAAAGTACCTACCCGCAAAGGGACCTCGTAGTAAGGCGGCAAGGGTTAATGGTCACCGGTACCATTACCGGTGACCGTTAACCCTTACCGCCTTCCGTGTAATGAGGCCCCATGTCTCTAGTTTCGTCAGCTTTATTCCAGCAATCACACAGTCAGTGTTTCATGGCACTCTCAAAGGCAAAGTGGTAATACTGTTGGCAACAATTTGTGATTGGCTGAAGACTGCTGTTATTTGGTCTTCTCCACAATGTCTTTTATTGTTTTGTGTTAGAGTAATTTCTCTCGGTATATTACAGGCTCTTTTTTCTAGCCTGTCTTATATTTCTTTCGGGATAGTTCTTTCACGTAATTTAGCTGGTAGTATCTCTGGCTGGCAATCATGGTAATATGTCATTATTTGAAGTTCATTTTTTATATGGCACTCACAACTGGTTTTTGTAGATGATACTGTTTCTTGTGTACAGTACATGCTGTTTTTCTTTTAACAAATGATATCCATGAAAGCATGTTTATTTATTTTGTACACAACTATATTATTTAAGGTTTCCATAAAATAGACCATGAGCTGAACAGCAATGTTTATTTCCATTTCCCCATTGTAGTATGCATTGCTCATTTCCCTGATCACTATTACATTCAAGCATATCAACAATGATGTTTCAATTGTTGTACAGCTTTAATGAGATATTCTTTCCTTGTCATATACTGCTGACTTTGGATTTTGTGGTATCATGTGCTCGTTGTAGATGTTTGCTGTAGATTTTAGTGTGGAATGTGACGATTCAAAAGTGTATAGGTATGCTGGAGAGGACCGGGGTTCACACAATGTATTCACCGTTCAGAGAACCCAGGGCCCAACAAACCCTCCCCCGTCATACAAACGGAGGACTCAGCCAAGGGCAAGTTAGAACTGTCCTGTCTGTTACATTGTTGCAGGGTTGCAGGATTGCCATTTGCCTTTGCCCTCTGCCATCCACACCTGCAAATGTGCTCCCTGATTGGCTGGAGCTGATCTCCCCAGGCCCAGGCCTGGGACCCAGGCCTGTTCTCAGCACTCCATGCACCTTCTCAAGGTGCTGAGAAAGACTTGGAGAGTGCCTGCAGGGTTGCACCATTGTAGATTAATCTATATATCACTTTGTGTCTGTTTTGCTTTCTTTCCTCACGCTTTTTCCTCACGCTTTCCTGCATTAGCCTACAATAATGTACTATTGTAAGTTGTATTTCTGACCCCGGGTTTGCTTCCATCCCCACCAACTTCTTTAGTTGCCTTTGCACTTGTTCTGGTAACCCTTGGCATAGTATATGCCCACTGTTTTATCCCATTGTTCTCGCATTTCAAGGTGCCATAACCCTTGAATAGCCTGCATATATTGTAAGGGGTCTTTATCTTCCACCATTTTACGCGCAATAATCGTACTGATATCTGATGTGTCTGGGTACTGCGTCCATAGAGCTTGCCATGTGGCCGCACGGCAGTTAGCAAATGGGTGAACCATCGTGCTCTGTGTTTTGTGTTGTTATTTCTGGGTACACCACCCTTTTCCATACGTCGGCAGCCTCTCCGAGGACCACCACTACTAAACCTTTTACATCCCCTACTGCTAATTTTTGTCCTGCTGTCATCCTTTCCATTTCTAATATCCATTTCCCTGCACCCGCGGTCAACAAGGGTAACCTAGACCTCAAATTTTCCTTGATATGTTTCCAGGGTATGTACTGATGATGCCCCCCTCCCTTTTCCAGTAAGGGGAACTGTGACAGCCCTGCCACCCCATCCATTCTGCTGGTGTCCTTAGTGGATGTGAATGCCCTTGCCAGTTCTCCCCTCCTTTGTGCTGAAGGTCTCTAAGCCTTTGCATATATGATATGATATGACAATTATAACGCGCCTATACACAAGTGTTTCAAGGCGCAAGGCTTAATGGGGTTAAGTCATCCAATGAAATGTAGCTCTGGACTGTTGTAGTCTCTCACCCTTGTCACCCCGCACTCCCCCTGTATCTTTGCCTGCTCACCACGTGGAGCTCTGTTCACTGTGTTTCCCCACCGATCAATGATCGAGTTGTCCTACTCCTTCATCCTTACTCCCTACCAAGTCATCTTCTGACTCGGTGTCTCCCAGGTCACTGCCACAATCATTGTGGAAGCTCAGTCTACTTAGTACCTTTGCTTTCTGTGGTTCGAGTTCTAAGTCAATGAAGTTCCTGCATCCCCCCCCTCATGAAGGACCCTGTGTTGGTTTTGTCTGGCAGCATAGCTGCCTGGTCACCTTTCTTGCTGTGCTCTTGCTCCACTTACCCATCCCTTCCTTAGTTATTGTCAACAGTGGTCGATCCCAACCTTAGTCTTATGTTTCTCACTGCGCGTAAGTCCTCCTCCTTACGTTTGTGCTCTCTTGCGAGCTGCTCTATTTGTCACTTCCTCCGTTCCCTCTTTACTAAAACTTGCCTTACGTTCTCGTCTTCCTCCCTTCTCCTCTCTATCTCTTCAAGCTCTCCCCTTCTCCTCATCTCTCGCTGCACCTGCCCTTTCTCTTCTACCTTTAGCTTCTCCCTTTGTGCTTTCCCGTGTTCTTCTTGTTCCTCTTTTACTTTTCTCTCCACCTCTTCCATTATCTTAGCCCACTCTCAAGCTTCCCTGCCCTCTTTACACCCAGCCACTTCCTTACTCGCCCCTCCTGGTTCTCCCGCTGTCTTCACATGTAATTTCAGGAGAATTTGTCCTCCTACCCACTCAATCCATGCTATATACTCCAAACCTTCCCTCGTGCTTGTCTGTGTCTCGCTGTGCACCCCTTTTCCACCTCCTGCTTGTCTGCCCCCTTTCTGCCCCTGCTCCTTGGTATATGGTTGAGGTTTGAATATTGGATCTGATTACCCTTCCGCTGCCTTTAATTCCCGTATCGGGTAAGGCCCCTGTGTTCCTGCTGCAAACTCTTTGCTCTCATGGTCAGGAGGAGGTGGGGAAGTGGGGGCCAAGGGCGTTTTGCCGGGGGTCTCCTGCTGGCTCAGCATCCATTGACGGCTCGCCAAATCCCCTCCGTTGTTCTGAAATATTTTCCAGAGCTTAAATATTGCCATACGATTGCTAAATTTGTTCCCCTTATAAACCTCTTGCAAATGTGCGTGCAACGGTTGCTGCACATATTTGGAGAAGCTCCCGCCCTTTGGCCATGGCTTTGTCAATTTACCTCCTGTGCTTTTCGTCCATTCCACCCTATATTTACAAACCTTATATCACGGAAGGGCCTTGCATTGGTGCTGTAGGGCAGGTCCCCGCACCTTTACCAACAATACATTGTAATACTTACTTGACTTCAAGTCGAGGTTTTCGACAACTCCGCTTTTATTTTACAGAATATGCCTTATCATTCACAATTTTAAAATTTCAAAATAATTGTTTTTGCTGTCACAAGCCTCTCTGGCTCCCAACCAACTTCTCAGGCATGGTCCACGCACTGCCCTTCTGCAACTCTCTGCCCCCTCAGGCATACCCACCAATCTCGCGCCCTTTCCTTCCATGCACCTCCTTAGAACAGCTGACACTGTCAATTTTGTTTGATTACCGAGACCGAATTCTGCACCACCTCGTGGTCTCCTAGTCCTATTCATAAAACACCCTGGTGATGTCGCCTGAGTAGTAAATAAGGGAATGGTAGAAATCACTAACAGAGCACACAATGATACTTTCTCAATACACAGATATTTTCAAAACCCCCGACATATACCCACAGCCGTCATCCTGACTCCTAACAGGGAATACCAATATTTCACGTGCTCAATCTGTACCTACAGCCTTTCCTTGTAGATAAAATGCCTCTGCAAGACTTAAGCAGAAGAAAACCTTCTGCAATTTAAGTAGTTCCTTTTGCTAAACTCTATACACGGGAATACCATCATCCACGACCTGAGCTAAAATGCCCAATCCACATGGAATCTAATATTTACATAACTTCTGTCATCCGAACCCTTAAGTCAATAGTCTAGGCTATTCGCCCAAAACCTTTGCCTCAAGTTCGAATGTTCCCTAACCACAAAAATGACATCTACCTCCGCTCCTTTGTCCACTAATACGTCACAATACTTGACAATACTTGACAATACTCAACAATACTACAACAATATTCAACAATACTCATCATCACCCCCACCCAACATTCCTTTACCCCCCCCCTTCAATTGCTGTGTGGCTGAGTCAATACTTGATCCACTGAGGCTGCTCGGCCAGTGGCTCTCCCCAAGGCTGCCACACCACCCTTCTGGTCTGCTGGGCTGCTCACAGACTGTGGACAGGATATTTCCAAGAAGGCTCCTGATGGCCTCTGCACGGGGTGCTCTTGCGGTGAGCACTAGCGCTCCATAAGGCACCCCACAGTACTCCAGGCACTTCAGTGGGCCGCTACCCAATAGTCCCCCTAGGGGTGGTTTAATGCAGGAGGACCTCATAGGGGGTGACTCCTCACCTCAGGACATGGATGATCACACCTGGGATACAGTCCATTGAGTGTTGTCACTCTCCAGCATTCGCTAGCCCTCTTCACTGTTCAGAACCACTACTACATTGAAAACAAACATATATATTGTTTTAACAGAGGAGATAAAACCAAAGGTTGGCGGTGGCCCTGAGGAGGCATGAGGATTAAGTTGTTAACATAGATGAAGGACTTTTACATGCTGCATGGGAGGAACTGGATACAATGTATAAAAAGGAACAAAGGACTATCAAATGTGTCAAGCCCAGCCGTATCAAGGGATTTGGGTTGTTTGATTGTGGTAGAAATATTTTCACTGTTATTGATGGTAGTCATTTTTGCCACAAATATGTCTTTACCGCAGCCAAACAAACCAAACCCATGCCCAGACAATCCCCCAGTACATCCACAAACCCTCCTACTTACCTTTTCTCCATCTGCCTGCTCTCCTCTACCCTGCAGCGTCAGTTCCGTCCCTCTAACGTGGGTGGGATCCGATGCTGAAGGGTCCTTTTTTCTTTTTTCTTTCTTTTTGTTTCCATCCTCTGTCTCCAATATTTAGGACACCCCTGCACTCCCAAAAACCTCAAAATACCGAACATGGGGAGTGGGGTCACCCCCGCAACCCCTGCTCTCTGTGTTTGGTATTTTGAAAAGTATGCAGAAAAAATGCACAGAAGGTCAATTTGTACATTCAAAAATGTGATTAATTTGAACAATAATTTTCGAACAAATTGGCTAATACTGTGTCAAGCACGGCCGTGTCAGGAACGGTGCGCCTCCAACGATCTCTGCCTTAATGCCAGTAAGACTGAGATCCTTCTCACTGGGACCCCTGCTCCCGCTTTTCCTCTCTCACTCTGGCAGACCTTGTTGGGTCCTGAACCTTTGCTTTCCTGTGATGATAAAAACCTTAGTGCCATCTCTGCCTCCACTCTCTCCTTCTCTCCTCACATAACAGAGCTGGCCAAGAAGGCCCACTACCAGCTGCACCTCCTCACAGGTATTCTTCCTTTTCTCACTTTCCCCCAGAAGCTCACTGTCTCCAGAGCTCTGTTTCTCTCTAGCCTTGACTACTGAAACAGCCTCTTTCTCAATCTGCCGTCCTCTACTCTCTGCCCTCTGCAACTAATCCAGAACAGGACTGTGAGACTTGTACTTGGGCACAAGCCCAGGGATGGTATCTCTCCAGCCCTGCAAAACCACAGGCACCTGGTGCTGCAAGGATCAAGACCCTCTGCATTGTCCACAAGGCTTTCTGTGGCAGGCGCCTGCACTACATCCAACTCTCTCTTCCTAAACACCTTCCTTCTTGAGCCCTTTGCTCAGCCACTTCCAACTCTGAGGGTCAGACGCTTCTCCAGTCAGAGAGTGGGAGGACAGATCTATCTCCTCCACAGGTGCCTCCCTCTGGAATGGCCTCCAGGCCCCTCGCAAACTTGAGCTGACCCAACCGAAGTTCCGGAAGCAGCTCGAGACCTTCCTTTTCACATCTGCGCTCTCTCTCTCCCTCTCTCTCTCTCTCTCTCTCTCTCTCTCTCTCTCTCTCTCTCTCTCTCTCTCTCTCTTCTCTCTCTCCTGCTGGCCGACCTGTCTGCTGCACGGACTGTTTTCCTGGCTACTCTCAGAGTCTCACCTGTACCAGGCTCCAAATGAAAAGTAGCCCCATCACTGCCTCTGGGCTGACTTCGCACTTAGGGGCTGTATCTGGAACCCTACAGTCCCCTGTCTCCTTGCACTTACCCAGAGCCTCGCTGCTCTGGCTGCACTTTCTCAGAGCATTGCTGCCCTGACTGCACTTCCCCTCCCCTCCCTTTGGCACTACCCATCCCCCATGAACTTCTGCGTATCGCACTAGCACAATCTAAATTACACAAGGCCTAGTAAGATCGTTTGTTTTGTCCTCCCTCTGTCTTTCCTCCCTTGTCTTGTTGCGCCTAGAAACACTTGTGAACAGGAGCGTTATAAATGACATATCATATCAAACCCTGCTGCTGTGGAGGTGAACCAGCACAAGTTATCTAGGTGCTGCCGAATGACCATAGGGAAGCTGATGCCGGTTACGTGCAGTGGGAGTCCTCCACAGGTTCTGGAGGCGCGAACCCAGGAAGCAGACCAAGCAAGAGAGCAGAGCCACGGAACAGACAAGAGAAGCACCGTGCAGCCGACAGAGCCATGGGCGTGAACCAGCAGAGCCAGAGAGCAGTCCCATGGTCCCAGGAATTCCCACTGACATACCATTATCCCACACAAGGTAATGGGAGGTACGGAAGACCCAGAGGGGACAGAAGGGTAGAAGGGAGGCTGGTTAACAAAGCTGTCTGTCGCCTCAGTAGTGGGAAGCCTGCTACTTGGTATAACCAGAGAAAGGTCTGGGACCCAAAAGCAGATACTGAGAGCATTAGAGGGACTCTTCCTCATCACGGTAGGAAAGAGAAAACCACTGACCACCAGAGAAGGGTCTAGGGCCCAAAAGCAGATACTAAGAGTATTAAAGGAAATCTTCATCGCAGTGGGAAAGAGCAAACCGCTGACCATCAGAGAAGGGTCTGGGACCCAAAAGCAGATACTGAGAGCATAAGAGAAAATCTTCCTCATCACAGTGGGAAAGAGAAAACCACTGACCACCAGAGAAGGGTCTGGAACCCGAAAGCAGACAATGAGAGCATTAGAGGAAATCTTCTTCATCACAGTGGGAAAGAGAAAACCACTGACCACCAGAGAAGGGACTGGGGTCCAAAAGCAGATACCAAGAGCATTAGAGGAAACCTTCCTCATCACAGTGGGAAAGAGAAAACCAACAACCACCAGAGAAGGGTCTGGGGTCCAAAAGCAGATACCAAGAGTATTAAAGGTAATCTTCATCACAGTGGGAAACAGAAAACCGCTGACCAGCAGAGAAGGGCCTGGGACCCAAAAGCAGATACTGAGAGCATAAGAGAAAATTGTCCGCATCACAGTGGGAAAGGGAAAACCACTGGCCACCAGAGAAGGGTCTGGAACCTGAAAGCAGACACTGAGAGCATTAGAGGAAATCTTCCTCGTCACAGTCAGAAAGAGAAAACCACTGACCACCAGAGAAGGGTCTGGAACCAGAAAGCAGACACTGAGAGCATTAGAGGAAATCTTTCTTGTCACAATGAGTAAGAGAAAACCACTGACCACCCAAGAAGAGTCTGGCACCTGGAAGTTGATACTAAGAGTATTAGAGGAAATCTTCCTTGTCACAGTAGAAAGAAGAGGACCACTGACCACCAGTGAAGGGCCTGGGACCCCAACAAGATTTGGGATTTTGCTAACAATAAAACAGAGTGGCAAAGGGTACACCAAGCTGAAACCAGTGAGAAATAACTGTACCTTGCCTTGTTGTGTGAGCCAAGCAGTACCAGGAGACAGGAGTCATTCTCCTTGTATCGATCCAGGAGTTGTGTTAAAGACGCTAGAGGAAGGGAGTCATTCCCCCTGGCCTTGTTGTGAACTGTGCCAAGCAATACCAGGAGAAAGGAGGCATCCTCTTGGTCAAAGCTGAAAGTTGTGCTGCAGACACATTTTGAAGGGAGTAATTCCCCCTGGTATTATTGGAAACTAGATAGTTCTACACCAGGAGAAGGGAGCCATTCTCCTGGATGTGAATTTGTATGAAAACTGGGTGAAACACAAGCCTGGAATAGGGAGTCATTCCCCCTGGCCTTTTTGTTGTAAGAGAACATATTTTCTGATACTATCCGAGAAGCAGGAGAAGGGATACATTCTCCTGAAGAAGGAACTTTATTTTAGTTTATTCTTTAGTTGTAGTGTGAGGGATAGAACTAGGTTGTGACAAAGGATAGTGGAGATGAATTTGATGGACATTCTGACAGACCTTTAGTATACGTTTTGAGGCAGGGAAACACCTCTTAGAAGATAGATATAGTGAGGACCTTTTTTATAGACACTAATAAAAGTATATAACCAAAACCATGCCACCTTTGTGTCAGCTTCCTTCTTCAACATCCTTACATATGGTGTCTGAAGTGCGATTCTGACTCAACTGATATTAATTGAGGAACCCTGTGAAGTATATGGCCAGAGCAGGAAAATATTTACTACCCATAGGATCTCTAAGAATCAAACCCAGATTGAGAAGACCACCTACCACAACCCCCTGAAGGTCACCTTTTACTTCCCCCTACCAGATATGATATGATATGATATGGCATTTGTAACGCGCCTATACACAAGTGTTTCAAGGCGCGAGAAGAAGTGAAGAAGACCCTGAGAAATCTACCCGAGGTCTCAGAGATACTAAAAGAGGGACTTCCACTGATAGGCCCTGACCCTCTTTCCAACTGTTCAAGATCCCTGAGTGAATCCTCAAAGTCCCTTTCCTCCAATGGGTCAGAGTCCTCAGACAAATCAGAAGAAAATAGGAAAAGAGCAATTCCGGTAGACATACTGAGCTACCTTCCCAATAGTGAGATGAACTATAAAGGATCTCTGAAATCCTTTCCTTACCCTTCACCTAACAGGTCAGACGAATCTGATAGGAAAAAAGGAAGAAGAAGAAAGATCTGGGGAGTGGGAGGATGTAACAACCTCAGACGACTCCCTAAGTGCAAGGGGGAAGAAAGAGAGGAGGAGAAAGATTGGCTCCATAGGGAAGAAACCAACAGATTCTCCTACCCACCCTAACCTATCCCTTTGAGGCGTTCGTGGACCGCCTGGTCAGACATCAAATCCAGGCTGACATAAGATTCCAGGAGGTAACATCTAGCCAGCTAATACCCGCTCTTTCACATGGAATTCTTCAACCTTATCGGGAGAGTGAAGACCTGGGAATTCCTTTTTTTACTTTCAGAGGCTTGCTCAACAGTTTCACCTGAGTAAAGAGATTATGACCTGTTATCTCGCTCTCCTACTAAGGGGTGAACTCCAAGCATCATATCAGACCCTTAATTCCCCTAATGGCAGCAGACACTCTCAGTTTGTCCTGAGTGTAGTAGGCCTTGTTTTATGTTATCAAATAATTTTCAACCTAAATTATAGATCAAGGAATTTGACTTCTAGATAGAGATTCAGGTAGAGCCCTGGCAAACATATTTGGTTTTAGTTGATTTCATCTTACTCATTGATCCCCAGGTGTCATTATTGATTCCAAAAGCTATAGGAAAGAACACACTACAAAAAAGGGTACTTTTGCAGGCCCTTGGCACATCTAACAATCTTGATGTAGAATTCAAATGGTGGTGTCATAATTAGCTGGGACTGATCAAATACAATTAAAAACATTCTCTGTAATATATACATAAAATGCAGCACAACAAGCTGTCTCAGCACACAGAATGGTGAATACAGCATAGTGGGGGAGAAAATATGGGTGCAGCAACGGATTATAGCAAAAAAGGAGCTTCAGTGCTCGATTACATTGTGATAAGAAAAGCAGGCTATGAAAACTGTTAAATTCCACATTGAACAAGGTATAGAAAGGGATTCCAGATCCTAAGATTTCATGCTAAATAGGAAAAGAGAAGATGGATAATGCAGCTGTACTAGCTATAAACATATGAATGGAGTCAGTCAATGGAAGTGGAAAACTAACAGAGAAGATACAAGGGAAGGATGACATGTGAGGGCTGAACAGTAGGTTGGAGAATCCAATGGGTATGTAGTAATTCAACTACAATCATGTGGCAAGGCATTCCTGTGGCACATTGACAAAGACTTAAGTGGAAACTAACTGATATGACATCAAAAAGAAGTAAGGGGAAAGTGTCTTTACAAACTTGAATAAACCAAGAAATAAACTGTTTGACGATCACGAAAATCACAGCCCATGACAGGACCTTGGTAGAACACAAGAAGAAAGCTTATAGAAAATAGAACTAGAAAGACAGAGGGCCTTATTACGAGTCCGGCGGTAACCGAGGCAGTAAACCCGCCGCCACTGTTAATTCCGGACCGCCCGACCTGTAATGAGGCCCTATATATTGGGGGGCTGTAGCATGCAGCTACATACTAAGTGGTAAAATTTTCTGTTTAAGGTGGTTTCTTTTGTTTTAAATTGGGTTATGTCAGGTTAAATGATAAAATGGTGAAAATATTTCACCTCTTAGTAACCCTAAGTAGGAAATTGTGGACTGTATTGAAGGTTTCCTTTAGTTGATGATCCAACCTGCTATTCTGGAAGTTATCTTAAAATGCCTCCCTCTTCAAGTGGCTCAGCTTTTATGTGTGTCTAAGTGTTTATCCTACTTCTTTGAAATTTTGTCTTCTGGTGTCCTCTCTTATGGGCACTCTTCTCAAGCAGTCTGGATAGGATTCCACTTTAATTTTTAGGTAGGGCTTTTGGGATTTTAAAACAAAACATTTTTGCATGTTGACCATTTACATGTTATAATAGAGGCACTTGGGAAGGGTGATTATAGGCAGTGCCCAACATAATAATATTTGTATTTTTTTTTGCATTCACAATGTTAAAGCAATCTTCCTTTGGCACAGAGGAAGGTTAGCCTTTGAGATGCAATCTTAGGGATTTCACTTTCTCATATATGCACCAGATTGCTTGATTGAACACACAGTCATGTACCAGCAGTTACATTGAATTTATTTGCCACATATTTAGGGAAACAAATAATGTAGGGTTCCAGAAGAATTGTGAAGTTAGTGGTGATCGCAGGCGCTGGATATTTGGGACAGGATTCAACATGAGGCACAGCGCCCCAATTTGAAAGTAATCTCTGTCAAATTCAGGCACCCTGTGTACCTATTTAGAATTTAACAAGCAACTGGAGAAACTTACTTCAGGGTGAACTAATTGCATCACAAGCTAACTAAGTTATACCAAAAACTGTTATGTCATCTTTTAATTCCTGGGTGTCAGTCTTAGCAGTGCACAGTGGCGGTGCGGGTTATGGTTGCTTAGCTTACCATAACTGGCGCATTTCTGAGGTTTTTCGGTTTTATTTGTAACCATAATGTCCCTTCAACAACATTTATTCAATGAATTTCATATGTTTTTTCTAGTGAAACTTAACCATAAAGTCCCTTTAACAAAGTTTTTTCATTGAATTTCATAGGTTTCTATTAGTGCAACTTAACCATAACTTCCCTTTTAACAACATTTTTTCATTGAATTTCATAGGTTTTTATTAGTGCAACTTAACCATAATGTCGCTTTAACAAAGTTTTTTCAGTTAATTTTGTAGGTTTTTTATTAGTGCAACTTAACCATAATGTCCTTTTAACAAAGATTTTTCAGTGAATTTTACAGGTTTTTATTTGAGCAACTTAACCATAACGTCTCTTTAACAAAGTTGTTTTCAGAGAACTCCATGGGTTTTTACCAGTGCATGCTATTTTCCTACAACTTACTAATATAATACTATATAGCAACGTTTTTGTCCAATTTACAAAACTTCACCTTAAAACTCTGCCATTTCCCACCTTCTAGCATCATTTTTAAAATGTCTATACTTTTTCCACTGTTTTTGCTTCAGTCGACGTCCGTGAACGTCTGACGTCATTGTGGAACGTCCGGACAGTGCCACGTGACCATGCGCTTGCGTGCGGCATGATCATGTGTCCCTGAAGGCGTTTGCACTTTGCGTTCGGGTCCTTGCTTTGAGGACCGTTCAGAACTGCATTTTTGACTGATCTAAGAACTTTCAAGCTCAAAATGTACCTTTGCACAGCTCCTACACCTATTGCTACTAATTATCCATTAACAATCTAGTACATAGCACATACTTGGAAGAATATTAGCAAAACTGTTATTTATGTTAAAAATGGCATCAGCTATTGCCATCCCTCCTCCCCAAGAGCCACCACCAGCTGGATGACCCACACAACAAAATAAGAACAGTATTTCCAAAGACAATCAAGAGGACCAAGAAGATGAGGTAGAGGAAGTGCCTACTTCTAGCACCCAGAAAGAATCAAGGGTGTGGCAGTTCTTTACTGCTTTTGGGAATGTACCAAAGGCTAAAGCTACAAAGGTGAAATGCACTGACTGCAACTTTGTACTCAGTCGCGGACTACCGGGACATTACTCCTACGGGACCACCTCCATGCGCTGACACACCAAAGCCAACTACCGCAATGCTCTCAGAAATATTGTTCCTTTCATAGCAAGTAGTAGGCTGTCTTCCTCCACATCATCTTCCTCAACCAATACTGTAACAACACAGCCCACGTCTGTGGGACACAAAATCCCACCAGCTACCTTGTAAGCAATAAAAGAGGCTGTTGATCCATATTATTTGGAAGACAACAGTCCTTTGTGTATACGTCAACACACCACTCTGCTTGGGGAAACAATTTCGACGTGCGTTTGAACTGTAATCAAGGAGCATGAGAAACACTTCCCACTACCTTAGAAGTAACACACGCGCAACATCTTCCCCTGTCCACCTGCCCCTCCATATTAGTGCTTGGTGCCTCTTCCTGCATTAACATGCTCACCTTACGTTCTAACCTCTCCTGCAATTTTTTTTAAAAACAACAAAAGAAAGGTTCCTTTTAGTAACCACCTTTCACAGTTAAAAAATAGAACTAAAAAAAAATCTTATAGACTCCATTTACTTTACATTACTCAGTAAAGTACATAGACTCAATACATTTTTCGAACATTTCCCTTAGCATTTTGTGTTATGCTAATGGGAATAATGTGACGTTCATCCGACCCGGCAGCCCAAGTTATCGGCCCAAGAGAAGTGTGTCTGTGTGCGCCCTGATGTCTGCGGGCTTCGGCACGTTATAAATAAATTACTTAATAACAGGGCTCTGGACCATTATCCTCCATTGCAGCCCCTGTAATGGGTGATAAAGGCCATTAGCACCCTTGGTTCCCAAAGCGGGAACCCAGGGTGCTAAAAAATTGATTTTTCTTCCTTTCCAAGATGGCAACATGGAAAGAGAAGGCAGGGCTTCGCAAAGAGCCCCTCTTCACTTTCCATGGCAGTCCGCAAAACCCTATGACCATATTACCATGAGCACAGCTTTTTTTCCCTTTCTAACCTATCATACTTTCGAATAACTTTACCACATAGCCAGTCCCAGGTGGACATGGCTACTTTAACACCATTTGTCGTCCTTCGCGGTCATGGCCAGTAGCCAGATTGTCCACGTCATGACCTTATACCATGACCTGGACAATCTGGCCACTGTCCATGGCCACAGGTTATACCTCAGTTACCAAAGGCAGCACTATTTTTTGTACCTATATTATGACACTTGTCAAAAAATAAAACATGGGCCCATTTGCAAAACCATGCTTTAACGTCCTTGCCAATGCTCCTTACATGAGTTTGCTTGAAATCCACCTATGTTTATTTTTTCAAAAGTGTCAAAACGTATGTTAAATGTTAAAGGTATTTGTATAGCGCACCGTCACCAATGGAGTTGGTCCCCAAGCACTTATGCAGATCTGCAAACGAGAAGGAGGGGTGGGTTAGTAAGGTGGAGGGGGAGTAGGATAGTGAGAGAAGTGGTGTCCTGTTGGCGGCTTCAGTTCGGTATACACTGTGCACTGAGCTTTGGTGTTGTTCGTTTGTTGCTGCAGTGTGGTGAAGTGCGTGCAGCTTGCTTTGGGAGAAATGTGTGTGTAGGTTTTTGTATGAGTTAGGTATGCAGAATTTTTGAGCATTTTTGGTTGGTTATATGTCTCACATCTGACCTTTGCAGTTTGGCTAAAGAGTTAGCCTAGAGTTAATAACCCTGTGTGGTGGGGAAGAGGCCCAGGTCTTACAATACGCTATGTTTCACCATGCAATAGACAACGATGGAGGCTATACCTAGAATTGAGAGTCCTGTACAGGGGGCATAGAGGTCGGTTCCACAGTAAGTGGTTTCCGCATATGATAGACAGAGGTGGAGACTACACCCAGAATTGTGGATTCCGTAGAGTGGGGGGAGAGGCCTAGGTTTCACAATACATTACACCATACAATAGACATCGAAGGGCGCTATACCTGGATTGAGTGTCCTCTGTAGTGGGGGAAAGGCCTAGGTTCCGCAGTGAGTGGGTTTTAACATGTAATAGACAAAGATGGAGGCTACACCTAGATTTGAGATTCCTGCAGAGTGGATGACAACTCGGTCTAGGTGTGGCACTTGCCATCACTCACAAATCGATCAAGCTGTGAGGCAGGCTAATGTTCAAATTAGTATGACATTAGAGGTTAATGTTCCCAATTGTTTCCAAAAGTGCCACATGCTAATATCCACAGTTCTAAGTGTGGCACCTGCCAATATTCACAGTCCTATCCAGATGTGACGCAGGCCAATGCCCATAATTCCAACTGAGTGTGGCACAAGCGAACATTCACAGTTCTAAGTGTGGGCCCTTCCAAAATTCACAATTCTATCCATGTGTGGCACCCGCCAACATCCACAGTCCCATCCAGATGTGATGCACGCCAATGCCCACAATCCTGTCCAGGTGTGGCATATCGCCAATATTCACAGTCCTATCTAGGTGCAACGCAGGCTAATGTTCACAATTCTGTCTAGGTGTGGCACATTGCTAATATTCACATTCCTATCTAGATGTGATGCAGGCAAATGCTCACAATTCTATTTAAGTGTGGTACATGCTAATCTTCACAGTTCTAAGTGTGGGGCATGCTAACATTCACAGTCCTATCTAGATGCGACGCAGGCTAATGTTCCCAATTCTGTCTAGGTGTGGCACATTGCTAACATTCGCAGTCCTATCTAGATGCGATGCAGGCTAATGTTCAGGATTCTGTCTAGGTGTGACACATTGTTAATATTCACCATCCTATCTAGATGCGATGCAGGCTAATTTTCACAATTCTATCTAAGTGTGGCACATGCTAATGTTTACATTTCGAAGTATGAGGCTTGCTAACATTCAAAGTCCTATCCAGACGCGACGCAGGCTAATGTTCAGAATTCTGTCTCTGTGTGGCACATTGCTAATCTTCACAGTCCTATGTAGATGCGACGCAGGCTAATGTTCACAATTCTATCTAAGTGTGGCACATGCTAATATTTACAGTTCTAAGTGTGGGGCTTTCTAACATTCACAGTCCTATCTAGATGTAACACAGGTTAATGTTCACGATTCTGTCTAGGTGTGGCACATTGCTAACATTCACAGTCCTATCTAGATGTGATTCAGGATAATGTTCAGGATTCTGTCTAGGTGTGACACGTTGCTAATATTCACAATCCTATCTAGATGTGATACAGGCTAATGTTTAGAATTCTGACTAGGTGTAGCACATTTCTAATATAAACAGTCCTATCTAGATGCGACGCACGCTAATGCTCACAATTCTATCTATGTGTGGCACATGCTAATATTTACAGTTGTAAGTATGGGACTTGCTAATATTCACAGTCCTATCTAGATGTGACGCAGGCTAATGTTCACAATTCTATCTAAGTGTGGCACATGCTAATATTAACAGTTCTAAGTATGGGGCTTACCAACATTCACTGTCCTATCTAGATGTGACTCGGGCTAATGTTCAGAATTCTGTCTCAGTGTGGCACATTGCTAATATTCACAATCCTATCTAGATGTGATACAGGCTAATGTTTAGAATTCTGTCTAGGTGTAGCACATTTCTAATATAAACAGTCCTATCTAGATGCGACGCACGCTAATGCTCACAATTCTATCTATGTGTGGCACATGCTAATATTTACAGTTGTAAGTATGGGACTTGCTAATATTCACAGTCCTATCTAGATGTGACGCAGGCTAATGTTCACAATTCTGTCTAGGTCTGGCACATTGCTAACATTCACAGTTCTGAGGTAGGGTAATATAGAGTGGCAAGGTTTTCTGGAGTAGAGTAATTGCTCTACTCCCCACCCATGTCACACTTGCTTTGGTGGTTGCTGCTGGTTGACGGCTGGCCACTGGCTTCCCCTGCTGACACCTGCAGACACTGTTTGGAGCCGCCGTTGTTGGAGCCACCCTTATCCGTAGGGGTTGCCGGGCAAAGGGCTGCCATGGAGAGGTTGGTTAAGCCACCAACAAAGCCAATCAGAGCACGGGGGACGGATGGGAGGTGGGAGGAGGTGAACAGGAAAGCCGGGGAGAGGGATAGCAAACATGTGCACAGAGGGACTGGGGGGCTGCTAAAATGGTAGCAGCGAGTCGGATCAAGACTCAGGAGGGTCCGATGCTGCCCAACACTCACCTGCCTCAACTGGGACCTAAAGAGGCGAGCCAGGAGTTAAGATGCCCTGTAGTGCAACAAACGAGGCTCTAGGAGCCAATGAGAGCACAGGGGAGATATGGGAGGCGGGAGGAGATGGAACAGGGAAGCCGGGGAGAGGGATAGCATACGGATGCACAGGCTGTCTGGGGGGCTGTTAAAATGGCTGCAGCAAGCCAGACCAAGACCCAGGAGGGTTTGATGCTGCCCAACACTCACCTGCCTCACCGGGGACCTAAAGACATACTAAGTACATACAATAGTCATATAGTTTAGCCCTCACTTGACAAAATCCATTCAGTCTTTACACAAACATTCAAGGTTGGGTCTATAATAAAAACATTTGTCCACATTCGTCAAATGGCAACAAAGATATAGGCCATCTAAAAATGTTGAGACCCCACCTCTAATTTTGCCCCCTCTTGAGAAAATCCCACCAAACTTTAGAAAACACATTTATATCTCAATCTAAAATCTGTTTACAAACCTTTGTGTAGATTTGTCAAATAGCACCACATTTATAAGCCTTTACATTACTTTGGGACCCCCCCTCTAATGTTGCCCCCTCTTGACAGAATCCCACCAATCTTTCCAAAACCATTTATATCTAGATCCAAAATCATTTCGCCAACTGTTGTACAGATTCATCAAATGGCTCCACTTTTCTAAGCCTTCACAATATTTTGGAACCCCCCATCTATTTTTTCCCATCTTGACAGAATCCCACCAAACTTTGCAAAACTATTCAGAATTAGGTCTAGAATAAAACTCAAGAATTACATGCAATTTCATTGAGTGGCGCCAAAGTTATAAACCATCCAAAAACTGCTTTTCAGGAACCCTATAATGCAGAAATAGGCACAGATGTCCTGAGATCTGAAGTGTCCACGGACACTACAAGACTGTCCCAGGACATCTGGAGTGTTTGCGGACTTTCAGGTGGTTGGGGGGGGGTTAAAAACACAATTCTTTTGGCTTCTTATGGCCATATCCCATCTCATCCTCATCACCCCCCACCTCCCCAGAGATTGTTTGTTGAGTTTGACAAGTGCAATGTTGTGTTTTTTTTTTTCCGCGGTGGCCGGGGACGCTGGCAAAAGTCAGCGAATCCAACATGGTGGGCGTGTCAAGAAAACCTACGCATTTCATGCTTTACTCCATCCAATCAGCAGGTGCGCCCGATGTCCGCTGACTTCACGTCGCCTGATAGGCCAATCAGATGACTGTCCGCGGACCAAACCCAGATATCACAATAATTTGTTTACTTACGTTTAGCCCATTAAAAAAAAACTACTGGACAGATTTACACCAAATGTACAAAAGCACGCTTTCGGGACCAGGCCTTTGCTCCTGCCGAAAATTTGGTGAAAATCCATCCAGGGGTTTGGGCTGTAGACGTGAGCATAGTTTCTTTGCATTATGTCTATGGAAGAAAAACATGTTGGGACCCCTCTATAACTTTGCCCCCTCCACCCTTGATAAAACCTCGCCAAACTTGCTAAACAAATTCAGAGCGGGCCATATACCTTTTCTGATATGATATGATATGATAAGGCATTTGTAACGCGCCTATACACAAGTGTTTCAAGGCGCGACGAGGCAGGGAGGGGGGAACAAGGGGAAGACAGACAACGATCCTACTAGGCCAGGTGTCATTCAGACCGCGCAAGTGCAGGGGTAGGGGGAAGGGAAAAAGTGCAAGGGGAAGGGGGAGTGGGGGGGAGTGCAGTACAAATAAGTAGAATAGAAATAAAATAATAAATAAATAGGGCCAGCTGGTGGCAAGTGCAAGGTAAGTGCAGACAAGTGCTGGGGGGGGGGCTGTAGTGATACAGAGACAGTCCCGCATTGCAGGGGTTGCCAGGGAGGCAGTGCAAGTGAAGAGTGGCTGGGCCCAGGACCGAGGTCGGTGAGAGTGGCCCAGTTGCAGAATCAGTGCAGTATTTGTGAAGAATTTAGCAGGGGAGAGGGAGAGAGAAAGCGGAAGTGAAGAGGAAGGTTTTGAGGTGCTTCCGGAACCAGAGATGGTTCTCCTCAAGTTTCAGGGAGGCAGGAAGGCTGTTCCAGAGGGAGGCCCCTGCCGCGGAGAGAGATCTACCCCCAGCTCGTTGCTTCGAGAAGCGGCTGACCCTGAGGGAGTTGGAGACGGATGAGCGTAGGGCTCGGGAAGGAAGATATTTAGGAAGAGAGAGTTGAAGGTATTTAGGCCCCAGGCCCCAGAAGGCCTTGTGGACAATGCAGAGGGTTTTGAACTTAATCCTCGCAGCCACTGGGAGCCAGTGTAGAGATTTCAGTCCTGGAGAGATACGGTCCCTGGGCTTGAGGCCAAGGACAAGTCTCGCAGTTCTGTTCTGGATGAGTTGCAGAGGGCGGAGAGTGGAGGCAGGCAGATTAAGATAGAGGCTGTTACAGTAGTCCAGCTTCGAGAGAACCAGGGCTCGGGAGACAGTGAGCTTCTGGGGGAAGGAGAGGAAGGGAAGAATACCTCTGAGGAATTGCAGCTGGTAATGTGACTTCTTAGAGACGTCAGATATATGAGGAGAGAAGGAGAGTGTGGAGTCGAAGATGACCCCGAGGTTTTTTGCCTTGCAGGTAGGAGCAGGAAGAGGGCCAAGAGAGGCCGGCCAGAGAGCTGCAGGGAAGGAGGGAGTGGGTGTGCCGATGAGTAGGATCTCAGTCTTACTAGCATTAAGGCAGAGGTCATTGGCAGCACACCATTCCTGGATAGCAGACAGACAGTCAGAGATGAGGGAGGGAGAGGAGGAGGCCGAGGGTAGCCTGAAAATGAGCTGGGTATCGTCCCCATACACTGAAAGTTGGGGCAGAGGGCGGCGATGCGGTGGGCAAGGAATGCCAGATACTGATTGAACAGCCAGGGAGAGAGATTAGATCCCTGGGGAACGCCACAGGTGGAGAAAAAGATGTCAGAGAGGAAGGACCCAAGTTGGACCTGGGAGGGTCGATTGGAAAGGAAAGAGGTCAGCCACGCCAGAGCCTGACCAGTGATACCCAGATTATCACGGAGATGGTTGAGCAGGATGGCATGGTTGACAGTGTCAAAGGCAGAAGAGAGATCGAGCAGAATGAGAACACACGGAGTGTTGGAGTCGAGGTTCAAGAGCAGGTCCTCACGGATGTTCAGGAGAGCAGTTTCCGTACTTCTGGCCGCTCTGAAGCCAGATTGATGGTCATGAGACTATCAACAGCTTCAGCATGGAGGTTAAGCTGGGAGATGGCCAGTTTCTCCAGGAGCTTGCCCAGGAAGGGAGTGATGGAGATTGGGCGATAGTTAGCCAGACAGGAGGGGTCGGCAGAGGGTTTCCTAAGGAGAGGGTGCACAAGGGAGTGCTTGAGGGGGGATGGGAAGACTCCAGAGGCGAAAGAGTGGTTGCAAAAGTCAGCCAGAGCAGGAGCCAGGGAGTCGATGTGGTCCTTGATAGTTTTGGAGGAACAGGGGTGAATCTGTTTAGACAAGACTTTCATAGATCGGACTTGTCTGGAAACCTCGTCAGCAGAAAAAAGGGGAATGGCAGAGAAGGAGGGAGGAGGGGTGGCTGCAGAAGGGCCAGAGGAAGAGCAGGGAAGAGAGGGGGGAGGTGATAGGAGGAGAGTGAGGACAGGATGTCCTGAGTTTTAGAGATGAAGTGGGAGGCCAGTGCAGTGCAGAGGGCCTGGGAGGGGACAGGAGAGGTAGAGACTGCAGCAGGGTTGACAAGCTCCTTGCAGATTTTAAAGAGTTCAGCCGAGTTGTTAGATGCCGCAGAGATGCGGGCTTGGATAAGGGCTCTCTTCTTGGTGAGAACAGAGAGACGGTATTGCCTTTGGAGCAGGCGGCAGGCCAGTTTGTCAGAGGATAAACATGAAGCACGCCATATCCTCTCTGCCACCCTGCACTTGCGTTTTAGGGTGACGAAGTTTGGTGAGGATTTGTCCAGGGGGAGCGAAGTTGTAAGCCCCCCAAAAATTGCTCCTCCTACCGCAGGCCGTGGAATATAGATTCTGTTATCAGATGTGGATATAGAATATGTTAAGCCTAGATAAAGCCTGTATATGGTGAAACATTTACATGTGCACCAGTGGGTTGATGTTGGCATTTGTGGATGCTTGCTAAATTGTGAAATACCTGGCATCCATGTAATCTGCAATAGCTATTAAATATTTTTGGATAATAAATATAATTAGCTTCTGATTCTTTTCAAGAATTAAACTTGTGTGCACAATGACAGGGAGACGGGATTCACTCATTTCTAGTTTAGGCTGCCTAGTTTTAACACTCTCTTCGATTCAGATGCTGGCAGTTCCATTGTGACTAAATCAAGTTTTTTTTTATTAAAGAACTGAAATCGTAGATTTCCATTAAAGGTTGTCGCTGTGTCTCTTAAACACTGCGCATGCTTTCCACTATTTGTGACAGGATGATTGGCATATGTGACGCAACACACCTCCTGCTTGAGCACAGAGCCGTAGTATGGAGGAGGAATTTGTGCTGGACCAGATTGTTTGAATGACAGACATGCAAACACACACAAAAAAACAAGCAGTTGTATTGGAGAACCAGAAAACAATTTATGGGTGCTGGAAAAATTGTTGGACGTGGCTGAGATCACAGGCAATGGGTACTTGTGGCAGGTTGATAGTCATGTGTAACACAGCACACCATCTGCTTGAGCATTAACAGTAGGATGGAGGAGGGGTTAGCGCTGAGCCAGCTTGTTTGACCAACACACACACACACACACACACACACACACACACACACACACACACACACACACACACACACACACACACACACACACACACACACACACACACACACACACACACACACACACACACACACACACACACACACACACACACACACACACACACACACACACACACACACACACACACACACACACACACACACACACACACACACACCCCCCCACACACACCCCCACCCCCCCACCCCCCCCCCCAAGGAGTTGAAGTATTCTGGGTGCACAATAGGAAATGTGGTGGTGTAAAAACATTGTTGGAGGTGGTGCTGATCACAGGAGATGAGCATTAGTGACAGGTTGATTGTCTGTGTGACAACACATAACGTTCTTGATGGAGGAATTTGTACTGGTCCAGCTTGTGTGAACAGCACCCTCACACACAAAGCAAGCAATTGAATGGATTTGGGGTAACAGAAAATAAATTGGTGTGCAGGAAAGATTGTTGGAGGTGATGGTGATCACTGGCTCAGTGGCTGTGGCTATTTCTGGCAGGTTGATTCACTGTATGAGGCAACACACCACCCATGTAAGAGCAGTGGGATTAAAAAGAAACTTGATTTAAGACATGCAAGTATTTCAGGTACTTTCAGAAGTTAAGTTGAGGAAGGGTGCAAGAGTATACAGCACTACCTCCTTATGAAAAAGGGGCCACCTGAGTCTGTCGTGTTTCAGGTCACACAAGAGACTGTGCGAAATACTATGAACAGTTTCATTTGCAAGTTACTTTTTTATTTAAAAAATATTCAGAATTCAGTTACCATTAGTAGGAAATTATAAAGCATAATTTCAGAATCTCCATAAAATGTCTAATTGATTATATATTTCCATACTCAGGAAATGTGAAACATTCTATATAATTAACAAATATTGACAAAGTCAGTTTCATGGGCGTTAGAGGCACTGTGTTGGAACCGCCACGTTCCCAAAGAATATAATTGTATGCAGCACACATGAGATTTAGGAGGAGGTGCAGTTGATGTTCACTAGTGACATCAAGTCAATCTCAGGCTTCATCGAGTAGGGCATTGTTTGATGTGAGAGAAGCAAGCGAAGTACAAAAATGCATAACCCTGTGCGTGGGGAGAGGATTTTTATTCCCTCAACCCAGGCCATTCTACTGAAGAAATTCATTCCAAATTGCAGACAGGGAGCTGAGACACACCTGAGCAGAGGCGTATTGAGCTAGAAATCCAGAAGGGTACAGAGCTTGCTACCTGGATCCAGGGGGGGGAGAAAGGGAACCGGGTTACCTGTTCTACAGTGGTAAGGGGGGTGGGGGGTGGGGGGTGGTAGCAGCATCTGGAGGGTCACACAATAATAATCCCTCATGCCTACTCTTATTCAAAGGTTTCAACCCAGCAATTGAGAAAAGTAAATTAACCAATGACCCTTTTACTTATTTAAATGCCATAATCCCCTAGAAATCTACTATTGGAGGAGCAGGTTCTCTGTGATGATAAATAGTTTAATTTCCTTAGTTTGTTTCAGAAGCAGAGATCTCCTGGACTCTGCTACCGCCGGATGCATTAGAACTCTTCGATTTGTGAAACAAATAAAAAATAACATATAACCTGTAACAGCCTTCGTTAATTAATTTCTTGAATTCCTTTTCCATTGGGGGGAGGGCTTTGATAATGAAATAGGGTCTGAGGAACAAGTTGTTTAGATACATTCCGCTTCTCATTTGCCCTTATTCTAAAACCAAAATCATTTAGAATGTTTCCATGCTTGCCCTTATCGTGATACCAATACTATTACTGTTTGGAGTACAAACATTTGGTGTTTAGTTAGGAATAATGCCTTCTTACATAGATTTTTTCAATTATTTCTGTTGAATGAATGACATGCCATTTCAAGTCCAATTTTAAAGTGTCCCAATTCTGAATCACCATAGAAAATTAATGTACAGTTGATTATGGGTTATTTCTTCACTAAAAAGGTCAGTGTGCTATTGAAGTGCCTATGTTTCATATTCTGACCTTCTCTAAGTATACGTCAATTTGATATTGTTGTGCACACGTTTTGCAATATAATATTTCATTTAAAGGCTTTAATCATGTTGTGCTCACTATTAAAAATGGAGTAAAATATTATGAACGATTATTAGAATACTCATTCACATAATAATTTATGGATGGATGTCTGATTGAACAAGTGATGTCATATCTGTATTTAATGTTTTATTTACATTTGATAAATGAGACAAAATTAGGCAGGTTGCTTGGTGATTGATAGATTGTATTTCATCACAACCTGAATATATGTATATTTATTTCCCCTGTTGTGAGATGCGATATACCTGCATTGGAATATATTTTATTCTTAAAAAATAAAAACAAAATATTCGAACCAACAATATTTCTTGTCCCTAATTGTGGATTCAGATAGTAGCTGTTAGATGAATAATTGTGCTTGGTTTTGGGGTGGGATTTTCAATTGCCCATAGTGGAGGAACACCCAATTACATGCACTATCTGTATTATCTCGACAAACCTCTCTATTTCCCTTGGAGTGTTGACAGCCATCTTGAAGGTGGCAACAGTCCTACCAAACCATAAGAAGACTTTGGATGATCCCAATAATCATGCAAACTAATGGCTTGTTTTGATACTCCCCCCTATTCCTAAATCCTTAAACATCTATATTGTAACAGGATCACCTACTACCTGGACTCCAACAACCTCCTTGACCCTTTCTAGTCTGGATTTCACAGCAGTCCTTAAACAAAATCTGTTATTATCCTCTTCTCAAACTTTCAGACTTCTCAGTACCAGTCCAGACTCTCCTCTATTCTAATTCTTCATGATCTTTTGGCTGTCTTTCGACAATGTGCACCACTTCTCTCTTCTTATGACTCTTCCTGACATTTAATACACTACTCTTGCATGGGCCTCCTCTTACCTTTACTATCACTCCTTCTCCATGTCTTGGAGCATGCTTACTGCTGGTTCAATCCCTCTCCCCATTGGCTTACTCGATATTTCTTTTCTTGGCACCCTACTTGTTAAACTTTGCACCTCTGTCTGCCAATTGAATTCCTATTTTGGGTTCTCATACCACCTCTTTGCAGATGACAAATATATCATCTTCTTCCCTACTTTCACTCCCAACCTCTCTGTCCACATATCTATTTGCCTTACTCCTATTCACCACTAGGTGCCAATGTATTGACTTATGCTCAAATCTTCCACGACGGAAGTAATCTACCTACTGCTCCTCGTATTCTTCCCTCTCCCATCTTGTTCCCACCGAATCAACTCTTCCACCCTGCAAAGGAAACCAATCTTGATGTCCTTTTTGACTGTCACTTGAATCTTCTCCACTTCATCACCTTAACCACAACTGTGACAAATCAGGGAAATATGTCCCTCATCACTTTCAACTCTACCAAAACCCTCAAACGCAGTCACCTTGACTTCTGTGCCAACTTCCTTCTTGGCCTTACCATCTATTCCTTCTCCCGGCTAGAAAAAATACTCAACTTTGCCACTTGTATCCTCTAAAATCATTTCTTCTCCAAATGGCAAACACTGACAGTCAGTTGGCTTTCCATTAACAACTGGTCCCTCTTTAAAGTCCTTTTTAATTGTCTACAAATGCCTTCATGTGATGGCTGCACCCTCCTAACTTGCCCAGACTGTTGCCTTCTATTCCTCTCTACATATCCTCAACACTTGTTTACTCCCCAATCTCTCTGACCCCTGACCATGATGTGCCTCCTTTCGCTTTCACTCCTTCTAACCTTCTGGTTCCACTTCACTTGTCCTTCCCCTCTGTCCCATGTGAAAAATACTTACACTATTCAATCCTTCAAACCTCCTCAATCAAGAATGGATCCCCTTTTATCTGCTTCCACATTACTACACCCTCAATGATCAACCTTAAGCTTACTTCATCATACAATGTATCCAGTAAATAGCAAGCCCTCCCAGACTACTATTTATCAATATCTGCTGTGGCATATGTAAAATGTACTCCCTTAATCCACCCGTCAGTTACTATGAATCCCCACTGCTAGTGTGCAGCACCTGATTCAGGACTGTCTTGTTGCATGCTTCTTCTCATGTGAAGAGTTTCTGGTTGAAACATCTGCTACCCTCAATAAATACAATACATACAAACCTTCAAACACTTGGAGGGAGACATATATTTTCTATCACAACACATATATTTTCTATCACAACAGGAGGGACATTGTAGTCTTGCATGTGAGAGATCTGGATAAAAACATTAACCACATCAAGGGAGAAGTAGCAGCACAACAAACAGCCAAAGCCTGTTGCACTTTGTATTGTCGTTGTTAATCATTGGATAGTCAAATAGGACTGTATTTGCCCATATACGTACCAGAACTGTTTAATTGCACTCCCCACCCATTTCCATACCTCCCCACTCATTCTATGCTTCGTTTCCTCCCTCTTCCCAACTCTTGCCCAGTGCCTTGAATCATTTGTGACAATAAACTGGCACATTATAATCAACAATAAAATAAATAAACAGGAACTGATGGTAAATGTCTGTTTTAGCAGAGTACAGCCCCTCCTGTATTGACCTACAACCCATCTAGACAATGCTTATTGTACATTATTTAACAGTTTTCATTAGCATCTGGTTATAAATGTAACACTGATAAATCTGAAATACTACCTATCAACATATACTGCACTAAGCATCATATTTAAGCTTTTGGCATGAAGTGGTGTCCAAAGGGAATTAAGTATTTAGGTATTCATATTTCCTCATCCATTAAAGATATCGGCAAGCAAAATACTACTATTCTATTATCCAGAATCAAAGAGTTAACCGACTCTTGGTCCCTCCTTTATCTGTCCTGGCGGGGTCGCATTGAGTCCATTAAAATGAAATGTTGATATGCTCAAATATTGTATACCTTCTTTATACCCAACCCCCCTCCTTCCTTCTTTGTTTAAAGCCATTGATTCATGTCTAACCAAGTTTCTGTAGGGTAAAAAGCGGCATAGCGTATCAATAGGTAAACTTAAAAAAATCTTCTAAAGGTGGAGTAGGGTTTCCCGATTTAAAAAAATATATAATTCAGCTTTTGTCTTGAAACAAATGCAAATGTGGTTTACCACTGGAGATCACAATAATCTGCCTGTATGGTTGCTCATAGAAAGAGCTATGGCATCCCCTTAGACACTAGTTGATTACTATTCCATCAAAGGGACCAATAGTTTCATCAAATGTAGAAGTGTTATCCTGCTTGTTACCTCGGAACCTATTTGCATCCTTCTATTGTTAATTAATCACAGTTTAATTCACAATATCTCTGGTTTAATACCATGATACGAGTGAATGGTAAATCTGTATTTTGGAGACTATGGATCTCTAGCGGTATTAAATATGTGAATCAGCTATACTCTCAGGGAGTGCCGTTGACTTTCAGTCAATTTGCTGAAAGGTTCTCTACTCCAGCCTCCTATGTGCACCAATGTGGGACAATTATTAACGCATTAAAGGAACATTTTGAACTTTTATTATTTAACTCATCTACTCCTCATAAATACAGACTGCAGTGCATGTAAAATCTTATCATTAGCACCTCCATGTTTTACAAGGTTCGATCGGCCGAAACAAATTTGGTTTCTGTGTGGGGAGTCACAAATTGCATGGCAGCACTAATGCAACCTAAATAACGAAGATAATGGTTGGTTCCCAGTTTGGAACAATATTTCTCAGGTTACTACATAAGCCATTTTACTTCAAACTCTATACCATCACAGAGTTTTCATCATTCCTACAAAATTTTTCAAGTGCAAGGCGGCACAAAATGACAAATGTTGGAGCTGCCTATATGCTTAAGGATCATTTAAACATATGTTTGTGGACTGTGAATTTGTAAAAATATATTGGAACAGTGTGTGGAGTACAAAGAAACTTATTTTCAAGAAACAACATGACTTTAGTTTTACATTTCTTCT
This sequence comes from Ambystoma mexicanum, assembly GCF_040938575.1. Classification (NCBI taxonomy): domain Eukaryota; kingdom Metazoa; phylum Chordata; class Amphibia; order Caudata; family Ambystomatidae; genus Ambystoma; species Ambystoma mexicanum. The sequence continues at coordinate 860,376,795 of NC_090928.1, forward strand.
ACTAGGGAGTGCACTGTTATGAGGCATTTTAGAGAGTAGTGTTTTTCATTTGTTTGACCTCTTCATCCTAGTTGCAATTCAAACTATATCGACCGACTAGAAAAACCTTCATCGCATTCATTATACAATTTGCTGAAACTCTGTATAAAATATTCATAGGCTAGAAAGATGCAATGCCTCCTCCTCTATTATTGTATTTAAGCATGAATTGAAGTAGAAGCTGTTCCTTAGCTTTTTATCTAATGCTGCTCCTAATTAATGAAGTACACTACTGATTCTAGTTTCCTGCTCATGTCCCCCCTTATCCTAGTTGCAATTCAAACTATATCGACCAACTTGAAAAACCTTGATCACATTAATTATATAATTTGGTGAAAATCTGTATGAAATATTCATAGGCTAGAAAGATGCAATGCCTCATCCCCTATTATTGTATTTAAGCATGAATTGAAGTGGGAGCTATTCCTTAGCTTTGTATCTAATGCTGCTCCTAATTTAAGATGTACGCTGCTGATTCTAGTTTCCTGCTCATGTTCCCCCTTTCCTTATGTTTATGTCTGTTTTTCTTCTATCTTACTGCATGTCTTGTTATATTTTATCTTTAAAATCTGTTGTTTTGCATCAAATTGTATATGCTTACTTGGTCTTCATGAATTCTCATTTCAAAATTTGGATCAATTTGCTTCAACTTTTATATCATCATTTGTTACATCCACTTGTATTATTTATTGCCTTGTCTTATATTTTTCAAATGTAAAATACTTTCAAACAAACAAATAAGCTAGAGTATAGTCAAAGCCCACAACTGGGGTAAGTGATGTGAATCTACAATATTGGGACACCAGCTACATTATTGAACCCTCAGTTGCCACCAAATTGTGAAGAAGTAAAGCACGATGAAAACTTGCACTGGTACAGTATCGTGCATGTATCTATAATGAAGTTGTGCATGGTTCCAGGGGCAGTTTATACGATTCCGGGGGCAGTTAATACCAGTGACCCATCTCACAAGAGGGGAAATGTTACTTCGCTAATAGGACCTCCAGCTGAAAATATCTAGAACCTTTCACAAATCCACAGCTGGAAAATCCTGCCCCTGTCCCACAGCGGGGCCAACATCTGGAGTAACCTTCTACATCATGTCCACCTTTCTTACAGAGGAGACGAAACTTCAGAATCGAAGGAAAATGCGGCTGTGCAGAATGAGCTGTCCTGAAGCCTTCTATGCAAGACCGCCCTGATAATGTCTTTCTGTGTTTCTGCCATCTGCATTCCAGTAGTCTCCTGTACCATGCTTTCTTAGGCAAGCAGCCCAAGACCCTCTAGTTTGCTCAGTTGGTTATGTCCGTTCCCTTGAGCTCTGTGGCCACTGCTACGCAAAGTTTGGCTAGACTATAAAAGGATGTTATGAATTGTTGACCTAGGCTGTATCAGCAGAAAAACATTATCTGCCAGCCTTCATAAGTATATATCTCATCTAGTGAAGTGAACTTAAGCTTGGACTATTGCTTTAGTCCATGTTTTATTGTGTATTTGTTCAGACAGTTTTATTTGTGTGTAATGCTTATTAAGGTTTGTTGTCAATCGTGTTGTCATGTGTATGGCCATTGTTATCACAAGGGGCAATGCACTAGCACTTTATGAGAATTAAATATTTTCATGATATAACAAAATATGGTTGGGGTTCTGTATGCACTCTCACTTTATGATGTGTCTTAAGATTTTAATTGTATTAGATTCTTTGAAAAAATGTATTTCAAATATGTTTTGCAATAAATAAGGATGTTATTAAATAATAGCAACGGGTTCTGTGAACAGACATGACAACACTCTCATCAATTGTTGAAAATCAATGATCCTGTAATATCATGATCCTGTAGGTCGCTATTCTGATTCCCTTATTGCTTGATTCTGAAGTAAACTGCACTGAGAATGGGCGTGTGTGACTGGCTGGCATACCCAAGAGCAGACGTTGGGGGAGGCGGGGTTTGTGTGCTGCTGCATTCTGGGACCTACTGTGCTCTCTCCCCACTTGTTGCCTCACCATGGCGTGGTGCAGTTCGCTGCGGTGCAATGATACATTACGGGTAGGCAGGCTCCAGTTCTTGTGTTCAGAGATCTGTTTATAACCTGATGGTCACTGACATGCATCTCAGTGGGTCTTCTGCCTTTTTCACTCTGATAACACTTGCCAGTCAGAGCAATTTGATGGCATAGGTCGGAGGCAATCAGCCGTGGTTAAAAACAGTTTTTTTTTATTGGATACTTAATTGTACTATAAATACATCAGGAAGTATGATTAGCTCATCAATATCTGTTGCCAATGATGAACTTTAAATTGCCCTTTGCAAAACGAATACTATACATTTGAGATTTCCTGAAACATATAAGATGAGCAGCAGAAATTGTTTTGAACACAAATGCAATGTTAATCCAATTCTGAGCTTAACGGATGACTAGTGTTAGAGAAGAGGAAGGCATGATTACTGATGCGCGCCATAAACAAAGGCGGCGTGATTACATTTAAAACCACTTTACCACAGATGGGAGCTCTCACATACGCCATTCCAGGGACGGAATGGCAGGCATTAAGAGCCAGCATATTGGGGGGGGCTACGACTTCACAGGGAGTGCATATTCGCCACTCAAGACTGTAAGCGCTGGCGAGCTTGGGCAGAGGAGCGGCTGCGCTGCGCCCACATGTCTGGTCGCCATAAGTGGGTGAGTGACGGGTGGAGAGTAGGAGGTCATTTATGAAGCAGTGTCTTGGAATAAAAGGATGGGTGCATGTTTAAAGAGCCTTGCTCTCGGTGCAGCCACGTTATGGTCAAGTTGCTCTAATAAAAACCTTTCAGATTCAGAGAAAACGTTGCTAACGGGATGTTATGGCTGCATGCAGTGCACAACTGAAACACTAAATAAATGTGTCAGTAAAGGTAAGCCATGCAATCATAACTCACGCCCCTGCCATGAACGGCTCAGACTAACAGCCAAGGGATCAAAGATGACATCACAAAAGGAACGCCTGTATTCTACCCTTTTGCAGACAGGTTCCACCACCCCCACGACCCTTCACATCCCCAGAAGTGTTGTGTTTTTATTAGTATCTCACTGCTCTGTCAGCAGACTAGGAGTGCAGTTAGCAAGGCCAACATGGCGTTCATTGAAAAAACATTTTGGACACACCTCATGTTTTTCAATTGACCCGTCGGCACGTTTGCAAACGTTGCACCCCACACCCTCTAATTAGTCCAGAGTTGCCTGTGGAATCAGGAGGTCACCTACATTCTGGGCATTTTTTGAAAATCCACTGGATGGATTAACATCAAATTTGCAAGTCAGACACTCGTCAGACTATCAAGGGTGGCCATTCGAGCCTGGTCGTTTGCAACTTGAGTGTGTGCCCGTGATTCCAGCAGTGGCAAGCAGTGAGACCCAGTGGAAGACTGGCAGGGGAGAGAGACTATGCAGGCTCTGGGCATGTAGAGTCCGGATTTACAATGAGTGAGAGACCTTAGCTTAATGTGTACACGATGACCTCCATGCCCACGATAGGTCGCTCTAAGCCAACACTTAAGTGCCAGCTAACAAGAGAGCATGCAGCCACAGGCCAAGGAGCCCCCTCAGCTTACACTGTGGCCTTTATTCCCTTCCACAACGCAAAGAGTTTATCACACTCAATGGACATATGTGCATAGATTCATAATTTGAATATTGGTACATTGCCCATCTGAACTATCTACCAGATTAGTTTTATTTATATCGTCATGTATTTATTGCCATTTAAATGCCTCTTTCTTTCTCGCCATCATTTTGCTCCCATCAAAACTGTAATGCCAGTTATTGGTGTAGCGGGGACCTCTGCAGCCCTCGCAGCGTGGGGGGCCCACCAACACATGGCCTAGGGGGGCCTCATGCTTAGAAAAGAAATTGTTTCTTTTGGAAGTCACGGTGACTTAAGGTTCGTTCCCGTAATAGAAATGTCTTTATGAAGTTAGAGTGACTTAAAAAGGAACTACTTCTTTTTAAAGTCATATGTCTTCCCCTTACCCCATGACATGCAGGCATTCCTGCTGCAGGGAGCTGGAGGCTTCGTTCCTCGAAACAACGGATTCAAAAAGGTAAGAAAATGTATGTTGTGGAAATGTGTATGTGTGTGTGTGTATATGTATATAATGTAATGTGTGTGAATGATTGCGTGCATGATGTCTGGGTTGCTGCCTGGGAGTGTATTGTGCAAAGGTGTACATGTATGGGTGGCTGGGTGTTTGTGAGGGTATGTGTGTGTGCATGTGTTTAATGCCTGGATTACTTACTGGTTATCCTCATTAGTCCTAGCCCTACTCTTCATCGTCCCAGTACTCGTGTATGAGGCAACTTGCCTCATACACGAGTACTGCGGTGAGGCAGAGGAATGTGGGGGCAACGCCTGGCTTATTTACCTGAGCCCTTCATTACTGCTAGTCCCACTCTTCCTCATCTCAGTACTTACCTATGAGGCAAAGTGCCTCATAGGTAAGTACTGGGATAAAGAAGAGGGACATAGAGGTAATTCTGGGCAGAGGAGTTGATTTTGAGGTTTGGGGTAGGGTCTGATACGGAGAGGGAACATGCAGGCAGTGGGGTGAGGCAGAGGTGGTGCGCTTAATCCTAATGGTCAGCCATGTCCAGGTTAATCAGTCATGATATGTGTTACTAGTCGCTAGACTGGCATTTTGGTGTAGCCAGTCTAGTCATTCTTAATGTGGCTTGACTTTTTTTTACTGGGCATCTCTGATAATGCAGACCAGCTAAGTGTAATTACCTGGCTAGACTGGCATTGGGTTTAGCCAGTGTAGACGTTTCTTCATGTGACATTGTATATTTTTCTGGGTATCTGTGATAAAATAACCATGATAAGTGTTATTGCCTCGACTGGCATTTTGGTGCAACCAGTCTAGGCATGACTTAATGTGGCATGCCATGCTTTACCGTAATATGTTTATTACATGTTTAGACTGGTCTACATTTTGCAGTCAGTTGGACATGTTTTCATTGTGGCATGACATTTTTAATAGCAAAGAATTAAACTAATTAAAGCATTAATGTTCCTGTGCGCCATTGGTGATTTGCATGCATTGGATTTTTGGATTGGTGTTACCCTGCAAAACAATTGCAAGTGCTCTGGCTTTTTAGTACATTTTTCTCAGAAAGTGTGCTTTATAATGCATTAAAACACATATTTATATATTTCTCCTAGTGCAGTGTGCAGTGTGCCCCTGCAGCAGCATGATCAGTGTGCGTATTGTGCAAGCACAGTAGTCTAGGACAGTCCGGAGTGTGGCCCAACGCGTGATTTGTTGCCGAACTTGGTGGGGCCTCATCATGGCTCACAGGGGCCCACAATATTTTCTGCTATGCCAGTGGATAAAGTTTCACCACTAAGGAGATGCATCAACAACAGGTGAGTTTAGGTACCATGAAAAAGGAGGAGCTGCGCTTTGGCCAATGGCCTTGTGCAATTGTCTTGGCAGGAGGTGCATGTTTGTTGACCAATAAGAGTTTATCTTTCATGTAAGCTAGCCTCTCTTTCTCTGTGAAACTCCAGGTGGCATGCCCAAATCCTATAAGCTCCTTGCCCCTTTGCTGGGCATCCAGTCACACAGTGAGGGCCATTTAGCCCAAGCCCTTGAAGTCTCACATCTGGCATCTGCCTCCTCTTCTAATCACTGAGTCGGATTTCTCTGCCAAATGAGTAAGGATTAGGCCCCAGCTCCAATCAACAGGCAGACCCCGACAAACTGTGCTTTGTCCGCCACGCTTTGACAGACAAAGACCTAGGAAGCCCAACTCTGGACTTAACCTGAGGCGTCCCTGGGTCACCTCTGAACCCTCCTTCTGCATCTATGGGGATCTGCTTTTGATGTACCAGGTAGCGCTTACTTTCAAACCCCTAGGTTCAAATCTTCCTGAACCCCCTACAAAGTAGAGCAATTAAAGAAAGAATGTCTGAAGCAGCTAACAGAGGGCAAGAGAGAGGGGGAGAGAGAAGTGGGAGAGGGGATGGGGGAGAGGAGCAGTCAGTGAGAGATAGAGGGAGGTGGAGATCGAGAAACTTGGGTAAAGAAAGAGAATGACTGAAAGGGGGCAGCAGTACATATGGGAGATGCCATCACAGGCCAGTGTGAGGATAAGCGGGTTGGTCTCTCCTCAGTGCTTTCATGCAAGCACTGATCCAACAAGACATCTAATTCTCAGTCTTGTCTGCAAACCAACAGCCATGCTCCTCTATCCTTGCAACCTGTTGGGAGCTTTCATTACAAGTGATGATCTTTTGACACTACTCTACCTGTGAACTATTGCAAGCTGCCACTCGCACCAGACACACTCTCCTTGCAAAACACCAACGGCCTCCCCACGATTATGCAAATGCTGTAACAGACGATGCAGCTGGATGCCATGCACATTCAAGCATCTTGATCACCTTGACATTACGCCTGGCAACACATCCATTAACAAACACTTACCTGCATGAGACCTTAGATGACCTAATCTGACTTGCACCCCCATTTTAACAACAGTAACATTGATCTCCCCTGTTACCCAATAACCATTAATCCCCAATCTCTTGCAGGACTGGTCGTGTCAAGAGGCCGAGCAAATGGCAGAAACCCTGCCTTTTTAGTTCCAATAACATATGTTCCTATGATATACAATGTACTCCTTTCTTATAATAGAGGCAAAAGACAATTCCTATCCCAACATCGTGATACATTGAATATTTCTGTTTTGTCAATAATACATTTTCTGTTTGATGTCCTCAACATTTGATTAGTATGGCTGCCAGCGGCAGGCATGTGTGGGCAGTAGATGCCTAACTTAACAGCCCTGAACGAAACCAGGGCCATTCGGGGGTTGCTCAAGCACCCACTGCCCATCATTGCCTGCCACTGTCAGGGACTCTATCACTGTGGTGTTTGGTACCTGTACTCAGCGTCGTGTCTAGACGTTGTGAACTAGACTCTCATCTTATTTTGGGGTCCAGACTGCAGAGCTATGAGAAATTGTGGCAACAGAACCGGCCTCAGAGCACCCCAGTGAAGACACAATTGCAGATACCCGTAGACCAGCTTCTTGCACCTTGGAACAGCTCCCCGGTTTAACGTGGGGGCAGAAACAGCGGCGAGCGCTGAACCGGGGAGCTGGACTGCTGCTGTAGCTGGGAGCGTGGAAGGTCCAGGAGTGCAGATGATAGATAATAAGGGCAGGGGAGCATGCATCTCAGATCTCAGAAAGCAAAACCTTGGGAGGCAGAAGTCTGGAGTAACAGGAAGAAGGCTGCAGGAGAATACCCAAGGCAGGCGGGCCAGCCAGGTGGAACAAGAACAGGTGAGGAGGCAGAAGGAGGACAGGAGGACCAGGCAGAGCCAAGACAAGAACCACACGAAGAGGAAGGTAAGGAAGAATAAAGGAGAAGCAGCAACCAAGAATCAGGCAGTGCCAAGGCAAGGTAACTGGCAATACGGAGCATGTTATGACCCGATTGCCTCAGGCTGCGTGGAGTTTAAATCCCCTCCATGCAGTGGATACGAGGTTAGGGCCTTCTGCGGAATTGCCAAGGCAACACTGGACTCTTGCCATAGCGCGCAGGCATGCAAATTTGGCCCCAGGTCCCTGCACAGTTTCAGCAAGATGGCCGTGCCCATGTTGTGTGGGGCAGAGCTCTTCCTGCAACTTTGCCAGTGCTGCCCATCCACCTGTGGCCTAATGCCGAACCTCCATTGGAGCGGGCCCATAACTTCCAACGTGGATACATCCAGCATCCAGTTAAGTGCCGGGTTCAGTGGTGAGTGCACGGCATGACAGCGGCAGGGGGTTATAATGATTTCAGTACCCTCTATGCTGGCTACCCAAAATCAAGCAGGAGTGAGGAGGAACTGCCTCTCTGGGTATGCCACATTATCATGGTGACATGGTGCTCGAGGCAGAAGAGGTAAGGCAAATGACTGATGGTGGAGGCGTTGAGGCATGGAGGGAGCAGGTCAGGTGTGCACAAGAGTGCCACAAAAAACAAAGGGAAGTGTCTATGAGGCTGGGGGCGGGCAACAAAGGCTGTGGGCAGACATACGAGAAAAAAGAAGGTATGCAGGGAAGGAATTGGGGGTCAGGCGTGCATGGAAGGCATTTGGGATGGCCCAGCCCTTCGTAATGAGAAATGTTTGGCATTCAAACAGAGATAGTGACCAGAATTATGAATCCCGATTAGGCGAGCCAACACCAATGTTCTCAAAACATGAAACTTGAAATGCATCAAAAGGGTGCTAGATTTTCATGTAGCCTATCCTTTCCTATTGTAACGATAGGTATTTGATGGAGTCTCCCCTCTCCTGTTCTCCTCAATAATGAATCCAATTTTCATAATCACTTTGATACTGCAGCTCTTTCTCGTACTGTTTCATCCTTCCACGTGTTCTGTATCCCACTTTCCTTGTTCTTTGTTTAACTTGTTACAGAAACTCTGGAATCAATTACGTTATTCTGTTTCACTCTTTAATTCACTTAAAGAACCTTGTTCAATTCAGAGCTTATTTCACTAACGTTTCCTAAATACCATTGGCTTGTTCAGTTCATGCATTATTTTATTTTTTACATTCCTTAGTTGAACCTACTAAGAATGTTTTTAAATTTGCTCGTGCAGTATTTGGGATGATACTTGCATAAAACCCAAGCTACACATATATAAATATCCTTCAAAAACAATTTGGCCCAATAGGGACGTCTGCCATATTACGTTGAGTCAATCATACAGAAATCCATGGCAGTCAGTAGAGATCAGGAAAGGTCTGCTTGCATGTGCTTGACATGCGGGTGGGCCCTCTGCCTTTAGGACACTGAATGACCAAGTGAATAGACAGTGTGAGCGTGCTTGCTGAATGTACTAAGACTTACCCGCTTGCAACCATATCTGCTCCAGGCTTATCCATAGCTGCACCGGTCCTTGCTTATGGATTGAGCTCTGCATAGTTATTTCAGACATTGCCAGTTCCAGGCGTGAAGCTGCAATGGATGAAGCTCGCTGAGAACCTATGGAAAGACCACAAACGAGGCATCACGCAACCATCTGTGTGGAATATCTGCTTAACCAGATTGATTGATATATGCCACCATCATACTTTGCCAGAGCCAAGGGCCTGGTCTCAATGAAAAAGCATGGATCTCATTAAGGTTATTTGTATTGCATTTTATTTTAGATTGTTTTTGTACCAAGCTAAAGACAGAACTAGCCACTTCTGGAAAAGAGAGCAGGAAACCGACAGAAAGCAATATGGAGGTGGGAAGGGCATAAGGAGGCGGCGTAGGGGGGAGAGCAACATGTTGATTAGAAGAGGCATCGTTCAAAGCAACCCCCAAAGTCACATTCCTGATGCAAACAGTAGAGATACATTACTAAACACATTTTAGTTTCCATACTTACATTGCATACATATTTTACACGGGTATTGCATTCTTTAGCTGCATTTGATTTACCTAAGTCCAAAATACTGTCAGAAAGTGCATCGACCCTGAGAGTAAATGCCCACCTTAAGCATTGAACAAAGCACGTAATTAACACATTATTTAGGAGGACTGCATCCACCGCCCTTGTAGGGCCAGGGTGGATAGTGGGATCCGATTTAGAATTTCATCCTACATTTTGGAAGGCCTGTTGGAACAGAATAGTGTTTATTGCATTTCCTATTTCAATCTCTAATTTGATCAGGAGGACCTAAACTGAAGAAAATAGACTTGAAAAGAGAAAGCAGTTTCCATTGATTTTGTAAGTAGTGCTGGACGGGACTGTTCATGCAAATCCAGAACTGCTAGAATGTTCATGGGTTCCACCAGTATAACCTTTTCGGATCTTCCCCCAGGTTCCAGATAAGAGTTTCTGCTGAGATCGACCTATCAATCTTAATACAAAGGAATGTGAGTAAAAACGCAGTCTACTCATTGGTTGGTGTTTGAAGGGGCTGGAGCAAAACTAGAGAGCACTGGAAATAGTTAGGGAAGTGAATCTTGTGTAGGTTTAGAGAATTACAGTAGAATGTTGTTGGGGTGTGTGGGAGCACAGGATTTGCAGATGAAGGGGACCAGACACATCCAGAAGGCCAAAGCAGTGAGAACCCCGGCAATACGCCGGCTGATGCAGGTATAGTCACATCATCATTTTGTGGCATGCAGGGTATGCCAAAGCAGCCTTAAGGGACACATGCATTTTATAAATGGGGGCATACACTAAAGCCGTTTTAGGCGCATGTGACTTTTGTTTTCGGGGGAGTACACCAAAGCACTCTTAGGCACATGTAAATTCGGAAGGCGTGGGATTATGCCACAGTAGACAGAAGCACACATGATTTTTGGCAGGCAGAGGAGTAAACCAAACCGATCTTTGGCACAGGTGAATTTTGTAAGCAGAGCAGTATGCCAAAGCAAATTTGGGCACACGTGAACTTTGTAGGTTAGCATGCATGACAAAGCAGTTTTAGGCACAGTGCATTATGTAAGTGTGGTGTATGCCAAAGAAGTTACAGGCAACTGCACATTTTGTGGGAAATGGAGTGCACTAAAACATTCTTAGTCGCCTTCTTATTATTGGAGGAGTTGGATAAAATGAATAAGTCGGAATCTGCTATGGTACCCGAACGTGGTAGCGGACATGGCAGCAGCCCGGGAACTAATGGAATTATGTGCGTTCTTCACCTACTATGACAGTGTCTGTTTGCTTTAGAGAAGCCCAGAGTATGTGGGTCTGTGTGCCAGTCACAGATCTCTCTACCTCTGCAAAGAAAAGGGGCATCTCCCTGAAGTGAATCTGGTGCATGCGGAATAACTGTGATTCTGCACATACCTCTGCCACACATGCAATTGGTAACAGAGGAGAACATTCGTAAGGAGGAGGAAGCTGATTCTACACCATTTGAGGCACAAGATGAGAAGTGATGGCATTACATCAGCAACCAAGAGAAGGACCCACAGATGAACAAGAGGTGAGTCCTGAGAATTTTCCACCACGTGATTTATTGGTAAACAGATAATGATGAAGAACATAACCGATATTATGCTTTGAGGATACCAGAGATAACAAGGGAGACGGCAAGGCAAAACATAAGTGTGCAGGAATTGCTGAACCCAAGCAATTGGCTAGTGCAAGCACTGTGCACAGGAAGCAAGCGTTGGACACGCCAGTGTGTCAGTAAACAGTATTTTCCAAAATTGCACTGAAAAAACACATGAAATTGATCATACAACTTTGCAGTCAATCATATCAACAGCAACGGCTCCTCAGGTAACAGTGCCAACACAGCATAGACTGCAAAGTGCTTTGAGCAGACCCCAAGAAGGAGGAGGGGTTAGGACCCATCTCAGTCCTAAAGCACATCAGGCAAGTGCAGTTATTTTACAGTAGAAAAGCAACAACAACAATCTTGCCACCTGAAATATATGCAAAAAAGTGCCCTTCACTGGAAGATGGGCATCCATTTGGGGACCTATTCCCGGTGGGCTGAAATTAGATGGCTTCATCCACATTTTTGGCAAAAGCAAAACTCGGCAGGGTAGCCTCCCACATCTTCACTGCAGGCAGTGGACACATTTGTACTAGCATCCTGCACCATTACTCCAGAGAGGCTTGCTGATTCACACATTTTCATAAACTCTGTTAAACACCATTTTTGCCTACAAATCCTGCATGATGACAACTTTTTTCCCCTTCAATGAACCAACCTGCTGTTGCTGAGGTTTTTGAGCACGTTGCAAAAATCACAAAATGCATGAAAAGCTATGCCTTTTCAATGACAACCCTGTTGTAAAGTTGGTAACATATTTACTGCCCTATTGCTTTGTTGAAACCCATGGATTCAGGTTTGCCTGGCTAATACCCGCTGGTAAATTCCCAGTTGGCACTCCTACATGCAAACCTTGCTACCACGCCTCTATGACCATGCTTTGGAAACAGTGGGATGGCACTGGACCACTTTGAGGGCAGGACAATCCAGGCATGTGAACCCGTACTCTAGGCATGCATTTCATGGCCATCACCAGATACTGGGTCACCTTATGTCTTACCTCTCATCAGCAAAGCCCATGCAAGCAGCTGCCCAATTTAATTTGCCACCCTATGGAGTTACATTTTGACAGCAGTTCCCACAGAGAAGTAGATCTCTGAGAGAAAATGAAGGAGGCATGGCCTGTTATCTTAATTCATCAGGTTTACAACTGGGCTTTGTAACAACTGACAGTGGGCCTAATTCTGTAGTTGCCCCGAAGATAGATAAAATCATGCACATGTCCTGCTTTGCCCATGTCCCCCATCATGTGGTTACCAGCTTCATAAGCACGTGCACACAACTAAATGAGAGGTTAAGTGTGTCTCAGACGATCTGCTCCCACTTTATCTGCTCCTACAGTGGCAGAAACATGCTGTGAAAGCTACAGTTTTGCCACTACCTTTGTTACACAACCAGCAGAAAACCTCAATACTGACCAGCTGGAATTCAACCTGCCATAGGCTGGAATGTCTGAACCGTGTAACACACTGACTGACTACTGTAGTAGCAAAAGGCGGCAACGAGATGGTGCCTACCTAACCACTACACAGTGGCAAATGTTGGACAATGTTTGGTCTTTACCACAACCTTCTGGAGAAGCCATCCAGTGTGTTAGCCTGTACACTAGAACACTGGTGTATCTCTTGGAATCATCCAACATAATACATGAGCATAACCTAATCTGAGATACATATGCAGGGCAAATGGACATACGAGAATTCTCAATCTTCTGACAAGATCCACACATTGTTGTGAAAATGTGTATTATGAAGTGCCTTCAAAGCTGAAGCTTTTAACACCATATGCACGAAGATGGGGATAACACAGGGGGTTGTCATTTGAAAGAGGACATGCTATCCATGTGTGAGGATGCATTAAAGAGATGTTTAAAAAGCACAGATGGAAGACAAGATACAAAGATCAACAATCAACAATACAGCACAACACTCCACCGCTGCAAGGAAGGTTACTGTACTGTGCACACTCATTTTCCTCACCTTCTGACACTAGTTCAGGGGGCACCATGATGAACTTCCAAAAGTGGAAAAAAGTAAGTGACTGTGGGTCAAACGCTTTCTTGAGTCTGGCTGTTGTATCCATTGGAGGCACCATAACAATTCAGCAGGCTCAGTGCAGACCAAATGGTTGATCCCCATTTTCTCGACACATGCTTACTGGGTGGTGATGATAACCCACTTGCAGGTCTGGCTTGTAAAGCAGTTAGTGCAGCCTGTTCAATTACCTGTGGAAAGCCTAAGATGCCCCCTGACTAGTGTTCACTGTGAATGGGTATTTAGCACTGCTGAGCTGATGTTTCATACTGTAGAAGACACCTCAGTGACACACAAATATTGCTAAAAGCTACGCCAGGTGGACAACCATGCCCATCACTTGGAAGATCATGCAGCAGATTCATCAGATGATGAGGGGTTGTGTGCAAGCCAGGTATACTAATGTGGGTGTTGGGAGTGCCGAGAGTGGTGGTGGTGGCTTCGACTCTGGCTTCCATGATCGTGCAATATTCATTCTTGTCAGTTACTCTGAGGCACTTAAGTGCATTGCACAAGTAAAAGCGTAGTTTTGCCTTCATCCTCATTTCATGTCGCTCGACCAAGTAGCAAACAAGAGACCCGCTGTCTACCTCCTTGTATATTACTCACAGATTGGAGGTTCTATTTCAATCCATTTGGCTCTACAACTAGATGAGCCACTATATATGTCCTAATACCATGCTCACAAACTCTAGGTTCTGCCTCAATCTATTTGACTCTATCCAACTAGCAGAGCCACTGTCTATGTCCTAGTACCATGATCACAAACTGGAGGTTCTTCATCAGTACATTTGACATTAGCATCCAGCAACAACAACAGCCTAAGTCCTTCCTACTTCCAAGAGGAGTTCTCAACTACGTCTAGAATGCAAAGGGCAAAAGGCAGGGGATAGAAATAAATCTTGTATGCTGATTGTTGAGCACTGTTTATGTTTCAGCACTCTGCTCACAAACTGTAGGCTCTTCCTCGGTCTATTTGGCTCTACCAACCATTGCAACCACTAAATATACCCTTGTACCCGCACTAAGAAACTGGAGATTCCGCCTCAATTAATCTGGCTCTACCTACCAGCAAAAGGTTGCGGTCACAAGAAGGTAGGTTGTGGCCTGAGCATGTGCTTTTTCATGGCAGGTACCACTGCCAAAGGATCCAGCTACCTCCCTAACTGAGAGAAGACAGCCAATGCCGACATTATGTGCCTGCATTCCTCATTCCTCATCACCTGCAATCTCTCCTGCCCAATTGGCTGTATGCCCTGAAATCTACCACCACCAAAAGGAGGCTCTGCTGCCAGCGATGGTAAATTGGCCCTTCTAGGCAATTGTGCCTATGGCTCAGGCTGTGCTGGGCCAATATCTGTGGAGGCCGATGGGGAGCTGGGTTAATTCCAAACAATCAGAATGAGGGGACAACAAATCACAGACTTTGCAAGGAAGCACCTTTAATTCTGGTAGAATATTGTGGTGAGAGCAAAAAAAGTTCTGTCATGATTTATACACATTTTGAAACATACCTAGGTGTTATACTGTAAATGCAGGTATTCCATAGAGTTTGCTCAACCTTACATTGTTTGTAAAACGCTGGAAATAAAGTTATTTGAATGCATACATGTGCTTGAAAATCTGACAATCTAGGTCACTAAAGGTAATTTTTTGGTGGGCATTGTGTAGGGTCCATGAACCACCCAAAAACTAAACAATGGGAAGGTTTTAGCGTGTAGAATGTATGTAGTCCTCCTTGTGTGATTCATGTGGGCAATGTGATGAATCCCAAGGTATTGTCACTGCTTCAGATGGGAAAGCCCTTTCCCATGAGAGCAGGGTGGTGAGGCCGCTACCTGATAGTCCCCCTAGGGGTGGTGTTCAGCGGTAGGATCCCTTGAGATTGGTTAATATCTCGGGAGAATGCAGTATACCTTTAACCCTCCCACCTTTCCTCAAGACCCCTCAAATTCCCCAGTGCCTATAACTTCCATGTGCTGTAGTAGCATGTCCCAAGTTTGAACAACTGGGACGAGGAAGAAGCCATGAGGAATGATGATTACTCACCAGAACCAACACACACAGTCTAATCTCCTACACGCTTCTATTGGCCGGCTGTTACTTAAAGCCAAAGAGTGACGAGAACAAGGGCATCTTCAACTTCGGTTCAGTCCAGATCGAGAACACAGAGAGGCCTGAGCAGACCCAGAAAGCAGAACGGCAGACAGAGTCCTGAAGAGAAACATGCTTGCAGGAGAACCGCAATGCAGAAAGCTGACCGAAGGCGAGGCAAGGTACGCGCCAGTTAGTCATACTCACTGGCATGCCACAGACCCACCGGAAAACTGCAGAGAAGGGACGCGGAAGACCGGAGAAGCTCTGGGAAGTAGTAAAGCTGCAGAAGTTCCTGGGAGACAGAAGGTGACGGCCATCAACCTACAGGTGCCACGATGGCTAATCACAGGGCAGGGGAGACCAAGATAGTGCAAGGGGCTAGAAGCAAAGTGGAAAGGCAATATTCATGAGGGCAGAACGATACAGTGAAGGGGCTCTCTGATGCATATAAAAAAGACATACCCCTACCAGTCACAAAAGGGGATACAAACTTTGTATCAGCACAGACCTTGGCAGGAGAGTAATCAAAGACTGTGGTCAGGCCAAGAAGATACTGTGCATAATCAGTGAAGGGGGCGTGGGACCCATAAGACAGGCATACCCCTACCAGGCACAAACGGGGATACAATCTTTGTAAATACCAGTGGCAGGTATAGACTTTGGCAGAAGAGTAAACCAAGGCTGTGAATCAAAGTAAGATCAAGCGCTGAGGACATTGTGCATAATCAAGTGAAGGGGGTCTGGGATGTATATAAGGAAGACATACCCCTGCCAGTCATAAGGGGCATAGGAGCTTTGCAAATATAAGCAGCAGTCACAGACCATAGCAGGTGATTAAACCAAGGCTGTGGATCAAAGGAAAATCAAGCCAAAAAGACAATGTGCATGATCAAGTAAAGGTCCTCTGGGACCCATATAGGGAAGACATATCCGTACCAGTCATAAGGGGGGATGAGAACTGTGCAAATATAAGCAGCAGTCACAGACCTTGGCAGGAGAGTAACCAAGGCTGTGGAAAAAAAAGAGAATAGCTAAAGAGATCATTGTGGACAATCACGTGAAGGGGGTCTGCGACCCAGGTTGGGGAAGTACACCCTGTGTTGTAAGCAAGAAGTATACAGTATACAGATGTGTGTACAACCGACACCCAAAGACCTTGGCAGGAGAGTAAATCAAGGCTCTGGGTGAAAGCAAATAAAGAGAAGAGAACTCTGAATGCCAGAACACTGAGTCCCCTACTTGGCAAGAGAGCGCACCAAGAGGAAGGATACTGAAACCAGTTTGGCAAACGTATCCAGGCCATTCTTCCTTGTTGCAGCACATGGGAGCCAGGTCTATCAAGTAAAGGTAAGGTTTGACTTATTTGTTAAAGACAGAGATCCGAAGTTGGATAAAGCTAGAAAGACTCCAGAAAAAGGGGAACAACCCCTTGAGTCTTGTGGAATTGTTTGTCTATTTTACAGTTTGGATAAAGTTGGAAAAACTCTGGGGAACTTGTGTTTGTTTTCTACACCATTTTGGAACTTTTGTTTTGAACTACAGAGTTGGGCTGCCGGTCGACAGCCAAGAGACACTTTATATTGAGTCTAGCTTGTGAGGGACAGGTTAGGATTTGGACATAAGATGGTCGAACTTTACTTTGGACATTCTGGCACTGGCAGTTTCACCAGCTAGTTTTGTTGAGGTTGGAAAACCCCTCTTAGAGTTCAGGCTAGTTAGGATTTCCTCCAACCCCCATTTTGTTGTTAATAAATGTCTTTGCCATTCAACAAGCCACCTTTGTATCCGTCTCTTACTCCTAGACCCTTACAGCACTCAGATATGTGCTAGCAATCCACTGGCCTCGCCTTTTTCGATAGAATTTAGTGATAACATTTGTGCAACTTGCGACCATGCAGGGCAAACTCTGCAAAAAGAAAATAACATTGTGAATCAGGACAAATTAATATTTTCTGTCTTTTCATGCGTTTTGTTTTTAAAAGGCAAGTGGGAAAGTACATTCATCAGTCTGATCCTACGAGCCTAAGGAAAGGCCTGCTGTTGCCTTCTGCGTGCAGATTAGTCAGCTAGTAGAAATTCACTACCACAATAAATCAGATCAATTGTCTCCCAAAAGAAGTTTCAATGTGTGCCATATAAATATATTATCTATCCATCCACACATACATCTCTCTAAGAAATCCTCGGGCGGTTCCATTGATAGGGTACTGCCGGCTAAGCAAATGTGTCCTTTAAATGATCTTCTTACAGACAGTGCAGCTTTTGTAAGTGAGAGGTTACACAGTTAGTGAAATGGCTGTAAAACAAGATTTTCAATGCTAGGAAAAGAAACATAATACATACCTTTTATATTCAGCCCTCCTTTGAGTATGTAGTGGATTGGTGAAACTTTTAGTATTGGTTCAAATGATATTTTGGGATACTATTGGCTATTGTGTGAGTCCCTGAGGAACTCACAGGCAATTTACAAGACTATGTTTAACACCCTGCTTCACCCAGGTGTTAGATCTATTCAATACTCCCACACTACTTCAGACAACCTCATAAGTCTAGTGTACTTAACAGATTCAGACCCTGTCCATCTTCTATGAACAACCTTGCTGTTCATCTTTGCACTCGACAATCCGGGGGTTGCCCATATTGCTAACCTGCCTGGTTGGTACCAACCACCGATAACCTATAAATGTTCATATGGACACACAGGTAACTAAGACTTCCGATCTGCATCCATCGACACCAAAAATGCGTTTCTGCATCTGCCTTCCCACTATTCAACAAACCCTGCCCTCCTTTCTTACAGGGCTGTGCGCAGCGAGGCCAACATAACTGTCAGAATGGCGCTATATCTCACCACTTTCATTACAAGCCTCAACATGCCCTCTCCAAGTGTTCATACCCCACAAAACCTATAAAAAACTAACCCTAATCATTGACCATCCAGGATCAGGGAACGCTCCAGCATGTCCAAAAGAGGAAGTGGTATCCAAGTTACCAAAAAGACGGGGGCCTGGAAAATTGTTGTTGTATTTCAAACCTCCCGTAACAGTCCAACAATATACTACATCCTTTTCAAACAGACCTATGCCCATCCAGAGGGGTGTCTATGCTCATCTCTGCCATGAAAGTTTTACGGATGGTTGGGGACGTAGGCCTATAGTTGATAGACATTTCAGACACAAATCAAAAGCTCTCAGCTCCATAACTCCGATAGAAGCAATTTTTTCCAAGAAGTGTCCTTTCTTTATAGGTTTTATTAGAGCATGCAGCTTATAAAATGATAATTGCGTGACAGCCCATGAAGCATTTGGTCATTCTTTTTGCTTTAGCACTTACAGTGAGCCTTCACTATAGCCACAGGTAGAGCGATTGGTTGCCATCCTATTTTATGTTGGTAACATATCGCCCAGTGCACATATTTGGACATTTACAAAGAAATACATCATGTTTCTCAAGTAAAACAGTGCCAACGTACAGAAACTCCTTGACTCCCAATGCATTCACATCGAAGAAGATTGATGCAAATCGATGTTTGATACAATTGGTGACAAAGGGGCTCTTATAAACAGAAGGGCACTCAAGGTGCAGTAAGCAGGGTGAAGCCCTAACAGACTAGTATTGTATCACAAAAGAGGGCAACACACAACTGTATGTCATTAGGATTAGGCAGTGGGAGAAACCCATTAGGTATAGGGCAAAAAACACTAGAATGAAGTGGCCAAGGAGATACAGGGTCAGTCGGAAGACAGTAGGATAGAAAGGGAAAAACTGTCTGAACCTGTCCTAACCCTGAGGTTTAGGAGAAAACACTTTCCCTAGGAAGCGCTGATGTGCCGCTTACAAACAGGGGGGGACAGTAAAAGAAGTCAAAAGAGAATTCATTTTTGAAAAACAACAACAACATGAAGGTTGTTAGATTCCTGCATGTCCTTGGTCACTGTAGGTCCTCACAGAGGAATAAATATAATAAGCAGAAAGGAGAGGTGTAAAAGTAAAGTTTACACCTTGGTCTAGAGATCCAAATAGATAAGTACAAATCTGAGCTGTCTATTGTGGGTACATTTCACTTTTACTATCCCATAGACAGGTCAAGACTTCCCAGGGTGACTCTACAAATAAAATTATAGAGAAAATTATAGAGAAAAGGGCTCAACACAGTGTTGTTGTATTGCTGTAATCCAAGCTGGTTATTCCAGCAAATACCCCCTGGTGGGGATGAGCCAGTTTCAAGTGAAGACAAAACATGAAGACAAACATGTGGGCCGCGTTGACCATTCCTATGGAGTGTTTGAATGGTAGGAATTGGCGTTAAACCTCATAAAAAGACATAAAACAGGTTGTTCATGGTAAGGGTAGAGCATATTTTGGTTCTCCACCATGTAACAATCACTGTCTACCGGTTTCAGTGGTGTAGTTTTGGTGTAACCACTTTCATCAGGACAGTCCTCTAAAACGAGGGGGAAGTTTTTTGTTGCGATGCTCAATATTCCATCACCATATTACTGCCATGGGGTTTTGAATACTTTACCCCATTTTCTAGTGCCAGTGCAGGAAGGTTCAAGAAGAACACCTATGGGAAAACAAAGCAGAAAAAGCTAAAGTCACTCCCCACACGTTGCCATACGCACTAATGCTTAAGAGGCAAAAGGACAAATCACTGCGTCTCTTTTCATAGATCTATAGAGACCTAAATCAGGGCTACCCTGTGCACCGTAGAGATACAAACAAATTCAAATTCATGGTTAGGTTAAATTTCTAGTACGTTAAATTAAATTGTGTGGTTTATGCCTTTATTATCACAAGGAGGTTAGAGCCCTGTGATGTTATTCTTAACAAACCCACACTTGCCTTTGTTGAATAACCGGAGTACAACAACAAAACGCAAGACCATGTCACAGACAAACATGTCAAATATGTCAAAAACGGGATAGGCAACTCATCCATCAGAAAACATGACCAATCCCACCGTACAACTGACCTTAGCCACTGCAATGGATGTGTTCAAAAGTTGTTGTGCATCTAGGCAGCAGTAACACATAGATCGTTCAAAGGGGCTCTACCTGGTGACTATGGGCCTCAACACAAGTTGGACGGTATCCCAGCGTTAAATCCGCCGGAATACCGCCCAAAACAATTACCATGCCACTACTTGGTCTGGCGGTATTACCACCGGATCACAAGTCGTGTGGTGTGTAAATTGCCATTTTTTTGAGTCCATAGGATTCAATGGAGCATTTTCGGTGCAAGTCATGTGGCAGTGCTTGTGCCACGGTAATTACCCCGAAAATTGGCTGAAAGTCAGCGGGTTTAACTCCAGCTCAGTGCTGGAGGTGAATCCTCCAACTTTCCATGCAAGTTGGACGGTGCGGTAATGCAGTGGTAACGCTGCATGTATACCAAACTACCCAACTTGTTATGAGGCCCTATGTCAAAGAAGATGACCTGAGTGCCATTTTATGGGAAATGGTTTTGAGATTATGAGGGTATCCATTCATTTTACCGAAAACAAAACAGAGTGGTACGTTTCACTGAAGTACATAATACCGAAATACACAAAAAATATTAAATATATATGAGGAAGTGGGGTAAGGGATTAAAATGAGTCGGGATGGGGTTGGGGTGGTGTTATAAGGGTAGGAAAACAGGGAGTTGGGAGGTGGAACCCCCCAGATGTAAAAAATAAATAATCAGTGTTTGTCGGTATTATGTACCACTGTGAAATTTGGGTTATTAAGATCACATACAACCGATTATGAGTTTTCATGGGGTTAGATAATGAGGAGGATGGTGAAGGTTGGGCCAGAATATAGGGGTTGGAGAAAGATGGGTGGAAGGAGGTCTCAGTGGTCGAACAAAGGAGTATGCTGGTCGAGTTGGGCAGCATGGGATGTCATGAGTAGCAGCGTATTCCATTCAGAACAATCTTTATCGCAATGTTTTTGAAGGAATTCACTGTGTATTATCTGGTGAAGGAAAACGTGTTCAGGGTTTAGAGATATAGACGTGAAAAATGTCAGGAGATGGGACGGTGTAGCCGGTGAACTGGGGACATATGAGAAATATAGAAAAAAGAGAAGGGATGGTGGTATGTTTGCCACCGGGGAGGTGCTAGGGTTCTGGGCAGGCAAGTGTTGATGGAAATGAGAAAATACTTGGATTCGGTCGGATTAGATGCACGGCAATTTGACACACGTTTATGAAGCATTGGCACCTCATCCAAGATGGCAAGGGGGCACCTCAAAATCGGACCGTCCAGAGGATAGAGAGGTGGAAATCTGACTGTTACACGGGTTCTGCGTGTTTGATTGTTTGAAGTTACATACTATTTATTGGTTTGTGGGTTGATGGTTGCTTGTTTGTTTTAGAAGAAGGAGATTTGGTCTTTCGGCCATTGAATTGTCAAATGGAGAGGGAACTGGGCGAAATGATGAGCTTCTAGGATACAGCTAGGATGTTCGTACGCAGAAGCCTGGCCAGGGTTGAGGGTGTGAGGTGTACGCAGTTATTGCCCATGCTGTTCGGGTTGTGTAGGAGGAGGAGGATAGCGGATATGTGGTTGATATACCCGTAAGAGAACAATTTGTTGCAAATGACGGGTTTGAGTTTGAGAAAGTAATTTAAAAAGACTAGAAAGCTATGATAAAGTTGTACCCTGCTATGCAGGTAGTTTGGTTCCATGTCATTTCATCGTGGGATGTTTTTTCGAGGGTTTTTTTATGGTGCTTTTTTAACGAAAAAACCCATCAAATTATTTTTCTATTATTTTTGGGGGGTTCCCCCCTAACCTCCCCATTTTCTAAAAAATTTGATGGGTTTTTTCAACAAAAAAAATCACGGTAAAAAACCTGTGGAAAAAACATCCTGCAATGAAAGGACGTCATACCGGTAGTTTGAACTCAATTTGTTGCCCAGAACGATATGGAGTGGTGTGGAGAAGGCATTAGCAGTAAGCAGGGTGAGGAAATAAATAAACCGGGGGTCACTGTTTTTTTGTCAAAATATAGATATTTTGGCGAAGTACATCTTGAGGTGATGCGTTTAGAGCGGCCCGTGTATTTTCACCGTGACGCGTTTAGCGGCCGTTGTTAGGGACAGAGATGCATCTGATGAAGGTGATGGACACGCTTCAGGGGCTTATGAAGGGATTTTGAGAATCGGGTGGGGGTGCAGATGAACACCATCTGAGGGCTGCAGAAAGGTATACATAAGTTACAATGTTAAGATCTGAAGGTTATAGATAGGATTGTTTCAAATGTTGTTTGAGGGAAAAATGAAGGAAGTGATTCTGCCTGATCCACTGGGGCTAAAACAAGGGGTGCAAAGATTTTAGGTGGAAAGGCTGGAGAAAAAACAGGTAAGCAGTGGGAAATCATTGTAAATTATTAAAGGAAAGGAATGGGGTGGGGAAGGGATATCAAGACCTCCTGGAACCTGCCTGATACCAAGAGAAGAGCGATCATTCATGTATCAGCTTTTAATAAAGCAGCCTTTTATCGACATTCGTGGAAGTGGCTGGGAATTCCGTGCTATCCCTCCCAATGTGCCAATGCTTTGCTAAGTGGGAAAATGAAATCTGGACCGACCATAATAATTGGGCACAGCTGAATCTGGCACTGTTGTATTAGTGTGGCATAAGTGAAATTGAATTGGAACTATTTTGGTAAGTGGGTATAAAGGAATCTGTCACTCAATGCTAATTAGGAAAATCAGGATCTGATCTCACCAGGCTAAATGTGCCTGATGGAATCTGGCACTGCTATGCTAGCTGGGTTTAGGGCATCTGGTCTTATTTTGCTAACTTGGCATGCCAGAATCTGCTGCTACTGTGGTGCACTAGAACTAGGTGAATCTGAACGTTCTTTGCTAACTAGCCATACTCCAATCAGACCTTATTCTGATGAATGGGAATGATCAAAGCTGGCCCTGCTTTCGTAACTTGGCATAAAGGGCATTGGATGTTAGTGGTCTGAACATTTGATAATACATTGAGTACATTGTTTCTTTTTGGTGGCAAAACATAGAAACCTGAAAGTGTTATATCTTGGCGACACCTGCTATATGATAAAAACAATCCTCCTATGACGGGAGCACCCAGAGGACATCATAGCTATTCCTTGTAATGTATTGCTCTCTCTCCTCTTCTCTCCCATCTCTGGTTTACTCCTTTAACCGGGTTTTGAGTCTTTGTTACCTTGTTACTTCAAGCTGTTTCCAATTCCCAAGGGGATGGCTCTTTCTTGAGTTTCTTCAACTCATTTAGTATTTTTAAACACACAGTTTCTTGCCTTCTGTACCTCATATGTGCTTTTTTCAAAAGGGGAATGGTTTTTCCCTTTCAAACATGTACTGTTCCAACTTTCACAATTGGGGAATTCACCCCTCGTTTCTTGTGCCCCTGGGATACTCTCTTGCCAGGGTTTTTTATTTCTCACACTTGGGTGCGGGCCCCAGACTTGCAGTATGCCTGTTTTACTCTCCTGCCAGGACTTTATCCATTTAACATTCACTTGTTTTTGTATCCAGGAAATTATATTCTTCAACCCTCTTGCAACAGTCTTAATCTCAGCATATGTCCTAGCTCTCATATTTGGACTCACTCGCCTTGGTAACGGTACGCAGCATTCAGACTGAAGTGCCCCAGTGTCCCAATCCCATTCTCTGGGTTTACCGGTGTTTGTTGGCAACTTTGGCACCCCTCGCGTCTCACGGTTTCATTTGCTGCTTGCCCGAGGGCTGTAAATGTGGTTTGTCGACTTTGCCATCTCCTTCGTCCGACAGCTCCAGCTGTCAGCACCAATGGTGTGGCGATCCCCTCTCTGCGCGATTTTCCTGCACGCTGCTTTCGCCAGCCTCCTTGCTCCGGTCTACAGCCTGCTCTCCTCAGGTATCCCAACCAGTGTTAGGAGATGCAATTCTCTCCCCCCTGCTCAGGTGTACCCCTTTCAAATGTTGCAGCACTTGTCAACCTCCAAGGACTAGAACACGGCATAGGCTTACTGCTTCAAGTGTTCCTTTTTACTCCATCCCTCTTCCTCAACTCAGTGTTATGAAAGGAGGGGGTGTAAACAATATTGGTGTTCAGAACAACATGGAGATTTATCCACCCAAAAATATCCCACACATACATGTGGAATGGGTGTCATCAACGAATATGGATAGGGGTCTGGCTTGGCCTGGTGGGGTCACTTTGCTTCCCCAAGGGTTGTTGTCCCCATGTGGTCCTCCTGCAGATAGCCACCCCCAGGGTCAGAGTCAGGTAGCTTTTGTCCTTCCCTGGCTACATTAGGGGAGAAGCAGTAACAACTTTGCTAGATTCGTCACACTACTCAACAATGATTTCAACCCTTCAATTGGAACCACACCACATACCATTGGGAAACAGCATCACTAAATCATCCCTTCTAAATTTCAAGGTGGATTTCCAGATGCTGCAACAATTGAATAGATTGGTCATGTATGGATCCCTTTTCTATGGGTCTAGATCCCAGAATCAAGTATCAGATAACATGACCAACGATGTTCTTCACATTTTTTAAATACAGTCCTCTCATCGAAAACTTGTCTGACCCTGTGGAAGATATATGTGGGTAGAATAACATCCTGCTCATAAGTAAGGCCGTCTTGCCGTCATTCCGCGAGGAGGCACTGCTGTACACTCAACAGGATCTATGAGTTCTACTTGGCTGAACAAGGGTTCTACTGATAAAACAATCATGCAATTATACTGGGTCAGTATAGAGAAACAGAACAAATAATGAAAATATGGATGATTATAAACAAACACACATGTATTGTCTCTCCTAATTACAAGGCCATTTTACCTGTCAAAATTAATTTATATTAAGGACATCCATTATTATTATTATTATTATTATTATTATTATTATTATTGATATGGTATTTATTGAGCGTGGATTTAGCTTCGAGAAGTACCTGAAACCTTCACAATAAATCAATAAAGCACAACAACTTGGCTGTTTAACTAAACCTACCAATTGTACATCTTGACCTTTATGTGTATGTAAGTGGATTGTAACAGCGCCTTGATGTCCAATGGTTTTTGCGTGCTTTATAAATGTAAAAATAAATAAATAAATGCTTAGAACAACATCAAACTATGCAGCCCAGTTGTCTCCAGTTCACCATGAATAATTCCCAAAAATCATGGAATGTAGGGTAATATTTTGTTAGCAGAAAGTCAGACGAATCTGAGAGATCATTAAACACAGCGTTAGCACTTACAGCCTCTGATGAAAACAAGAATCCTTCACTTGATCAATGAGAAATTCCAAAAAGGCACAGGCTAGGCATTGCTAACCTCCCACTTAAAAAGAAAGTTGTATTTGCTTGTACTTTTGCTTTGCTTATTGAGGTTGCAGCATTCATGCCTAGTTTTTGACAGATAAAAGTCCAATCATAGAAGTGTCTTGTTGAGGGGCATTTACTGTTTAAGGATGGATCCACAATATCTTACAGAGACCAAACGCATGTTGCTTCTCAAGATATGAAAAATGTATGCTATATGCTAAAACACTTTTTTTTAATCCAAAAAAGATAAAAATGTTATTCTGACAAGATAAAGCAAACTGAGCTCAGTTGTAGCCTCTTTAGGTGAAAACTCAGCTAAACTCCATTGACCGGTCAACAGTATTCAGTCTTGTCCCAATATCACGCCCTCACTCCTATCACTAGTGACGCCCAACAGGGTTCAATATTTTTGATTTTCATTTTATATGTGGGGTCACTGGAAGGCTCATTTCAAGACAAAGGCCAGGGTGGTCCAAACCTCCACCTTCACAATATCCGTTTGGCAGATAAGTGGTTGCATGACAACATTTTAGCACACTATAAAACACAAAATTAGTATGGCGTTAATGGTTGCTGCGTTTGGCTGTATTGACTAGTAGTGTCCTGCTGCTCAAAATAATGGGCTGTGCAAAGCAATGACAATTACTGAGGACAGATGCAATTGTCCAGGCCGGCACGGCCGGCCCATGAGCATTATCTCAATTGGCACCCCAGACAATCGACTGAAGTACTAATGGGATGTTAAAAAAAAGCTTTATTCAGTCTCAGTGCCCCATTCACTTATGGACCGATTGTTAATCATCCAACCCTCTCCGAGCTCCCAGAGAGGAAGACCGTGATGGGTCAGCTAGAAACTCATCCCTGACCTTGCAATCATTTACAGTCAGCAGGGGAGAGCTCTGTGGCCAAGAGTCACTGTTGGTGCTAACGTCCATCCGTGAGCTTGGCAATAGTTCAAATGAGAAGATATTTGCTCAATTTAATGGTGGTCAGAGGAATTATAGAGTATGGTCACCCACACTTTCCCCTAAAAAAAGTTAAATTATTTACTGTCATGATCGCTTTCTTGTCAATGCGCTCAGAGAACAGATTAACCTCCAAAGGCGTGTGGTCAGGAATGTCAATGTCCCTCACTAGTTGCGTGTGCAGGGCGTGCTTTAACCTCATGCAAGTGTACTGGTCTCTCTCGCCCTGCCCATGTCTTCTACATAACTTAGGGAATGTCAACACCCCATTTTCATCGATGACATCTGCCACCTTGGTTTTCCCCCTAGTAGCCCACCTACTGTGTTTGCTCAGCTTGAATACCTCCAGTGTACTCAGGGTTTCCCATAGCGGTATCAGCTTTGTAACTAACCCCCTATATCCCAAAGCTCCCGTGACTTAATTCCTTACTTATATGACCCTTTAAACTGCTGATGGTAATTCCTGGCCCCGCGGGCATCCATAAAGTATCTGCAATGGGGTTTTGTCTCCCATCTCACCAACTCCCCCAAACACCCACTCATTAGCCACCACCAGCTGAGCTTCCCAATAGTATGTGTGCATGCCCGACACCCCTAAGTCACCCTCCCACACTGACTTTGTTAGGAATCTTAACACAATTGGAGTAAGCAGCCTCCAGAAAAATTCCTCTCAACACAGAATTTATCCTAGCGAACGTGGCACAAGGCACTTTAATTGGGATGTTTTGCAATATGTAGAGCAGCCTAGGGAGGGTGATCATTTTGAACAGGTTGACTTGCCCAGCAATGGTCAGAGGGAGGGTAGCCTAATGCTTAGCATCCTCCTGTAGCCTACTTAGTACCAGATCGAAGTTGTTTTGCAGGAACACACTTTCTTGCACTTGTATCTCGATCCCTAAGTAAATGAGTGGTCCCTCAGCGTTGCGTAATGGACAATAATCTGTGATCGCCTCGTCCCCGCCCAGCACTGGGACATACACTGACTTGCTTCATTAATCCTAAAACCAGGGTATTCCCTGAACTCCCGATTCATTGCAATTGCCCTAGGGCCCATCCTCCTTGGTTCTCCCAGAAATATTAGCATGTCATCCGCATACAGGAAGATGCGGTCTTCCCACCCCCGGCCACGCAAAGCCCTGCTGGAGAGGGTCTGATCGGACCACTTCTGCCAGCAGTTCTTTTGCGAACAGGAACATAAGTGGGGAAAGCGGACACCCCTGCTTCATGCCACTTTGAAGATGGAAACTCTCTGACGTGTACCAGTTTACCCTGAACCTGGATTGCGGGCTTGTATAAAGCAGTTTGACCCACTCCATGAATTTATCCCCAAAGCCAAACTTGCCCATAACTCCACATAAGAACGTCCACCTGACCGAGTCGAACGCCTTTTATCACGATACATTTTAAAAGGAACTAATATAGATTTGGCTGCAATGCCAGTTCGTCTTGCCAGGGTTTTGCCCCAATATGAGCATCAAACCTGCTTTAATGCATACTAGAGAAGAACAAATTAAAGCTGTGAACACCAACCAGGCTTCCGTCCAGTTCCCATTAGACTTGTCAGCAGCCGACAACACAGCTGACCACACCACCCAAGTTCACTGCCTAGAGAACAGCCTAATCCAGGAATAGGCCACCCATAATGGGGTAAAATGCTTTCTGACAGATTTAGCATATATAGCCCAATTCCAGGCTCTCCTCACCGTCTCACTTGCACTGTGCCCTATTCATCTGTGCTATCATTCTTCAATGCACACGCTCGCCCACCGGTAGATTAGATTGCTGCATTCACTCATGTCTTTCAAATGTATGCAAACAATGTCCAAACACATCTTTACTTAGAGGATAGGTAACGTCTTCAACAACATCATCTCTGATTGTCTATTATCCCTAAACAAATTTCTCCCTTCCAAATCTAAATGCTGTGAGGTGGTAGGAGTAAGAGTTGATTATCGAAGACTTTTATTCTCAAAATAAAAGGGGGGAAGTTGGAGGAAATCCTAACTTTCCCTACTTCTAAGAGGGGTTCCCCTGCCTTAACACAACTAATTAATGAAACTGTCGGTGTCTGAATGTCCAAAATTAAAGTTCACTGTCCTGTGTCCGAATCCTAACCTATCCCTCACAACTAAACTTAAGAAAAGGTGAAAAGGGAACATGTCTCTTGACTGCCGACCTGCAGCCCGACCTTTTAGATAAAACACAAAAGTTCAAAAAAGGTGCAGAAAGTAAACCGAAATTCCACTGGACTCAGGGGCTTGACTACCCCCCAACCCCGTAGTCCTTCCAAGATTATTTAAGCTTATTTTCTAAGGCAGAGCCAGCCTCCTATGTACTGCCCCAATGTAAAATAGCCTGGTGTTCTCCCAAGCTGTGCTGTGTTTTCACTTTTTCAGTTACTGGTGGCCTCACGCCCTGTTGTCAGCATCACTCCTCTTGGCCCACTCCCCTGCCAAATGGGGTACGCCACACTCTTGATTTCCCAATCCGGTTTCTCTGGTTTCACTTGTACCTACAGCCTTGGTAAGGGCTCGAGACTCCCTTCTCTCATCTGCTCAGAATATTTTTATCATCCAGTCTCTCTCTGTTCCACAGCCCTGGTTTACGCTCCTGCCAAAGTCTGTGAAAGTTGTATGTTTCCACAAAGCTTGTGTTCCCCCTTACTGTTAGTTGGGGTATGGTGTTCTGATGTGGTTCCCAGACCCCGTTCTCTCAGTTATTCCCTATGTTCTGGTTTACTCTCCTGCCAAGGTCTGTGTGTATCCCTTCTGCCTGCCAATTGAGATGTGTCCTTGAGATGTTGGTCCCAGACCAGTTTGTCTTTGTCATGTTTCAAGGTGAGTATTTGTCCTTTACTTTGTTTCCTGTCTCACACGCTCTCTGGATCCACCCTTATACCTTAAGGCCATGGCTATCTGCCTTCAATGGTTTGCGGGTCTGCCAAGGGCTTCGCCGGTCTTTTGGCAGCAATGCGATCTTTCCGGGTCGCTCATGGGCTTCCGCTGCAGTCTGCCGATGCTTTGCAGACAGGTCCTTCTGATTTGGGTCCCAGACCACCTTTTCCTTGTCACCTGTTCCCGGTTTGTATTTCTACTTTACTTTGTCTTCTTCCACACACACTCTCTGTTTCTCCCCAACCGCCAAACTAGCCAACCTGATACATGTAGGGCCTTGGCTGTCTGCCTCCAATGGTTCATGGGTCTCTAAAGGGCTTCGCCGTTATTTCGGTAGTAGTGGGACCTTTCCCGGTCAATCACAGGCTTCCCATGTAGCCTGCTGCTGCTCTGTCAACAGCGTGGCAGCTCCTGTTCCAAGCAGGCAGGTTTTCTACTCTCTGGTTCACTTCCTGTTTCCTACACCTTCAGTGGGTCTACTACGCTATTGGACGCCTTTGGATTCCCTTCCCCGTTTGTCTGCATGGCTCATGGCACACTCTTGGTTTTCACTGAGCGGATAAGTTAGACGCCATGGTTCATAACATTGGGCAGCCTCAATGTGTTAATCGCCACACTGTTGCAGCCATATGAACCAACTCAATAAAGCACAGCTTACACCAAGAGCTCGCTATTTGATTGATTAAAGGCTTCAAACCCATCTCTCCTAGCATATGCAGTAAATTGACTTTCAGATTATTTCTCCAATTTCATACACTCTTAAATGATTCTGACCTCATCTTTTGCCAACCTCTACATTTGGTTTTTATTAATTGCGTGGAGTGGATTGCCCACCTCTATTAATGCCTCAGGTTATTTTGAGCAATATCATTCACTGCCTCAGCTAAATAAAACATATCTCAAACTCCCCATTCCTAGCTTGAAATGAATGCGTAGTAACGCCCTTTACAAAAAGTCCTTTTTTAAATTAACCTGTGATAAATCTGACTCTGGGCTCTATCAGAGGCTTGGCGGTATCCATTTGGTAATGCCGCTGGGATACCACCAGCGCAAATATCATTGCCACTACTCGGTCTGGTGCAATTTGCGCCTGATCCCGAGTAGCAGTAAGTTCCCATTCCCCATTGGGTCCATAATGGGGTTGGGAGGCTGGCGCTAATAGCACCGGAAAAAAGGCAGAAAGCAGGAGTTGTACCTCCAGGAAAAAGTTCCAGACTTTCCGGCCAACTCATAATAGGGCCAGCCCTTAAATGTGGCAGTAATAGTGTTACCACCACATTTAAATGCTACCGCCCAACTCCTGATGAGGCCCAGTATGTTTTCAAGGGGATGGAGGACCATGTAATAAGAACTGATCTTCTGAGCATAAAGATCGAGTAGGCTGGAACCAGGAATCCAAGGACAACAAGTAAGGAAGAGCCATAGCATATAAAGATTTAAAGACAAGATAGAGAAAATTAAATGTAAAACGAGTGTCAAAGATCTACTGTAAAGCGTGAAGGTCACTGGTAGATTCACGAGGAGAAAGGGAGCCAAAAAGGCAGTGGAGCAAGATGAGAGGCAGGTAACCCAAGAAGAAGAGACAAACAATAATCCAAGCCAGAAAAGATAAAACTGAAAACAAGAATGTGTTGGTGGCATTAAAAGTTATAAAAAAAAACAATACCAGGAAGGACGAATTTATACTTCATCAGTACCTAGCAATTTAAAACAAATTGTTTGAATATCTAAAGGATGAAAATACAAAATAATGAAAACAACAAACCAAAATGGCCGTTAGGCGCGAGGGCACGCGATGACGTCATCACGTTGCGTTTGGTAACGTGGAGCGCGGCGTGATGACGTCATCGCGACCCGCGCATACATTATAAACAGAAGATGAAGGTACAGAGGAGCTGCGAAAGCATTCAGCAGCACTCTGTTGAGTAACCGGTACCAGGAAGGACGAATCTTTGCAGTGAAAACGTTTGGAAACCAAAGGTAAGAGCATTTAGCCCAGTACAGTCTTAGTAAATATTGATGGTGGTAATTTTAATTTAAACCCCAAAGCCATTATTGAATCAGTATAAGAGTAAAGAAAATTCTATAAATAAATTAAGCCTTCTCTGTCCTTTCAGAACAAGAAATGAGTCAGTAACAGAGAGCTGATTTCAGTAAAATATCTTGTATTAAGGAACAGCCAATAGAAATAAAGATTGTATCACACAACTAACTTGGATAAAGTGGAATTACCATTAATAAGGTTTATTTGAAGGATCTATTTAGGTGAGTAAAGTAAGCGCTATACATTGATTTTGGTATGAGCAAAATTATTTGTGAAACACAATGATGACAATGGTCCTATTCTTTTCTTTTTGCATCCCATCAAATAGTTTTTTTGATATACTCTCCTGAAGAACCATTGTAAAGCGATGGGGAAACACGTATAGAGAGTGAAAAATAGACATTGGAAATTAAGAAGTTATTTTTATTTACTAAATCAACAAGCAAGTGTGAGATGAACATTTGGATAATACACGCACACAAGTGATAATAACTTGTGGAACTGAAATGAACATTTGGATAATCAATTCACAAATGTGATGATAGCATGTGGAATTTGAAATAAACAGCACAACAGAAATACAGCATTGGAATGTGGAAATTATTTTTTGAATTTGGTCTTTATTATATTTAATCTTGAATACTCACCAAACTTATCTCAACTAATTAACTTGTCGCATTGGAGTAAAAATATATATCTCACATCTTTTTTGTTTTAAAATTGTTTCTGTGTGGCAGCGCACATGGATCTGAGGATTACTCATGCAGACAACATTTAAATAAATATTAGACATTCAACTAAAGAACTGTCGCCAGGGAAAGCTTAATATATGGTTGCACACTGTTGCTTCAAAAAAAAAAACAAGCTTAACAAATGTAAAACAAGTAGAAGAGCTAAGCCCTAGCGATCATTGCGATGTGAACAGAAAATGGTAATAATGAACTAAAGATGACACAGAGTTTGCGACCTGACACAGACAGGGTGAGATAGGATGGGGACGAAAATGGAATATGGAGGACTAGGAGAGGGAATGTGAGATAAGGGCAAAAACAAGAGAAAGTTAGCCGTCATCCAAGATTTAATGGCAGAAACACAGGATGAGAAACTTAGGTGTAGAGACTTGGAGAACATGAAAATGAAAGATTTGTAAGTTGTCTGTGTAAAAGTGGTAAGAAAAATGAAAGGAAGAAATAATAGCGTACTGGGGAATATATACAGAGTAACGAGAAGAGGGACAAAGAAAGAACCCTGAGGAACTCCAACGAGAAGTGGGTAAGGGCAAGAGGAGTGACCTGCGCATGTGACAGAATAAGTGTGATCAGAGAGATAAGAAAGAAACCAATGGTGAACAGATCCGGTAATACCTAGAGAAGAAAGCCTGTAGGAAAGAATTGTGGATTCCACTACATCAAAAGCCACAGATAGATTGAGTGGAATAAGCAAGACGATTCTTTACTATAACGGGCTGACAAGAAAGAATCAGTGACAGAAAGCAAGGCCATTTCTGTCAAATGAAAGCGGCGAAAGCCAGAATGAAGAGGAGGAAGAAGGGAATGAGAGTTCAGAAAGGAAGAGACCTGTGCAGACTCTCGCGAGAATCTTGGCGATAAAAGGGAGAAGAGAGACCGTGCAGACATTTTATATAACCAAAGGATTAAGTGAAGATTTCTTCACGATGTGTATAATGGTTGCATGTTTAAAATACAGAGGGGAATCTGCAGACGATAAAGAGGAGTTGAAAAGAAGTGTAAGGTAAGGAATAAGAAACCTTTGGGCAACCTTTAATTTAATGTTAGTGATCTGTGATGGATCCAGGCAAATAAATCTAATGTGTTTAGAAATGCACACCGGTTGTCAGAAGCTGAAAAATGATGCCCCAGGTCATTAATTATGCAAAACAAAAGAGGTGATGGCTGGAAGGTTTGGAATGAATCCTAACCTCTGGCATTGCTACGGGCAACCCCCAGACCATCGTTCCTGAGCCTGCTAAGCCATTACAGAAGGGGAAAGACCATATGCAAATCAGACTTGCTCTCACCCCAAAAGAAAGCAGTCCAGCCCAAACTACTAGATCACATCCCTTCTGTACGAGACCACAAGCATCCCCAGACATGTTTCAGCCTTGTTGGGCGTCATCAGTGAAGAGTAGCTTGGGTCTCTAGGGCCAGCAGGCTCGGGACCCACGTCTGGGCATACCATCTGGTCTGAAACATGTCTGGTGATGCTTGTGGTCACATGCAGGAGGAATGTGACGAAGCAGTTCGGGCAGGACTGCCTCATTGGGGTGTGACTAAGCCTGATCTGCATATGGCCTTTCCCCTGTTATAATGGCTTTGTGGGTGAAGAACAATGGTCTGGAGGGTTGCCCAGAGCAACGCCAGAGGTTAAGATCTAAATATTCCAGCCATCACTCCTTTTGTTTTCTAGGGTCATTCATTATGCAGCTGCAGTTAAAGGCTTCTTTTGTGAAAAAGTGATGTCCCCTTATACAAACGTGTTTATGCAGTGATCCCTCACATATGGCAAATGATAAGGCACATCCAGCCAGAGAAAGAACTTGCTCAAACTGCGGCCAGAAAAGGCACTTCACTAATTATTGCAAAATGCAAATGAACAAGTTGATGTAAAATGTGGACGCATCATGAGATAGTTCATGAGATAGTTCAGAAGCAATGGAAAATTACATGGTATTAGCTGTGCAAAATATAAATAATAAACACAAAAAACTGCACTTTCAAAATAAATGATCACAAATTGAAACTATTACCATATCACCATACTTCCATGGGAAAAGCTGACAGAATGTTTCAATCCTGGTAACAGTATACTCAAGAAAACTTAACATCAGAACAGGGGTGTATGGTTGTATGAGAATAGAATACTAGGTTACACCAAGTTTGACCTGAGGTTTATTGTCAGATGTGCACGAAGATGAATACGTGCAGCTGATACAGTTGCCCATTGATAGGGTGGCACAAGCAAGATGCACTACAACGCCGGAGGAAGGTGAGGCATTCCGAATGAAGATGCCAGACATCTTCCCCAAGGCACTAGCACTGCCGGTTCGGGCACAGACACAGGCGCTTAAGACATCAGCGCCAATGGCTTCGGCCAAGCTGACAAATTCCACCGTTCTTGGTAAAGCTGCAGGGAGTCCGCAGTTAAGAGGCAACAAAATTGTGGCGAAGGGGCACACTGTTTCCTCTTCGGGCATCAGTACCCCGACCTATGGTCCTAGTCCAGCAGCGCCATCCAGTGTCAACAATATGAAACTCACGAAAGAGTTCCTCCGGCTCATCAGACGAGCATATATGTCCCAGTTGGATGACATTTACGATGAGATAGGGGATCCAATCCTTTCGGGCTGGAGCCCTTCCATCCCTTCCTCCTCAGGGAAGTGAGAGACTTCTCGCGGGAGTTTTATGGGGAACAGGGTTGGTAGACTTGGCATATGACTTTCAGGCAAGTGGCCTGGTCACCTCTCCAGAGGTTGACATGATCCCTACTGCCACCCCAGGCAAGCCACAGTCAGCTTTCCAGTGCCTGTTGCCGAAGGTAGTCGACACCTTAACGCTGTCGGCCCCTTCACGCCCTAAGGTGTAGTATGACCTGGCCGACATCCTGGACGAGGCAGCAGAGGGGGCAGTGATGTAACTGTGGGCCTAGCCGGTGTCAGTTCACACTGTGGACTGCGACCTGGCCAAGAAGCACAGGTTGTCCCTTTGGACCCCTTGTTCCTTTCTGCCCATGCGTCCCCAGAGAGTTTTGTGGTACAAGCTTCTTCGGCGTACCTTAAGACCACCTAATTTCCATCTTTTCCCCCTGATAGGGAGAGCAAGAGATTGGATGCATGGGAAGGAAGATTTTCATCTCTTCGTTCCTGGGTCTCCAATACGTCAGCACCTCTTGTGCCACGGCCACATTTCCTTTTGGCCTGTGGCTAGTGATGGCTGAGGCGGTTGAGCACATGCCAGAAGGGAAGATGCGGGATGGTTTTGAAGCCCTTATTAAGGATGTGTCCCGACAGATTCAGCAGTCTGGATTGGAGACCGCAGAATGCATTGCAAGCACGATGGCCACCAGCACTAGCCTGCTGCATTTTCCTTGGCTGAGGACGTGAGGGTTTGCGACTGACATCCAAAAGAAACTGCTGGAGATACCCTTCTTTGGCATGTACTTGATCAGCACTAAGGCTGACGAGATGCTTCACAAATTTCAAGCCTCTAAGGTGACCACCAAGTCACTAGGGCTAACGTGCAGCAATAGTGCCCCACGAGCCGGACGGGCAGGGGTTTTCACCCCTTCGCCACTTATGCCCAGAGAGGTAGAGGCCAAGCACCTTCAGGCAGACAAGTACAACATCGTCCCTACAGAGGCACCATTATCACCTCCACAGTGCCCTCCACATCCCGCGCTGTGAACCCTGTTTAAAGAGGACTTCAGCCAGTTATCCACTGTGGGAGGCAGAATACCCCTGTATGGCGAGTAATGGACCAGCTTGAACACCTGGGCCTTACAGGAAATCCAACAGGCATATTGTCATCTTTTTTCCCTCTCACCCCCATTGTAGGCAACACTTGCCTCCGGAACCTCTCCTACTGGAGGAGATGCATCAGCTTCTGGAAGGGGTTGGTAATCAACATATTTTCTGGTGCCAAAGAAGGACAGAAGTCTGAGACTTATTCTGGATCTGTGGCTTCTGAACTTGTGCTTGCACAAGGACAGGTTGAAGTTGTCCACTCTGGCACAGATCCTCCACACCCTGGCAGTGAACGACTGGCTGGTCTCTCTGAATCTCCAGGATGCTTAATTCCATGTGGTTTGCTACAAGAAGCAGAGGAAGTACCGGAGATTCAAAGTGAGATACTGTAATTTCCAGTTCAAAGTCCTCCCTCTCGGACTACCTTTTGCACCAGGACACTAGCAGTAGCGGCAGCTTGCCTTAGAAGGGAAGACATTCATATCTTTCTCTACGTAGACGACTGGTTTGTCCAAGCCCGCTCACCATATGTAGCGCCTGCTCACCTGACCCAGATGTGCAGCCTATTTCACAGCTTGGGTTTCTCCCGGAACTTCAAGGAGACTCAGATTTCACGATCCCAGTCCTTTCGAGTTCGGTGCGCTCTTGGACACGGGTGGGTTTTCCGCCCCAAGACAGAGTGGCAAACATTTTCAATATGGTCCAGGTTTTCCAACCTCAGATGACAGTTCCAGCCTCAGGTTTTCTGTGCTTGCCGGTTCTTGTGGCATTATGCATCTTGATAAGAGGCTGATCTGTGGATGAGTTTGCTACAGTGGCTTCTGAGCTTACAATGGTGACAGTTTCAGGGACAAACTTCAGATTTTCTGCTTGTCTTGGAAAGAGTATCCGGAGACCTACTACGGTGGTCTGTGGAAAAACAATCTCCTGAAGGGGTCGCTTTTTTTACAACCTTGGCCGCAAGTGACCAGTCACGGATGCATACCTGAAGGGCTTGGGAGCTCACCTTCAAGGCCTTATGGTGAGCAGACTGTTTTCCCCATTGGAGTGCTGGGAGCACATAAATCGACATGATCTAAGGCCCATCAAGCTGGGCCTGGTGGCTTTCCTCCCCTCTGTGATTGGCAAGACAGTACTGGTCCTGATGGGCAATACTGTAGCCATGCATTATCTCAACAAGAGGGGTGGCATAGGCACCTTGCATCTTTGGAGAGAAGCAATGCGATTTTGATTCTGGCTTCTACAGAACAGCGTGTCTCTGACTTCGGCCCATCTGGCCAGCAAAGAGAACATTTTAGCGGGTGCACTGAGCAGACAATCATGAGTGGGAGCTCTGCCAGGAAGTTAAATGGGTACTCCCCAGGTGGACCTCTTCACATGGACCCTTTCACCTCCAGTGTGAACAGTAAGTGCAAGTGTTTCTGCTCCAGGGAATTTCCTCATTTGGGGACACCTGGATGGCTGAATTGGGCTGTGACCATCTCTATGCGGTCCCGTTAATTGCTTTCATTCTGGTGGTTCATTCTCAGGAGAGTGTGTCTGTTCAGGTCCATGATGATCTTGATTGCTCCGGACTGGGCTCAGAGAATGTGGTACCCAGAATTGCTGGACATGGCTATCTGCCCTCCCTGGCATCTTCCGTAGAGGATGGACCTCCTCCCTCACTCGGAGGAGAGGGTTCTGCACCCGAACCTCCGGACTCTGAATGATAATGCCTGGCTTCTGAAAGACTGAGGAATAGGGAGTGGGATTTGACAGAGGACATTCTGGTGGCGGATGTTTTCAGCTTGGTGCTGTGTCTTCTGATTTGGAGGAATGGCTCCCATCTCCTGGTACTGGACTGCACTCTCCAATATAGTGCACCATTAAGGCCAGGGGCAATGACTCCCTTCCCCTGGAGTTTCTTCAGTGTACATGAAAGGAATCTGTTTTGTCACAAGGATAATGGCTCCCTTCTCATGGTGTTTGAGAGTTATTGTTCACCTAGGGCTTTATCTTGCCACTCTTTCAATGCATCATCAAAGTCGCAAGTCCTTCCCTGGATTCCAGTGGACAAATCGTGCATCAGGATTATATATTTATCTTAACATTTTTAGGAGCACGCAAATCCCTAGTGCATCTAGGCGCAAGTTGCTGACATGGTACATTCAGTGAGTACATACAATGTTAGTAATGTTAGTTAGTTGAACAGGTGTGTCTTGAGCTTTTTCCTAAACAGCAGATAAAATTGCTCAGATAGAAGGGAAAGGGGGAGATTGTTCCAAATGTTTGCTGCCAGCACTGGGATGCTGGATCCCCCTGCTCCTTTGTGTCTGAATCCTGGCCTGACAAGGCAGTTGCTGTTGGTGGATCTCAGTGTTCTAGAAGACGTGTGAAGGGTGAGTCTCTGAACAAGATATGTAGGGGCAATGTTGGACAGGCATCGGTGAGTAATTGAGAGGATTTTTAATGTAATTCTTTCTCTGACTGGGAGCCAGTTGGCAGATCTACTAGCTTCGGAGACGTGTTCATACTGGTACAGGTCCAGCTTGACACGGAGAGCATTGTTTTGGGTAAGTTGGAGCTTGTTTATGTTGCTTTCTGAGGTGCCGCAACAGTCAGGCAATTGTCTGAAGATAGGAATGTTTTACTGGCATGTTTAAACTTTGTGGCATATGCAGCTGTGGAAGTAATGCGGTTGATTTGGCAGGACATATTGAGCAATGCATCAAGGTGGATGCCCAGGGTTTTCACTGGAGTGGAGACAGGGATCTTGTGGCAATCAATTTCGAAGAAGTCAAAGGCCAAGTCAAGCTTTGCAAGTCGGGCTGGTGTGCCAACTAGAAGGAGTTCTGTTTTCTCATTGTTCAGGCACAGACTGTGAAGGGCCATCCAGGTTTAGTTAATTTCATAGATAATGTTTACCTTAGTCGAGTCCTCCTCATTGACACTGGAGAGAGGTATGAGGATTTGGGAACCGTCAGCATAGTTAGTGAAGGAGATTCCCAGTAAATCAACATGGTCAAATAGTGGTTTTGTATAGATATTGTAGATAGGGAGGGAGA
Source organism: Ambystoma mexicanum (assembly GCF_040938575.1). Taxonomy (NCBI): domain Eukaryota; kingdom Metazoa; phylum Chordata; class Amphibia; order Caudata; family Ambystomatidae; genus Ambystoma; species Ambystoma mexicanum. Next base: position 860,415,741 of record NC_090928.1, read on the forward strand.
CACAGGACTCTTGTGGTACCCCACATGAGATAGGAGCAGGGAAGGCGGCCCGTCACCTGCAAAGACTCTGGATGTTCTGTTATCAAGGAAGGAGGAGATCCAACTGGCAGCTTCAGGAGAGAAGTTTGTGACTGCAGTGAGTTGGTCACGTAGGATATTGTAGTCGGCTGATCACATACATACTGCACCTCATTGACAGGAGACCCTGGGGTAAGGAAACCCGCATCACTTATCTAAATGTTGTCTGCCAGGCCCAGCCACACCAGTCATATTAGCACCAAAATTCGGCCACCAATCTCCAGCATGTGGGCAGGTCAGCCTGGGTATGTTGATGACCCTGTTTGACCCATACACGGACCCATCTTCAGTGAGTCCCATATGGGCCCTGTGGTTCCAAAAGTTCAAGATGGCTATTGTGAGAAACCTGAAGGTGTCTCCCTAGCTAGTACCCGTGGATCTGCCATCCAGGTGACCAGGACACGGCCATCACTACTGGATCCAGTTCCTGGGGGTGGACCAGTGAGGGAGGATCTCCTGGATGGGGGTTCCTCAGGGAGTGGAAGTGGGACACCGACGGGTGAGACACAGTATACCCCTTCTTTCAACCCCTTTCCCCATCCTACCATGTAGGACATTCAAAACCACTGCCCTCCCCCCACTTTTCCGATACAAGCACTTTCGCATGACACACCATAGACTAAGCCCAGACCCGTTTACCTGACATGTCCCAAAACAAGGGTCAGGCAAAGTCAGAAAATGTATCAGAATCACAGACACCCGATGGCCCCTTTCCTTCCCCACAGGGATAAAAGGTGGAGCAAGAGAGCACAGTACGAGCAAGGCAGACCGCACAACAAGACAGCTATCCAAACCCAGCAGTTCAAGAGGAGGAGAAAGGCGGCAAACATCGAGATGCTGAGACAAAACCCTGCAAACCCTCCACTGAAAGAATTGTAAGGCCTAGGGCAATAGCTCAAGTGTGCTGCAGTAGAGGTCAACAGTACATGGAGCATGTTGACGCTGATAAGCGAGAGCGAGGGAAACTCCTGCTACAATCGTACTGGCCTTGACTCCAGTTAAAAGAAAAGCCAAGCGGTTCATCACAGCCGGTGAGTAAAGGGGAGAGTCGAGAAGAGCCGGGCTGTGGTGAATGAAAGACGCAAAGTGCCAAGTTGAACCAAGTTCAAAGAACTCTAAAAGTGTTGAGGGGAGTCCAGCTTTAGAGGGAACCACAACCATGTGGGTGCTAACTCGAGAGACTCCGGTTGATCCCCATCTGAGTGAAACTACAAATACAAGAATACCCAGTGGAGGGAGGCTGCGAATAGAGAGGGGTCGACGCCCGGAAGAGGGGACCCAGGAGTGAAGAATTCTCACCCTAAGTGAAAGCAGGAAACAAACTTTCATTTGCTGAAGAAACTTCTGTTTTTGTTGTTTGAATATGTCAGGCCCTCGAAGGCAAGAGACTGTCAAGAGAACTTGGCCATCGAGGTTCCTGATGAACTGGAACAGAACTGTCGACTTGTGCTGGGGAAGCTCGAGTGTGTGCTGTGCTCTGGGATCCCACTTTACCCGGTGCTCAAAAGGGGGGAGAGGGAGAACCAAGCTACCGTAGCCTGACATATTATTTGTGAACACTTCTTTCTTTTCTTCAAAACCATCCCACACCCTTTTTGAATTAGTTGTAAGGTTTGGCAATAGGTTTCTTAGTATATGTCCTTTTTATTTGACACAACGCCACTAGGCATTTGATGGTCAACGCTTGCTCCCATCTTAGATTTAGGTTTAGATTAGGCATTTTTCCAGCCTGCATACAGTTTAATTAACACCTTTGAACTGTGATCACTTGTGTCTGTCTTTACTGTTGCCACCATGAGTTCCTTACACTATGGATTGCAGGGATGTGGCCATGCTGAGAAAAATGCTATCCTACTTACTACTCAACGTGGAAGACGACACTCCATATGTTCAACTTACTACCAAATGGAGATGGCATAGATGAGTAAAAGGCAGCAAATGATGCCCTCACCAACCATTCTATGTCCTAACTTAACCCAGACGACAAAATATTCTCCTTTTGTCCAATGGTACAAAATTAATCAGAAACACTCAACGCGTATCATACGTGTATGTGCTGGCTAGACCTGTCATGAGACTTTGAAGACAGAAACAAGGAGATCAGGTGCTAGTTCATCAGTGGCATGCACTCAGAGAAACTACGAAGAAAAATACTGAGTGAAAAAGACATCTCGCTGTCGCGCATACTTGAATATACTCGGCAAAGAGAGCTCTCACGCGCCACGGCAGCCCACAATAACACGACCCTGCAGAAACTCCAACTCACACCAGCACCCATGATTGTGTCGATCACCAACCACCCACAAAGCAGAAGGGATGACAGAGAGACTAGCCATACACCCACATGGCGTCCAAGGATACGAGGCCCGAACGACTGTGGTTGGTGCATCAGGCAGCTCTGTGGAAAGCAAAACTGCCCCACACAGGGTACCACATGCAGTGCATGTGGCCACCTTGATGATTATGCCAAGGTATGGCAATTGTCAGGACCACCAGCAACCCAGCGGCCACCAGCCCTGAGGCCAGCACCAACAAAAAAGAAGCAGGCCAAAGCACAGCAAGTCGCGGCCGACAACAACTCATTGTCGGATGAATCAAAAGACGAGGATGAGAGAACAATGATATCTGTGCTAGAACAAGGAGGGAGGCAAGGAAAGAAAAAGAGAAGAACCATATGTCTCATACAAGTGGATCAGCATGACATAACTATGACCATTGACACTGGAACCTCAGGAAACGTCATGTCACTTGAGAAACTGCAACAGATGAACCCCCAACCAACACTGAAAAAGACCAACATGCTACTATACACACACAGCAGTAAGAAACCCTTACCCATGGTATGGCAATTTCACCAAACACTCATCAGAAAGGGAAGGCACAATGATCCTGTCGAACATATATATTGTCGATGCAGTACTGAGTGCCTACTCAGCTGGAGTTCAGCAGAGTACCTGGAGTTAATACAGTGTATCTGTAATGTCACGGACACCGACAACATACAAGGCTTGCTAGTAAAACACCCCAACATACTTCATGGGATTGGGTGTCTCAAAGACAAGGTGGTCAAGTAACACATCGACACAACCATACAGCCCCAGGCGGTCTGACATCGGAGAACGCCATTTCATATGTGGGACCTGGTCACAAAGGAACTGCATGAATTTGAAAAGGCTGGAATAATTGAAGAAGTAACAGAACCCACACCTTGATTCTCCCCTATGGTTGTGACCAAGAAGCCCAAACAATCAGGGAAAATATGAATATGCATTGACATGCGCCTCCAAAACGGTATCATTCGTGAGAGACACCTCACCCCAATGCTGGACGAGACCATTGCAGACCTCAGAGGGTCCACATTTGTCTTGAAGATAGACCTAAATTCAGGCTACCACCAGTTCAAACTACATAAGGACTCAAGATACATCATAACGTTCTCGACACACCCAGGACTGAACAGATACAAAAGATTAAACTTCGGTATCTCCTCGGCAAATTAGGTTTTCCAGCAGACAAAATAAACAGTTTTACAGGGTCTCGAGGGTGTCTAAAATGTCGCTAATGACATTCTCATCCATGCAGAAAACCGAGCAGAGCACATGCACCGACTAGCAGCAGTCTTTGACCGACTAGACAAAGCCGGCCTAACCATCCACAAGGAGAAGGACAAAAGGACAAGCTCACCTTCTTCACTACGTGTTCCACAGTAAGGGCATGTCTGCAGACCCCCTCAAGGTTGCTGATTTCTAGGAAGGAATGCAGCCCACCATGCCCACAGAAGAGCGCAGATTTTTAGGAATGGCAACATACTGGGGGAGGTTTATTAACAACCGGGGCACAATTTCAGAATGGGGCAAACATGAATGAAGCTTTTGAGTGAATCAAAGAGTCCCTGTCTGCCAACACCACTATGGCATACTACAACACCCACCTACAAACAGAACTATATGTCGATCTAAGCACAGTCAGACTGGGGGCCATTTTTGGTGCAAAACTCCCTGATGGGTGAAATTCGACCGGTAGCATATGCATCCTGGGCCCTGCCACCTATTGAACAATGGGGTGCAGGTATTTTCACCTATTCTTGTATGGACGGAAGTTCAGAACATACACAGATCACAAGCCGCTAATTCCCATTTTCACATGCTCGGCACTTCACCCCCAGCATGGATTGAGAAGTGACTGCTGCAGTGACAACAATATGATTTCGACATCATATATCAAGCAGGAACAGATAACCCCGCTGATTCACTGTCCAGACATCCCTGCGCCGTAACAGCTGCCAAAGTAACAGTGTCTGCAGTGACAGAGGAGCATATCTGCCAGATTATACAAGACATGAACCCAAAGGCAGACAGTCTGACTGACATTGTGGATGCAACAAAAACTGACCCAGGCTGTGACTCTGTGAAGAATACAATACTGGCAGGGGGTGGAATTCCATACTGCAGAATGACCACAACCGCACCACAGCAGCAAAAGTCTTCCGAGCCGGGGTATTTACAGTTCACCACAAATTGTCCATCATGAGTGAAGGACTCCTACTGAGGGTCACACGCATCTAGCACCACTAAGCTTGCAAGACAGGATTGTCCCCCTTGCACACAAAGGACATCATGGCAATATCACAACGAAGGTGCAAATATGGAACAGAGTGTGGTTTCCACAAGTGGATGGCAAATTGAAAGCAATTGTGTCATCATGTCTCCAAGCCACAGGCGCAGCCCCGAGACCTGAGCCAATCAAGTCAGCTCCGAGGGGCAACTCACGATGCGAGTCAGTAAGCATTGACTTCTGCTCCATACAGGAAGGGACATATCCCTTCATGGCTATCGACCACACATAAAGACATCTCCTGTCAGGCCATGATGACCGTGGAGCCCGCTGCCACTAACAGCTTGCAACTTCCTTGTGAACCCCCGGATGTTGAGCTAAGACACTCACATGATGACTCGTCCTTACACTCCCAAGGTAAGAAGAGTTCCGTTCCGGAGCCCTTCACATCTAACTGCCCTGTACCTTTACTTGTTCTCCCGCAGCTAGCCGCCAACCTGCCAGCCCAACTCCTTTCCTGCCCCCATTCATTCCACCGCCTATTGGCCACTGCCAGATATACTCCCTAACCCCCCAAATACTCATGTGAGCATCAAGCCCACACTCCATTACCATTCTGCCACCCTGCTCGGCAAACCAGACCCTCAGAACAGTGCCATGCTGCCATGCCCCACTATAACAAACTATCCCATGATAACTCCTATCCACCACAGGCAAACTCTTACTGCCAACTCGATACCTGCATTACAAACCACAGCTCCCGCTCCCAGAAATATCTACTGCGCCAACCACATATCCAATCCTGCTCCCAACATGCCCATACAAACCCCACCGATCCCTTTTCTCCTTGATGAAAACAAACTTACTGCATCACTCTCAGCACACCTACCCAACTTCACCAATATCACCTGCACACACACTCAGCAACACTATCTACCCACCAGTAAAAAAGTTGCTAATACCAGCTCCTGAAGAGGTCAACATGGCACGCCCTCTCTCAAGCCTTACATACACCATAATTATGAGCCCTCTCACAGACCACAGATTCCACCCAGAGAAGACAACAACCGGCCCCAGCTGCAAGGCACCGACCTCTCACCACTCAATGCACAAACCATAAAGGCATCACCGAAACATATCTAGGAAACACAGGCTGTTCTCATCTCAGAGCAAGAACACTTGACCCCAGTCATCACACACCCCCTACCACACTCTGCTCCCTAGGAAACCCAAAGATTGGCCAGACTTGCTACTCGCATCACCCACTCCCACCGAACCACCACCTTCGAAGCTCCTTCCTCCCTATCCAAAGGGACATTTCCACTGCATCAAACGTCACAAGAAGTTATGGAACACCAGCACACTGCCTGCAATGCTCCACTGTCGCATCCATCGAGCATGACACTCAATCACTTCCCACTGACACCCTCCCCCTTCCGCAAGACCAACAAAAGCCCCTAAAAGGCACCCTGATTAATACTCGCTCCCTAGGAGCACATGGGATTGACGCCCATGACTTACTGCTAGGACACCAGCTAGACCTGTTAGCCATCACCAAATCATGGCTACACCCAGCCTCAGACCCTACTGTCGCATTAGCTATCCCACCTGAGTACACTATCCTCAGAGTAGACCGCCTTGATGCATCAGGCGGAGGGGTAGCGCCTGATGCATCTCTTCTAATCTGATACTGCCCTATTCCCATTTCACCAGGATATGAAATCCTACTCATGAAACTAACCACAAACCCTAAAACCACCTACAACATCCTATTAGTCCATCAGGAACCTAACAACTCCAATCGATCAGACATCAACATCCCACTATTTATCACACCTCTGTTGAAGCCTTCTACAAAATTCATCATCCTAGGTGACCTCAACCTTGGCTGTAATGATGCAAATGATCCCAAAGCCACTGCATTAGCATCAGCCCTTGAAGACATGAATTTCCCCCAACTTATCAACACACCTACCCACAACAAAGGCAGGACTTTCAACTGGATTCTTAGATCCAACTCTTGCATGAACATTACCTCTATCTAAGAAAACCCCTGGTTGGATCACTTCCTAACTGACTTTGACCTCAATAACACCAGGTTACAGGCCACCATTCCTCAAAAACCCAACCCTATATTGGTTAGAAATACCCTACTACTGAGGGGCGCACGCATCCTAGCACCACTAAACTTGCAAGACAGGATTGTCCCCCTTGCACACAAAGGCCATCATGGCAATATCACAACTCACAATCGACAACCTGAACCCCACCCTCGCAGCTTCACTCAAAGACCATGACCCCACCAACACCAACCCTTATGATATTGCCATCCTTTATCACTCCTGCCTACAATGTACCCTAGACAAACATGCACGGCTCGTCTTAAAAAGCCTGAAACCCCACAAACTGGCTAACTCTTGGTTTGATGAGAAACTCACTAACCTACGCTGCAAAAAAAGAGCCGCTGAACATCTACACAACAAAGATCCTTCCACCCCCAACTGCAATGCACTAGCCATGGCCACCAACATCTATAAATTCTCAGTTGTAGCACACAAATCTAACTCCTACAATACTTGCATCTCCAAGGCAGCCTCTAATAGCAGAGAACTCTTCTCTATATTTAGAGAATTGGAATCGCCCATTCCACCTACCACCCCCATGCAAGTAGACAAAGCATGGTGCACTGTCATCCAAAATGCCCTTACACACAAAATTGAATCCCTCCAGGATAAAATCAAGGCTAAAAGAGATTCTGTTGCCAGAAAACCCACTACACATATCACTACTGATCATGCCAACCATGTCTCTACTCACATAACTCCCCTGTTCAAATTCAATAAAGTCTCTCAAGATCAGGTTCTGTCCACCATCCTTGCCTTAAAACCTTCTAACTGTAAGGAAGACTCCTGCCCGGTCCCCTAGTAAAACTCAGTGCCCCCACCCTCGACCCTATCATCACAGACTTCATCAATGCCTCTTTCACCACTAACACAGTACCTACCAACATCAAAGCAGCATGGATCACTCCTCTCATTAAAAAACCCACCCTCGACCCTACCATTCCTACCAATTACTGTCCCATTACCACAGTCCACTTTTTGTCGAAGACAATAGATCGTGTAGCTTACTCTCAAATCCAACCCTTCCTTGAGCGCAACCACCTCCTTGGCTCGAGACAATCAGGCTTTCAACCGAAAAACATAGCACGGAAACTGCCCTGCTGGACCTCAAAATCTAGATGGACACTATCCTCTAACACAGGAAACCTTAGCATCCTTCTCCTTCTTGTGCTATCAGCTGCCTTCGACTTAGTCGACCATGAGAAACTCTGTCAAACCCTCAGCCACGACTTTCACTTCTCACCAGAAGCCACCCTTTGGATCCATTTTCTCTTAACTGATCGTGCCACTTGAGTTTTTATTGGTGAATTGGCAGCGGATCCCATCTCTGCACCACTTGGGATCCCCCAAGGATCCTGCCTTTCACCTATGCTTTACAACAGTTATACAAAGCCCCTCTTTGATGTTCTGGACTCCATGGGCATCACCTACACAAATGTTGCTGATGACACCCAAATTCCTATCCCCATCTCTGGCAATGACATACAGGACTCTGCCACAACCAATAAACTATACAGCACCATACAAAACTGGATGGCTATACACAGCCTCTGCCTCAATGATGACAAAATGGAGATCATCATTGTAGGCTCGCCCTCCAGTCTGAAATCTCTCAACAATAACTACTCCGCCATCTGCATTGATGATACAACTATCTCATTATTGAAACAAGCAAAAACATTGGGAGTCTACCTAGAAGCTGATTTCTCAATGACCAGGCACATTAATGCTCTCTCATACTCCACTGCGTACACATCCAGACTCATCTCATTAAGTAGACATTTCCTATCACCGAACAATTGCCGGACACTTGAGCGAGCACTGATCCTTTCCAAATTGGATGATTGCTATGTCCTCCTCCTCTGAACCTCTGCCACCAACCTATCAAAATTACAACTATTACAAAACAAAGCATTACAGCTGCTCTTGGCTTAAAACACAGCGACCACATATCATCCCCCAGATGAGATGCCCACTGGCTGCCCTAAAAGCACAAATTGAATTCAAGACCTTAAACGCTGGCACTGATATGTATTTATAATGATGCTCCAACTTACCTCAATAACTGTCTCTCCAAAAAATCACCACAACGTACTTTAATATTCAGTGTCAGCATCATGCTTGACATTCCAAGATACAAAAGCCAAAGAGCTGGAGGCTCCAGCATCACAGTTGCTGCCCCTCCTCTGTGGAATACTTTGCCTTCATCCATTAGAAATTAACAGTCATACGCAGCATGTGAAAAACTTGTCAAAACCTGGCTTTTCGACAAATATGACTAAGTCCTCAATGCATCTGATTACTGTCCTTGTATCGGAATGAAAATGTTGTAACAAACGCTGTGCTACCTCTGGGTTTGGGCGTTCTATAAATGCTATAAACAAATAATTATCTGGAAGTGAAGGTAATCTCATCAACGGCAGCGGACGTTGTGCTGCCAGCACTTAAGAAGATATCCACGACATACGGGCTACCCAAGTACATAAAAAGTGACAATGGGCACCCGTTCCAGAGCAGACAATATGCAAAGTATCTGGACGACCTCCACATACAACATCACTTCATCACACCTTGATGGCCTCATGCAAATAAGGCTGCTGAGCGGTTCAAGAGAACAATCAACAAGGTCCTCAGGAAGGCGAAAGCTCAAAATGCCCCATGGACATTTGAATGATACTGTTTCCTTAGAAACTACAGGCTAACACTGCATGCATCAACTGACAACCCCCCGGGTGACCTCAAGTATGGCACCATGCTAAACTCGTCCATACGGTGCTGCTGCTGCAAGCAAAAGGAGGTATTAGACCAATGGCGCACACACGCAAAGAGAATCAAAGCAAATGAACAGATGAGTGACAAATGACGAGCCAAGGAGTCTCACCATAAAGTCAGGGATCAGGTATTGGTCCTCCAGTACACCTCAAGACCAAAACTAACCACCGCCAGATGGTAACCAGATGAAAAGGTACTATGATAACCGCTGGGTGAGGCAGCAATTCGATAACAAGGAATGAATCATGGTTCAAGAGAATTCCAACAACAATGTGGAGAGAGAACATGAATCATACAGACAGGGTAACAGAAGAAGAAACCACCGGCATAGACCAAGGTCAAGAGGAAAGAATTGGACACAACTCCAGCCCAGATTGCTAGGAAGAAGGAGCGGAGTGACCAGCCCTAGCCTCAAAGGAAACCGAAGTGGCCAGCACCTCCCACAAGAAGGCGGCAAGGCAGCATGACAGGTCCCCCATGAGGGCGGCACTGAGGCCCCCAGGAAAGTTACATTGACTTTGTGTGTTAATCTGGGACTGTAATGTGAAGGACAGCAACAAGGGCTAATTTGTATATAGTTTGTCATGTGGAAAGAAGAGGGATGTTGTATCCATACTGCGTCAGCGTGCACAACGAGACGTGGGATTAAATGGCGTGATGTCGGTACTTCCGGTAGGAAGCTGGCAGTTATGTGCTGACACTAAACCTGGCTGGCACTGTTTCTAGCACTCCTACAGCCCGCCCTCGCTCCTTGGCACTACACACACCGGGCAGGAGCCAATAGGAACTTGAGGTTCCATGACAGCGGTGCTGCACTTTGCATGGTTTCTTTCAATGATGATGTTGATATTTATTGAATGACGCAGACTTATCGCTAGTGTTGTGCTCCAAATCACCACTCAAAGAAATGTTTAGGAGAGGTATGTTTGCAAACGCCACATTATTTGTACATAAATTATGTTAATAAATGTAACGACATTTTTAAAGTCTTGTGTATTGTTTGGCATGTACAGAGCTTCGCTGCACACGTCCTCTTTGCACATACCTCTGCTGTATTCTGTGTGCCTTTCACACTGCCATTCCCATTTATGTGACGCAATATGCAGGACGCATCAGAAAGGGAAGAAAGACTAGGTTTATTACACAGTAGAATATAAAATAATACATCTAGTCTGCGGAGGCTGCAGGCGACTTTACATGTTCACTTGCAGACATTGAAAACTGTCTCGAAGTATTTAACGATCGAGCACTAGAAGATACTCAGGGCCCTGGAGAAAGACACTCCACTTGAATGCTGCCCACCAGTGGTCGAAGTGTACGAAAAGAAGTAGTGGAGCTATGTTCCCACCAGTCTGCCCCACTCTCCACAAACCCTATCGCTGCACCCCCTCCCACAAACAAACACACCTATTATTTAAGGGAATGTTCAGTGCAGTGCACTGAAGTGCAAGCTCTTCCTACACTTTTATTTTAAAAATAAACCGTTCCGGAACGATTTCTTTTTAAAATAAAAGTATAGGAACAGTGAAACTGAACAATAAAAAGTATGGGAGCCCCGCTTCGACCGCTCCCGCCCACTTCGACCTCTGCTGCCCACCTATAATTCACCACACAAAACCACATAATTGCTTGTACCATGAGTTACAAAAATGACTATGTTTTCAATCTTTGTTTTCATCCTACTGATCTCCCTGGTCCGCTTTAGTTATTTTATCGTCACCCTGTCTATGCACACATCCCCACTGCCGCCCCGCAACACTTAACACACATCTGCATTTTGTTCCAAAGTAAAGACTCTAAATTCAGATGAGGAAACACTGAAATGTCTAATTTCCGATTTCTCATCTCTAACTCAAGGTTGATAGGCACCCATTTCTAAGGGTATGTTTTATAGGTGTGCACAGCCCACATAATGAATTTGCACAAATATCATCCCTCTCCACAATGCTCGAGGGAAATGCTTGGTCCCACCAAGACTTGTATTTTTCAGTTCCTTCCAGGCACTTTGTTTCCAAATGGAAGCGCAGAAGGAACAGGGAGGTCACGAGGAGGTCAGCCTTTCATTCTATTCTTAAAATCGTGGCCATGGAGATGATGGTGGCCCTGGATTAAACCTCTAGCAGCTCCAAAAACGGATGGAGAAAACAAAAATGGCTGTCGAAATGGGGCATGGCTGTTGCCATACCCAGTAGTGCTCACCGATTTCGGATTTAGCTACTCCCGGACCGGTAGATACGTGTTTGTACTGCCCTACTTCCCATTTCTTATTAAAAGTGGGTTAAAGTAAAAAAACAAAAAAAAAGAGGTTAGAGGAGAGGCATGCTTTCTAGAGTGGCTAATATTTGAAGGAAGAAAGTTCAATTAAAAATAAATTGCTTAGGAAAAATAAAGCAATATCCCTTATTTGTGTAGATCTTTTCAAGGCTCTTCCTCAGCGGAAGAAACTGCTTCTCCCCTGATGCAACCGTGGGCATAGTACAATTCCTTCACTGTGGCATAGAATGAACGTGTTGTGAAGCTCAAGCAGAGGCGAGCGGAAAGTCGGCGTCCAAGTCACCTTATTCATACATTTCATTTGTGTTTCTCCTTTTGAAATTCAGGCAGCCCTTGACTAGCCGGTGGTCACTCGAGCCTCTTGAAAAATAATAATGTCCGGTTTTATATAGTGCTGATTCCTCCTGCTTCTAGGCACTCTAACTAGTATATTTTATTGCTCACTTTAGTGTTACTAAATTTACTCAGAGATAGGAAGTGTCAACTGGCCCAAAACTCTGACTTAGGACCTTCCCCATAACTTTGGCCTCGGGCCTGCACGTGGCTTAGCTGGTTCACTAATGATTACATATTCATTTTTCTTTTTTTAATTTGGAAAAACTTTTGAGCTGAATCGCGATGAAGATTGAGAATTCTGAGATAATTTGAATTTGAGTTACTAGGGTTAATATATCACCTGTACATATTACAAACCAGATTTGTTTCAGCTGTTTAAAACTAAGCCAATGTTTCCATAAAACAATGCATGCAACACCTCTGCACGCAGTCTCAATTTCGACTCTCTATGCTGGCTCGTGACCCCCAGCACTGGGACACTGCACCAGCGGTAGAGGCCAGGCTCAGCAAGTATGAAGAGACAAGGAAAGGACGATAGCTGCTGCAACATCGGCATCTTATCTCGACCAAGAATACTAAGCACCCGATAATCTAAGCGGGCATTTAGGAAGGTGGGCAGACTTCGTGCACAAATAAGTGTGCATGAGACTCAGAACGTTCACCTTTCCTTCCCTTCAGGGGCGAGGGGTGGACGGGTGGAGGCTCAGCGAGGATGTCGTCCCCTTTCACTTCGAGGTCCTGTGTAGGAAGGGAGGTGGACCACACAGCTCTACACAGACAGTGTTTCATTTCAAAGGCTTGCTGTCCAGGATGCTGGCAATTCCACTCACTCTAAGAAGGTAAGTACTCGGCCTTGTGACTCCTGGATCGCTGTCTTGGTTATGGGCACAGTGTAGATTCTTGCCAGCTCCCAGCATAACATGCACCTCTGCGCTGCCTGGTGCTGGCACTTCAGTTGCTTGGCTTGGTGCTTATATGTGCTGTGGGTTTCATCAGGAGGTAATTGTGGTGGCCTTAGTTATCGTCTACATGCCGCGGGGGGGTGGGGGGGAGTGCTTGTGCGCATCTCAGGGTTCGTCACATAGCCATGCTTTGGCGGGGTCCTGTGCAGCACTTGCCATGTTTCTGGAAACGAATTTAATACAATTGAGCCACAATCGGCTGCTCTGGGAGGATTCGAATATTTCCCTGGCTACTCGAATTGCGAGACAAGCCCTACTATTCGTTGCAAAATGCATGGCCATTATAGGCCATAAGTATATACTTCTTTGCAGGACGCAAACACTGACAAATATTACTAACAATTTCATGTCATTCTAAAAGTGCCAGGCTGCCCATATTTAAGTTATTCAGTTTCTGCCCTTTGTTATCCAACATCATTCACCTTTTCTGCAGTGCCCACTCTCAGGCTTGGATGCTCAGAAATGATTATGGCTCGTACCAAAGGGTAACATTTCAATGTATGCCTGGGAATTTAAGCCACAAACCTCCAGGATTGCCCAGAACACCCTTGAGCCCATTATGCGTCATTTCATTGAGTGCAAATGTCAAATTCTCTATTGTTGTCGTGTGAAACACAATCCAATTGCAACAACACTTTAGGATATACCCTCCTTTTTGCATTTAGAGCAATTGTCCACCTGGCATGACTGGCATACACCCATGCCATTCCAAAACAATCCCAACTGCATTCCTCCATACCATGTGTCTTGTAGCAAATATTCCCCCTCCTTTCTTATACCTGTTTTATAGCCCTGTCCACTTTTCCTTCCATGGGCTAAACGTCTGCATACCCTTGGCGGGGGCGCAAATACATCACTCTCTGAACAAGCCTAGGTGCTCTGAAACTAATATGGTGATCATTTGATGCAGTAGAAAACCTATTAACAAGACATAGTTGACCATATCTTAACATAGCAGAACATACCATAACTGGTACCAAAAGAACAGTGTGAGTGCAGAAAGCATGGTTTGAAGAGCAATTTAGCAATTTGCCAAATTCCATGCCATGCAGATCTACTGAACGGGTCTGAATGATTCCGGACGCTGCGCACAGTCCTTCAGATCTGTAAGAATATGTGTCAATGCTTAGAGGTGTCTAGCTTCTCTTACCTAGAACAATGTTTCTACAACAATGCGTTGGGTGTTATTAACATCAGTAGAAAGACTCTACATGTTACACATAAGACTGTATCCAATATTTTCCACTTACCGTTGTCTGGGTCATGTGCATCAGGGAGAGTAAGGTGAATACCACTGGTCTTTGTGGTAACTTGTTCTTCAACAAAACTAGTTTCTTTATCAGGTTCACTATAAAAAATAAACAATGATGGATATTTATTATGCGTACAAGGGATTGTCACTTAATGCAATACCAAAGGTGCCATGACTGTCAGAAGAGCCACAATACAATCAGAATGCCAAGGAAATAGACGTCAACCCCTTTGCCCACTACCTTCTCTCACTCGAACACCTAGAAGGGTCTCATATGAGAAACAGTGGGTCGAGATTGTGTTTACTCTCAGGCTCGTAATCGGAGTTGAGGCCCGAAGACTGTCCGATTCGATCATGTTCTTCTCGTTCAGAGGTGTTGGCTAATATTAACAATACTATAACAATAATAATAAATTTCTGCTTCAGGAAAATAAGCAATACTCCTTTGTTTCAAATGTGGGGTGGGATTTGTGGCAATGCAGTTGTGGCCATTGCACGCTCTGCTCGAGAAGAAGAGAAGTTTAGTGGCAGCCTTTTGGTATTGTCCTCTAGAGAGTTAATGTTATTTGGATGATAGCATTTGTATTCAGTGCTAAGCCTCCTTTAGATTTCTCAGTGTGCATTTAGGGGTTAAAATATTGACTTGATCAAGCTGACCTTTGTTCTCTCCTCTTTTTCTGGGAAACCGTTGGGATCTCTTAAAATGTTATAGTGTTTGGGACCTCTTGTAATACTACAGGGAGACTCGTTAGGTATCCACAGCCGCAACAGATTTGAAAGGTTGATCTTTAGTGGATATGCACTTTTGTTTGGATTTTGACGTGGCCCTTTCACACCTGATGCAGAACCTTGACAGGAAGTGGATGGCCCAGGTTTGCTGTGTGATAGCAATGTTATAGATGCTCAGGTTAGAATTGATTATGTCGACGCCCTTCTTACAAGTTATTTCAATGCTTTGTTATCTGCCGGAGGCTATCCATTGAAGTGCTCCATATATCACATTCTGCCAGAGCCTCTCTTTCCAAGTGCTCTCTATATTTCGTTTCTGATATGGGACTAGATCATGAGGTTGGCTCATAATTTGGATCATAAAGGAATATGGCACATTGTCATCCCACCTGGTTGCAGACATCTGGAATGAAGGAAGGTGTTTCTCTGGAGGGTCACAGGATGGAAAGTTGAGTCAGGAGATCATCTTTGAACTATTGTGGGCCTGTACATGACTACTGGTGGCATGTCTGTACTGGTCAAATAACAGAAATTAGCAGTGAGGGATTTGAATCATCAATATGTGTTGCCAATATGATCACATGTTTCTTGTAGTAACACAAGTACTCCTCCACTCGCTTTTGTGGCTTGCCTATGTGTAGCATGATACAATCGATGGAATTGTATAGTTTTGAAAGGGAATGCTAAGGATATGGTCTGGCATTGTTGGCGGGCAACGGAGGGGTAAATAAATGTGAGGTGTTAATGAAAAAAGGGTGATATTTCCAAAATTGCCTATTTTTACTGATCACATTCATTAAGAGGGATGAGGGTTTTGCCTCATGTGGTATTTCTGGAAATCCACATGTAAAAAATACCTCATGATTATAAAGTGGAATGTCACATACACATTTCTTTGTATTTGTATCGCCTCTTAAAAAATGGAGGCATAATTATTTTCTTCACTCCCCCACATCTGTATTAAAAAAAGTTTTCCTGTGAGGTAAACAATACTCTATGTTATGCTGAGCTACTGGATTTTCTCATTATTAATTTTATTGAAGTTTACAAAAAACATACAGATCATCAATCTTATCAGCATTGTAACTGTAGAATTCATCGCAAATAATCTATACACCCACTACCATCCCCAACCTTCATAGAATTAAAAATGTAAAACAGACCAACTTAGTATTACATGCCTTCCAAAAATCCACCCCACATTTGATCAAACAATTTCATTTTTTTGTTTCTGTGAAGGATGACCTTCTCAATCCTGGCAATCTGCCTCAAGTCCTCCACCCATTCTGAGTAGGTCGGCCTCTGTTCACATTTCCATTTTCTCAAAACGATTTGTTTCGCTGAATTTGCAGTCCTAAAAAACCAGCATTTCTGTGAATAAGTGAGTTCTTCCACTTTATCATCTTCATCTAAAATGATAGTGTTGTAATCAAAATCCTCATGCAACAATAGAACCTCATTAATCTTCTCAGTGACACTCCTCCAAAATGTCCTCAGTTCATAACAGTCCCAGATCAAGTGCTCAAATGAGCCAACTTCATGCTTACATCTCCAACAAGCCTCTGAGGCAATCATTCCTCTCGCATGAAGTCTTTGCGGAGTCCAAAACACTCTATTAAGAATTTTGATTTGTCGGCATTGTTCTCCAAGATTAATGGAAGTCAGGGTCACGTTTTTACAAAGAAATCTCCACCTCTCCACAGTCATATCAGAGCCAAGGATCTCAGACCACTTAGATAGTAATCCCTCTGCTGGCGTATACTGTTGGCCCAGAGTTCTATATACCTTGGACGTCATACCACCCTTTGCCTTATATTCAGGCAGCCATAACTGCCAACCACCACCATTAACAGTTCTTTGGTTCCGCAGCAATCCTCTCAATTTCCTGTATTCACCAATTGTACAGTCTCTGAGATCTTTAATTTGTGCAAGTCTTCTACAGCTGATCCATTTGCCGTCTTCAATCAGATCACTCAGCCATAGTACACCACTCAGGAGCCAGTTCAACCACAATAGCGGCCTCCCATTCAGCAATACACCTGGATTCAGCCAGATAGAGATGTAATCATCATCACATATCTTGCGCTTACTCTTCTTCCACAGTTCCCTCCAACAAGTTCTCAGGAATTTTGTCGGCGGAAATGACCAATAACCAGTCCCATCCACCGTGGACAGCATAGCCCTAGGCGGCAACGGAGAAGAACGACTTGATTCCGCCAGCGTCCAGACATCCTCTGAATTTTCAATAAACGGAACCAGATGTCTGGTCCCAAAGGCCGAATGATAATTCTCAAAATCTGGAACCCCCAAACCCCCACAGTCTTGGGGCAGCTGCAATTTCCACAAACTGAGGCGTGGCTGTTTGTTCTCCCAGAGAAAAGACTGGATTAAACTCTCAATTTTCTTACAATAGCCCTTTTTAACATCCAGGGGAAGCACACTAAGCACATAGCTGATACGTGGTGTTGATGTCATTTTGATGGCATTCACTTTCCCCCAGAGACTCAATTTAAGCGCACTCCATCTCTTTAAGTCAAGCTCCAAAGATTGAATCACATGTGTAATGTTGACATCCATTATTTTCGAGACATCATTCGTTAGCCAAATCCCAAGGTATCTCATTTAATTCAGACACCACTTAAATGGAAAGCTCCTCATCCTCAAAACGGTGCAAGCGGTTGATGCCGGCAGCGCTTCTGACTTGGCCCAATTGATCTTGTATCCGGAAACACTGTTGAACACACTGATCAACTCAATCTGCGCTGGAACGGAGCTCTCCACATTCTGAACCACCAACAACATGTCATCCGCATATAACCAAACTTTCTGGTAGGCTCCATCATAGCGTACTCCCTCAATTCTATCCTCATCTCTTATCCTCACAGCCAGCAATTCCATGGCGATCACAAAGAAAATCGGCGACAGTGGACAGCCTTGTCTCGTGCCCCTCTCAAGTTCAAAAACGCCCGAGTTCATGCCATTAGTCCGAACACAAGCAGTTGGCTGTGAATATAGCAGTCTTATCCATCCGATCATGGTATCTACAAAACCAAAGCCTTTCAATGTACTTAAAAGGTATATCCATTCAATACGGTTGAAAGCTTTCTCAGCATCCAAGGATAACGTCACCACATCATTATGGTGTTCTTTGCTTTCATATAAAGTCAGCAACTGTCGTCTCATATTTTCTGAAACATGTCTTCCTTTCACAAACCCAGATTGACTTACATCTATTATATCCATCAGAGCATTCTCAAACCTCAAAGCTAATGCCTTGGCGAAAATCTTGTTGTCCGTGTTCAGTAAGCTGATCGGCCTATAGCTGCTAGTTTTCACCGTAGTTCGTCCCTTCTTCAGAAAAACAGAGATTGAAGCATGCCTTGTTGAACTTGGAAGGCACCCATTCCTCAAAGAGGCGTGTAGCATTTCTAGCATTAATTCAAAAACCTCTTCTGGGAAAATTTTAAAAAGTTCTGCTGGTTATCCATCCGGACCTGGGCATTTCCCAGAATTCAACGCATAAGCCGCCATCCTGAGATCCTCCACGCACAATCCTCTTTCCATACACTCCAAGGATTCCGAACTTACTTTCTTCAGATGGCAGTCCTCAATGAATTGACAAATTGCACGCTCAGATAAGTCGGTTTCTGAAGAGTACAGGGTTTGTTGTAATATGACAGAAACACTGCATTAATCTCCACAGGATGGATCAAAAGTCACCACCCCATCCTGTCTCTCCACTGCATTGACAGATCTGCCATTATCCATAACCCTCAATCGATGTGCAAGAAGCCGATCACATTTTTCACCTTTTTCAAAGTAGTTGCTTTTGGTTCTAAAAAGTAAGAATACAAATCTTCCAATCTTTCCTTTTTCAGCTTTAATACTCTTAAAGTCTCACTTGAAAAGTTTTGCATTTTACTTCTCTTGAGATCCTGAATGTCATCAGTAAGCTTTTTCACTTCTGCATCTCTCATTTCTTTCTTCTTGCTTGACAAGCCAATCAACAATCCTCGCATATATGTTTAAAGGCTTCCCACACAAACTCCACCCTGACTTCAGCAGTACAATTCACAGATATAAAGAATATCGCCTCTTGAACTATCTTGTCCACAATTTCATCATCGTCTAAGAGGGTGACATTCATCTGCCAGGTGTTACACTTAGGAACCGGGAAGGTCAATTATAAGTCTATGGAGATCGGAGTATGATCCGAAATAAGTAGTGATCTGATGTCTCCCCTTTGGAATGATAGCGTACAGAGGCCAGAGGTCAGAAGGAGGTCAATTCTCGAGTAAGCATTATGCCTTGCAGAGAAGAAAGTATATTGTCTCATTGAAGGGTTCTGCGATCTCCATACATCTGTGAGGTTCCATTCAGCAATCAGCCTTTTCAATGCTGTTCTTTTCAGATCGTTGGCACTGTCCGCACCCCCACACTTTTATCAAGTTCCGGTTCCAAAACAACATTGAAGTCCCCTCCCACAATTACATTAATCGCATGTACATTCTGCAACATTTGCGCTAAAGCTACAAAAAAACGACCATCACCCCCATTCGGAGCATATTTATTGCAGAAACAATAGTGAGCATCCTGAATATGTGCAGTGACACATACAATTCTTCCATCCCCATCCTTCACACACTTCACTCCAGTGATCTGTAGATTCCTTCTAAAAAGAATACAAACGCCGCTAGAACTAGAAGTGAAAGACGAACCGTAAACATCACCAACCCACTCCTTGTTCCACTTATCTATATCCGCATCCAACAGATGAGTCTCCTGAAGCATCGCAACATCCACTCCCATCTCCCCTAGTTTACTCAAAATCACCTTCCTCTTGACAGCACAATGTGCACCATTCACATTCCAAGACACCACCCTCTTATTCCTCTGATAAGAGTAAGACATGGGTAGATCTCGATTCCCAATCCTTGCAATGAATTCACAAGACACAATACTACCTAAACCTATAGTCAAGGTAAGAAATAAAATAAAAATTAAAAAAACACTCCTGGGTTTGAACCACCCAACCCTCCAGAACATCCCTTCCAGCTATACGCAGAAAAGGACTACCCCACCCCCTCCCTTAGGTCAACCTATAGAAGTCCCAAAAAGGTGTCACAGACCCCAATTGGTCAAATCAAAAATGAAGCTAAATATACTGCTTGGCCTAAATTAATTTCCACAATTCTCCAGTAATTGAAAGCACGAATAAAAGCATTTCTGAAGAAACGCAACATCTCATATTCAAAAAAGTTAAACACCACACAACACCCAAGTTAGCCCGGGTCGGTATTAAAAGAACCATCTGTACTGCTAGACTGCTGTCGTCGTCCAAACATGACATATCTGGAAGAAAACACAACTGCTGTAGGCCCATAGATCCCATATAAGTGCACACAACTTCAACCACACCTCATTGTCCTCTCCTCCCCAATAAATATTATATCATCCAACCTAGCGCGCCAGGCAGCAAATCACTACATCCCTGCATCCCATTAACCAACACATTTGAGAGATACCTCCCCCTAGTGTGTCAAACTCATGCCAAGACAGAACCTGAATTCTCATAGTATAATCAACAACGAATTACAGTAATCCACCAATCGTCATAACCATCAATTTAGAGATGAAAACATCACAAAACCCAACTACTGCTGGAATGCAGAGCAATTGAGCGTGAATCATGCGCAGAATGGGTGAGCAAATGTATCACAGTGTGTTACAAAATACCTACATCCCTGCACCCTACTAAATGAAATTAGAAATCAGATACAGCATTTAACTTTCCAATGGCATTCACACCTCCAATCTATGCCTATACCAGGCGGCCTTACTTCTCCTCTCGCAAAGCATTAAAACAGATTCCCCAGCAGTGCAGGGGGCATTACTACATGCAGAGAAATGCCTACCTAAAAAACCAAAAGTGAAATGCTACACCCATATCCCAACCTCCCCACTAACACACGTCCGCAGAAGTCCACATACACAGCCCATTTACTAAAGATCGTACAGTTTGTCCCAATGAGAGAAAGGACACCCTCCCATCCAACTAATACCTATGAATATAATCCGTGGTGACAGGATTTACCTCAATTCTGGATGTGCTTTAAGAGATCAATTCCTGGACATTACACTCCCCCAAGTGGTTTCCCAGACTCAATACTGCGACCTTCTCCATGTCAACCCACAACTTAACTCCAAGAAAAAATAAAACATACAATATCAGCCGACTAAGATTGACCAAAGGCACTGTATAACTGAGCATCCCAGAGAGATTGTTGGCCTTGACAGTACGTTGCACGCACACGTCAAATACATGTAAGTTTAACACATTAGGGGCGTGCAACAAGAGCAACAGTTACGCATGCAGGGGTCAGACATTGTATAGCAGTTTCCCAATGTAGCATGTCTGCCTTGATGCAATTATCCATAATCTTATTGTGCAATGTTACTTAGAGGAAGAAAAGCAAAAAATCCGCCTATATAAATGTGAACCATGAGGGATCCTACACAAGCAATGTGCCCATAGCAGTCCGGGACAAAGCAAGCTGCATACACAGCGTTGCCAACTCCTCAGTAAGGAAAGTAGCTATAGGCTGTCCAAAAAGTAGCTAAATGACATCATCACCTAATTTGCCAGGTGCATGATAGGTGATTGGAAATCAGAGAGGCAAACATCTGTGAATTTCTCTTTAAAAAATCACCCTTCTACGAACGCACCAGTATGTCTGAAAACATGAAGAATGTACTAGGTGTGACTCTAGGTGGCTTAAGGTTGCCTGTCCTGCATGGTCCATAGAGCCCTAGAGCATTCATTACTTTTCCGGATCGAGCCGTATACTGAATTATGTAGTGATATTTTATCATAGTACAGTACTTCTGGAATAAAAAGTTTGACTTTTATTTATGTTTTGCTATTTTCATTTTTGCAACTCATTTGTTCAAACATGTTTGACTGCATCACCCAGCCTTGTGGGTTTATTTTGACAAAATGCACCAATGAAGCTTTCTAAAATACACAACTGACTGCACACGATGGAAAGATGTTCAAATCTGTTAAATATTCATAATGCAAGTGAACATTGAATTCACTTTCTAAATTCACAGGGGAAAAAATCACAGAGCCGAAAGGCAACGTTTGCCAGTGCCCTGCAGCAGCAGTCTGGTCAGTGCAGCACTGCACGAAATGGAGGCAGAGCCCGACAGGCTGTGGGATGGCGTCACGCTCTGCTGTTGCATTCACTGGTGACTCGACAGCTGTTACACCGCCATCAGGTCAGTTGCTAGTGAGAAATCCAGCCACCTCTCCCTCACTGGCCCGGAAACCAATATACAAAGTGTAATTCCCAAACCAATGGAAGAAAGTAGCCAGACCCCCCATCAGCCGCTTTTTTAGCAGAAAGTCGCTAAGGGGCGCACTTCCTCGCTAAATAAAGCGAGAAAGTCGCCAAGTTGGCAACACTGCGCATATGAGATATATAATGACGGAGGAGGAGTCCCTCCCCCGCGGCCATAACGCACCCGCACCCCAGTCCACGCACCCGCCGCACACCCAAAACACAAGATCATGCGACAAGGCGCACAGCCCAGAAAACACGTGCGCCGCGGCCCTGAGGGAGAAAGCCCCACAGCGCCTATCACAGCCTACCTCCACTGCGCTTCATCGTCAGCAAGTCGCCCACACCCGTCAATCCATCCCAAAGTCGCCGGCAGGATCCATCCACCTTCCGGAGGGTGGCACACGGCCGTCATTCTAGACTGCATGACACTTCCGACATTCCGACACCCCGTCCGTAAAACAAGCACCACCACCCTTGGAAAATCTGCTGAGCGCGTACTGCAATAGAGTAAAGCACCCATAATCCAAACCCACACCAAGTATATGCTCGAGTGAAAACCGTTACACCAACATATTTGAAATATAAACGAAGCATAGATGATTATACAAATAAATCCACCATCCAACAATTTCAAGAACAATACGAATAAATAAAGAAAAAAATAAACCTTTCTGCACATTCACAGCTCCATATATCGTATCAATCTGCAATATTATTATCTAAGTTCAGATCCCCAACCCTCAGCCACTTTTCAGCTTCAACCGGATCATCTGTGGATTTGACACCTGATCCAAAAAATATCTTCAGTGTTGCTGGTTTCACCAATAAAGTTTTAATCCCTTTTTCTTGAGCCAAAGCTTTAGCACCTTTGAATGCCTTCCTCAATTTCCTTAGGGAAGTCTGGGTAAATGGCCAATTGATCCCCATTCAGTAGAAGTTTTCCTTTCTCTCTCGCAGCTTTTAAAATCCTTTCCTTTGCACTCACTCTAGACATCACCATGATGATCTGTCTTGTTTTTCCGGCTCGGGCAAGTTTGCCAGCTCTGAAGGAATAATCCATGTCCATATCCTTTAGGATGTTCTTACCCAAAGTTGCCTCCAGCACTCCTTTGACTCTTAGATCAAGGTTTTGGTCCAAAGCAGAGTCTTCACTCACACCCAGTACGCGCAGGTTCAAGTTCCTTTGATCAGCCTCTAACCTCAGGTTCTTCTTCTACAATTCAGTAACTTAACTTCATATCTCAGCTCCTTGTAGGCCCTATAGCTCCCCCCAACCTCCTGGGCTAAGGTTGTATTTTCTGCTTCCACTTTGGTGATGGTAGTTTCCAGGTGACCCACTTGAGAGGACAATTCACCTAGGGTAACCTTCATATCTTTCACATCTTGAGCAATCTGGAGAAGCAGTGCATACATATCTCCATTTCCTGAACTCTCATCCATCTTCTCTCCTTGTTTATCTTTTTTGGAGTTGGGGTTGTCAGGGACCTCAATCTTCTTCTTTGATGTTAGAGTAGGATTCATTTCTGCAATTTTCAATAATCCATAGGCTGGGAGGGAGCAGGAGCAGTTGGCTAAAGCTGCTGCCCTGTTCACCAACATTCTGGAATCTCGAGTTACTGGGTTTTATGTTGCACTAGTCTCAGCGCTCTGGTGGATCTGAAAGAGAGGGAGGGTGGGTTTGACTATTGTGAAAGAAATGCAAGAATTGTGTTGATATGTGTGGTTCGCAAGTATGCACGCATTGTGCATGGGTCTGTTTATAGGTGGTTCCTGTTGAGCACTGGAGCTACCCTTCTGCAGAGGTGAGTCTGGTGTTCCTATCAGCAGACACTGTGCAGTGCTTATTCATAAATACAATTGTAAGAAGACATACAGGAGCAGGGAGCCGGCAGCAGTGGGTACCAAGACCAAGACCATGGTCATAGGTAGATAGCTCAGGGGCAACATACTCGTTGACGCCGAGCAACACAGGATCCGCGCTTAGAAACCTCTGGTTATTAAGCATGTTATAAATAATGAATAATAATGATAATTATAAGAAAGACAACAATAGAGGGAATTTGCTCTAGAAAAAGTATCCGCAAAGGGACACCTAGTAACATAATTTCAGTGGGGGAGCTGGGAGCAAAATCATAGCAGGGCAAAATTATGGTGGGACAAATAGCAGCAATATTACAGTAGAACACTTAGGAAAAAACACACAATGGGGCAACATTACAGTGTGACACACATGAGCAAAGTTAAAGTGAGACGCATGGGAGCAAATCAGCCCGTCTGCATATGGGACAATAAAGTGGATGGGGCACCCAAGTGGGGTGAAAATGTTAGAATCTCAGACGCTCATGTTCTCTTTAGCTTGATGCACAATTCTTCGATTGGATTTTCAAGATGGAATCACATTGGTGTACCTACCTGCTGTCCCATGTGCATTTCCAGCCTTCATAGTGGAAAACGTATTTTTTTAAGTTTCAAAAAATGTACCTGTAATATTTAGCATCCAGTAATCCAGAAAGACTGCATTTTGGGCGGTACAGAAAAAAATCACATGTGATAACAGCAATTACTCCATGAAGTATGCTGAGAAGAAATGCCTGCACATGCTTAATAAATCCTGTATGCAGTGTGATGGCCATGTGAGGTGGACATTAGGAAATCGCGCATGGTGTGATGTGAAGTTATAATGGTGCACAGAGTGGTGCCATTTGTGGTTGGGTGTGTTGCTGTAGCAATGTGTCAGGGGTTGATTCCGTGGGTTTCCCGCAATGTATCTGTTCATAATTTTGGGATATTGGTGTGGTTGTTTTGTAGTGCAATGAATGTGATGAGTTAGTGAGAGGCCTAGTCATGGAATTTAATATTTAAATTAGACAGGGTTATCTTAGAGCTGATTACCCAGACCGTGTCCTACCAGGTGGCTCCCATGTTTCCTCTTCAGCTAGAGGGTAAAAGACATCTAATTGGTAGAATGGTTAGGACGTTGCCGATGGTTGTCTCTCCAATATCCCCTTCTTAAGGATAGCATCAGCTTGTGTTTGTCCACTGTTGTAGCATACAGTCTGCTGCCAATCGACCTCCCACATGTTGCTGTTCTATTCATGTGTCCATGAACCCCTTCAGACTGGCTGAATATACAGCACCTTCTCTATGAATCCCTCTGACTGCTATCCATCTTTTACCTCAAATGGCATCTGTCTTCTACCGTCAATAACCCATAATCACCACCACCAATATCTGCACTAAATATAACAGTTTAATCTTCAGTATCATTATTATTGCTTTCCCAAGACCTCCAATAACCCACTCTCCTGACACAATGTGATCTCTCCATTTGTGGGTCCTGGATAATAATGACAAGCTCGCAGCACAGGCCCTTTCATCGTTGACATTGTTCAAAGACTGGAACAGCTGATTTACTTGAGGCAACACTCCATTGTCCCCTCACCTTTCACCACAGATGCACCATAATTCACACAGAGCACTTTGTTGAGGTAGCTTTGCATTCATCATATATACATTTTTCCAAATGTACTCTAAAATGTTATTAGCCTCCGCATTACAAGCCCTAACTCCTTATCCTCAACCTCCCAGCCAACTACTACAATGACTTTCAAAACAATTTCTCAGACTTGCTCAATTCTGCAACAGGTACAGTACCTGTAAGCGGGCTGTGTACATACCGGGCCTTTCTCCAAATCAGTCAAATTGGTTGCATCGGCCAAAGAACTCAATGCTGGATTGGCCTCAATCCATCTACGATACTGATCATGAACAGCCTTTGAAGTCGATGTTCATCATTTCCCCACTAAGTGGTGGGAGCACCTGCACCCTCATGCGCTGCCAGAGGCTCTCTGCAAGCGGGATGGTGGGTGAGGTAGGAATCTTTTCAGGTACATAGGCATTCACATGCAGCTGCTGTCTATACCAGTTGTGGCTTCCGGAGTGAAAGTCTACTTGGTGTACCTGTGATAGACAGAGTTCTAGGGTTTGAACATTGGGTGAGGCTGATTAACTGGCTATACACCAACCATTTGGTTCCCCTTAATCAATTGGGTACTAGGATTCAATCCTTTATTATGAATTAGTAGATTTGACACCTGTGATATGTACTGAGCATTTATTCATGATTTCTCTTTTTGATTTATCCACTGCTCTGGTTCATGTGTTTTTATATCCTTTATTTTTTTTCGGTGCAGAAAATAAGCACTGGAAAGATGCATTGCCAAATTTGTGCAGGAGTAATTGATTTCACAGTACAAATTGAATCCATGTGACATACTTTTATGTACCATCTACAACACAAACAGAAACAAAATACTGTACAGTACCCATTGTGATGAGTCCTCTCCACTACATAACTCAAAATCGGTGTCCAGTTCAATATGCCTCTTTCCCACTCGCTTCCCCACCCGCAGGCTTTTAGACCTTTTAGTTACAGGATGCCATGTGAAAAGGCATCAAGCTCTCTGCAAGAAGTTAACATCTCCATAACATCCACCCCCAGCCCACAGGTATCAAAACCACACCGATTGAAATGAAGGAAGGCAGCCAAACCGTAGGTCTATTTCAGGAAAGGTGTCATCACCATTCTGACTATTATTATTTTACCCCAAAACCATGAACTGAGTTAGTTGACAAGCATTTCTGAACTGGTGCTGTTAGATACATAGAGGGATTACTTCAAACCATCTCTGGGCACCTTGGATCGTTGGGGATACTATCACCAACTAGCAAGTTCGTGCACAGAACCACTTGTCCAACCAAGATAGCACAGTATCTGCTGCTAATATTTGAATTATTTTTTAAAAAATATTTTTGGTTTTAAATTGCTTGAAGACATCAAAACAAAGGCACATAAATAAACTTTGAAACAGGCCAATTCCAAAAGGCTCTGTCCGGGGTAGGTGTTGAACCCTGCTCCATCACTGGATTCTTTCCTCCAAAAGCAAATGTTCTTGCGCTTCACTATCAAAACTGTGAAGCTGAAGCTCTGAGAAACATACAAGGGCATCAATGATTTAACCTTTAAAAAGGAATTATTAGGTCAAACAAAAGGGGCTGCAAAAGTAGGAACCTGTACGAGTCAATCTCTTTATGGGGAATTCTGAAGGAACACATGCACTGGCACCAGTGCTGGATAACATAACACAAATCTGATTATATGATCTAGATACATAGATAATACTGTTGTCATATTCTTTCCCAGAAGATCTGGCAAGATTTATTACAAGATTAAATCGGGAACCATTTAATATAGAGCTTACTTGAACATCACATGCATTGACAATTACCTTCTTGTATTTATTTATATATATATATATATATATATATATATATTCATTCAGTGAAACAATTTTGCTAAAGGGACGTAATGGTTAAGTTGCAATAACTAAAACCTACGAAATACAGTAAAAAATGTTGTTATAGGGACATTATGGCTACAAGTAAAACCGAAACCCCCCAGAAATGTGCCACTTATGGTAAACTAAGCAACCATAACTTGCACCACCATCGTGCACACCCAGGACATCAAAGATGACATCACAAATGTCATTGATGACATTACTGATGACATCACATCTTAAATTAATTTTTATGATATGAGTCCGTACAAGGGGTTGTGTTTACAATGTTGGTAACAAGATGTAAGGGGTGATGAGGAGACCTATCATGATCTACTTCCAGGGGAATAGAAGATTCCACCAGCTAAGCTGCAAGCTATAAAAGAGGCTGTTGATCCATATGTTTCCAAGACAACAGTACTCTCTATATATTGCAACACACCACTCTGCAGTGGGAGCAGTTTAGAAGTGCTTTCAATGCTGTAATCAAAGAGCATGAGAAACACTGGCCCTAACTTAGATTTAAAGCACCCGCAAGATCTTCCCCTGACTAACTGCCCCATCATATCCATGGTTGATGCCCATTCCCTCATTACCCGCCCCAGGTTACTTCCTGGCCTCTCCAGAAAAAAAGAAAATCAAAAAACACAAAAAAGTTTCCTTTAGAATCCATCATTCACAGTTAAAAAATCGAAGTATAATAAATGAGCTTATAGACTCCATCTACTTTACATTTTTCAGTAAAGTAGTTAGACTCAATAAGATTCTCCAACATTCCCATTAGCATTTTCTACTATGCTAATGGAGAATAATGGACAATTGTACACTACTGAAAAAAAAGCACAGAAACAATTTTCTGTTCCAAATACTTTTCTCTAGCATACAATAAGGACCATAATCCATGGACCTTCATGACTATCAAAGGTCTCCCTCCGCAGTCCCCTTTCCAGGCCATGCATCATTAAAACCCCCAGATTGCACATGCACACCATCGCACAAGACAACCCTTTGACCCTCTTTACGGTTATGTTTGTAACACTCCATCATTGCCTGCTTTTAGACAAACATCTATCCACAAATTAGTTCAGAAAACACTACTTATACCCCTATCAACACATTAAACCTCCACACACTACTTAAGAATGTTCTAGAAATCTTTTGCATCTGCATTTTACTTGCTTATCCAAAATGTTGTACACACAGTAGTAGGAGTAGGGATTGCCAAGTGCTGATTGGAGCCCAGAAGGAAAGCGCCAAAAGATGCCAAAGTGGGAGGCCACTAGCTAACTGCTGGGGCAGACGAGTCCCAAGGGTAGAGTACACAGCCACCAGGCGGTAGACCCACAAGGGCAGAGCTAAAGAGGGTGGGGGGGGGGTACTAATGTCAACAAGATGTAGGGCCTGGAACCTGTAAGGTTCATGAGGTACCAAGCCACCAGCCTCAGTGGAAGTGGTATGAGTTAGCAGGGAAGGGATTAAGTAAAACAGGGATGGGAAAGCTGAGTTTTGTACAGTTTCCAAAACTTAAGTAAGTCCAGCTGAAGTATAAGAGGAGCATGAAGGCTGTTCCAAACAGAGGCACCGGCCAAAAAGAGACCCAAGCCTCTTGCTCTCTGTTTCAAAAAGCATTTGACAAGCAGAGAATGGAGTTACAGGAGCGGAGGGCTCTAGAAGAGCAGTACCTAGGGAGAGAAAGTTGGAGATATTGTAGTCCCTGGCCCCAGAAAGCCTTGTCAAAGATACAGAAGATCTGGAATTTCATCCTTACAACCCCTAGGAGCCAATGTACACATTTTAGGGCTCCGGCGATGTGATTCCTGGGCTTCAGGCCAAGAATACGTTTTGCAACCCTATTTTACATTAGCTGAAGCGGCCGAAGACGACAAAGGGGGAGGTTAAGGAAGAGGCTGTTGCAGTAATACAGCCTACATAGCAGCAAGGCTTACGAGACATTACGCTTCTCGGGGAAGGTGAGGAACGGTAGAATGCTTATAAGGAGGTTAAGATGAAATTGGGCTTTCTTTACAAGCTCCATAATGTAAGGACTAAAGGAGAGAGAAAAAGTAAATAAGACCGAATGGTTTTTAGCAACATAAGATGGTGATATATGATATGATATTTTATTTGTATTGCGGTGAAACACAAGTGTTTCAGAGTGTGACGAGGCAAGGGAGGGGAACAAGGGAGGACAAAACAACGATCTTACTAGGCCCAGTAACATTGAGAACACGCAAGTGCAGGGGAGAGGAAAGGGGGAAAGTGTAAGGGAGAGGGGAGGAGACAGTGTGAAAGGCAGAGGAGACATCAATGAGCACTATGCGCGGTAAATGTAACTGCAGCATACCTTTGCCGCTTTGATCTGCAGACTCCCAGCTGCATCATATGCTGAAATATTTGTAGTGTTGTGCCCTGGTAACTACGACACTCCACAAGCCCGCCACAAGCACCTAGATACTCTAAAATGGCTGATCGTCGATGTGCCTGAACGAACATCACCCGTTGCGGCTTCCTGATTTGCAGTTACTCTGCTCTTATTGGCCAACCCGCTGCTGGGAGGCGAGAGTCGGCCCACATCCCTGGAAGGCGCACCCTTGCAAGGCCGATGCCTGTCTTGAGCATGTCCTGAGTTGTGCAGAGGTCAGAGCCTAGAACCCTACAACAAGCTCCTAATTCACACTGGACATCCTCTAAGGTAATCTGATGTGCTCTACTTCAGCAACCGCCCGCCCTTTATTGTGAACCACTTCCGGTCCTCAAGAGTATCTCTCCTTAGCCTACATGCCATTACCCCCTACTGAAATGCCTGCTTGCTTTGCTATAAATCAATGCACTGTTTGTATGCTTGATACGCAATATTGCTCACACTAATCAGCTGTTTTCCTCGGCGGCCCCTCAACAAATCGAAACAGATTATTGCATTAATGTGCTTACCGACCTTGCCCTCAAGATAAAACAGCCTTCTCCTCTATGCTGATTATCTAGCTCACCTGGTAAAGTTTATAACAACCCATTTTCGTGTGCCTCACGGGGTTCGCATGGAAGCTCAATTAGCCAACTCCCATCGTCTTTACATTGCGTGGCCATTTGGGTCATAATAGTCTATTCTGCTGTACATATTCAGACTGTGATGACCGAGCTACCCTGAAGTCTAAACAGCATATTACCCAGTGTACTCATTGAGTCAGCACTGTAGTTAAAACCGCATACCTCCCATCGAGATTATGATGTGCACTCGGCTCCATACTATTTAGGGGGCACCCCCGTTACCTTACCTGTACTGCTTACTAAACTCATGACTTACGTTTTGAATGTTTAGCTTTGCCTGCTCACACGCTGGAAATTGAATCTAGGCACTGTGCTTTTCTGAATTGTTACCCACCTCTGACCAGCCACTCTTTAGCCCTTGCCTGCTCATACACTGAAAATTAAATCTAGGCACTGTGTTTTTTCTGAATTGTTACCCACCTGTGACCAGCCACTATTTAGCCCTTGCCTGCTCACATGCTGAAAATTGAATCTAGGCACTGTGTTTTTTCTGAATTGTTACCCACCTGTGATTAGCCACTATTTAGCCTTTGCCTGCTCATATTCTGTAAATTGATTCCAGGCACTACAAAAATGCTAAAATTGTGACCTCACCATTGACCTATCACCATCTGTTAAGCAGACACAGATAATCCCTCTCACTCCAACTGGGCAGTCGTCCCACCAATGCTCCATCTCTAGCTGCACAATCTCATAGACATCTCCTGCCACACACCAGCTGCACGCACCCACTCAGCCACTCTCCACTAACATGCTGCCAAAGATATCACCTTCCACTCACAGCACAGACTCACACCCCCGCTCTCTCTCTGCCACACTCCGCCGAGCCAGCCTAATAGCCCTCACTATAGCCTTCACAATAATGGCCCCCACTTCTCTACACATACACCCAGCACACCACTCGCATTGCCCTACACTAAACTCACACGTCAATATATCAGCCTATAACATCTCAGCCAACTAGCCTAGCAATCAGACTCCACAATCTCAGAAACCGATCACTTCCTAGATATTTTCCATGCTCTCCCACACCCAACACATCAAGAAATACCCAGCAGATTTCCAAGCAAACCTTTCCCACCGTCTCAGTAACAACATTAAAAAATCCTCCAAAATCCTTCTACTAGGAGACCTAAATTTAGGATACAACGACCCTAAAGATAAACCCGCTACAACCTTAGCAAAAGAGTTAGAAGACTTAGGATTCTCCCAAAGAGTACTCACCCCCACTCACACCAAAGGCCACACCCTTGACTGGGTCATGGATCACAACTGTGCCTCCAACATGATCTCAAACACCACCTATCCATGGACAGACCACACGTGCATTGAATTCCTCATCCCCACCAACCCCAAACCTAAAGCTCTCACCCACGCACCACCTGCAATAACAAGAAGTTAAAAAAAACTTAACGCGGACAACCTGCGACCCTATCTCAAAAATCCTTGCCTAGCACCATCTTTCTCTCAGGATCCAAATATACTATCAGCTATCTTTAAAGATACTCTTACCAATGTCATAAACTCAATAGCCCGACTTGAAAGTAAGAAAGAAAAAAGTAATTTCATTGTAACTCTTGGTTCTCGGACGAACTCCAAACGCTCCGAGCACAAAAACGTCAGTCACAAAAAAACTGGGAAACGGATCCTAGTGACTTAAATAAGAGCCTCTTCAAACAGTTAGCCCTCCAATATAAAAAAGCTATCATAGCAGCAAAATCAAACTCCTTCAATGAGAGGATTTCAAAGGCCAACTCCCAAGCTAAAGAGTTATTCACAATCTTTAACGAACTAGTAACACCTCCGGCTGCCTCAGACTGTTACGCTCACCTGGTCTCCACAGGGGCGCCGAACGGGACTGGCAGATCTGGTGTTAAATGGTTTCACATGTCTCCTCTGTATCTGCGCCGTCACGAAGGTGCGCCTAAATGGTTAAATGAAACTTTACCCAACTGTTAGGCGGAAGACCCACACCCGCCTCCCGTGGTCTTCTGAAACCCCCTCTGCTATGTCTCACCTTCGTTTTGAGAATGGCAGGCTCTCCGTCCTGAAACAGTATGCAGGGGTTCGTAGAGTTCTAGGATACAGTTACTTCACTGATCCTGTCGAGGTTCAATGGGTAAATCTTTACCATCTATACGGTTCACCAAAGAGTTCAAATTGCCCAAGTTTCACTTCGTTTTCTTTGCCTTGTAGGTTTCCGTTTGATGCGAAAGTACATATAACGCAGAGTTGTTTTTTCCAGGAAAAGGTAAGTTCACACCAGCGTTGTGTGATAAGTCTTTATATGCGCTATTGCTCTTCTGTGTGACTGACCTGCTGCTCTTGTATTGCAGGTGCTGTACCTCGGACCGCGTGGTGAAGACTAGCGGGATCGCCAGGAGCGGCCTTCGGATGAGTATGACGCTGCAATGAGTTGACTGTTCAAAGTTGCTTTTCCCCAACATGCGCAAACCTGATGTTTCTTCCTGTATCCGACAGGTGCGGCGACTCAGGAGCGGCGGGCGAAAGATGGGAGCGGTCGAGAGATGGAGGTTTGTTGGTTCACCGGAAAGAGCAGCTCTCAGGTAGGTATGAACGATGCGCTGGATAGCGATGTGGAATCCTTGACCAGTGCGGCTAACCTGATGTCTTTTCCTTCCTTTGCAGGTTGCTCGAGAAGGAACTGGACAGGCGCTGTAGCAGACTGGCCTGAAGATAACAGACACGGTGAGCGTTATGCTGCAGGAGTGCAGAATAACGTGAGGCGTGTTCTGTACTAAAGGCGTGGTTTATATAGCCTTCAGAAAGTAGTCCCCAGGTAAAGTAGTCCCAGCAACTACACCCAGGCAAATAGCTCCCTAGACAAGTAGTCCCTTCAGCCTGCCTCAGATTGGTCCACACGTGCTTCACTTAGTTTGAAACTTGCCATGTTGGTGATGGCAGCATGAGCCTGGCACTAACGGCGCCAGGACCAAGTCATCTCCCCCCCAATACACCGGACGAAATAATCAAAGATGAAGCTTGGTGTACCAGCATTCAAGCTGCCATGCAACACAAAATTGACCTTCTCCAAAAGAAAATCAAAGACCACTGCAAAGCACTTCCTCAACAGACAGGAACTAAACCTACCAACACCCCACCCACCTCGTCCAAGCCCACCATACAGAGACGTCACAGAATCAGAAGTTATTAACCTACTAAAAAATCTCAAACCCTCCCCCTGTAAAGGCGATATTTGCCCACCAAAACTCATCAAAGACTGCGCAGACTGCTTTGCGCCGCTCTTCACGGCTTTCATCAATATGTCCTTTAAAACAGGCATCATCCCAGCTAACCTCAAAGAGGCCTGGGTCCGGCCTCTCGTAAAAAAAACCTACTCTCGACCCCTTACAACCAAACAACTACAGACCAATAACCACAGTGCCATTCCTGCTGAAATTACTGGACAAACCCGCACACTGCCAAATCCAACACTTTCTGGAAACCCACTCCATCCTCGGGACTAGGCAATCAGGCTTCCGGAAAGGACATGGCACAGAAACAGCCCTGGTAGATCTGAAGAGTCAGATCACCCAAATCATGGACAAAGGCAAGCCTGCTCTTCTGCCCCTTTTAGATCTCTCAGCCGCTTTCGATCTGGTTGATCACAAGACTCTCACTTCACACCTTACACACTCAGCCAACTTCTCCAAAGAAGCAGCCCTCTAGATCACTTCCTTCCTAGAGGGAAGAGCCATGAAAGTCTTCTCGGACATCGCCAATGCCACTCCCACGACAATCCACTGCGGGGTCCCTCAAGGATCTTGCACTGCACCCACACTCTATAACTTGTTCACCAAGCCCCTCTTTGACAAACTTGACTCATACGGCATCACATACACGAACTACGCGGATGACACACAAGTACTTTTACCCCTTTCAGGATCATACAACGAAGACGCCAAGGCACCCCACACAATCTACTCCATCATCAAGGCATGGATGGCAGTTAATGGCCTCTGCCTCAATGGTGACAAGACTGAAATCATGATATCAGGTCAACAGAACACCCTAGACAAACTTGACAAACTGTACGCTAACTTCTCCATTGACAACTCCATCATCCCCGTATCCACAGCCGTAAAGACACTGGGAGTATACCTTGACTCTTCACTATCTATGACTAGACAAGTCAGAGCAATCACTTCCGCATCCGCACACACCACCAAACTCATAAACGCCATCAAGCCCTACCTCTCTAAACCCAACTGCCTCTCTATAGCGATGGCAACCATTGGAGCCAAACTG
Source organism: Ambystoma mexicanum (assembly GCF_040938575.1). Taxonomy (NCBI): domain Eukaryota; kingdom Metazoa; phylum Chordata; class Amphibia; order Caudata; family Ambystomatidae; genus Ambystoma; species Ambystoma mexicanum. The sequence goes on from NC_090928.1 coordinate 860,450,820, forward strand.
GACTACTGCAGGCACATCAGCCAAAAACATAAACAGACTACAAGTCACGCAGAACAATGCTCTCTGGGCCGCTCTTAGTATCCCAAGAAGAGAGCATATCACCCAGGCCAGGCACTCAGCCCAATGGCTCCCAGTCAAAGAACAGATCACTCTCAAAATCCTCACCCTCACTCACAAATGCCTCTCTCTCTCCGCCCCGTCCAATCTATCAGAAACCATCCTCAAACCTTCCTCCTCCTGTCCCACCTGGACGCAATACTCCAACCTAATCTGCATCCCACGCATCAAAAAAGCCAAAGCCGGAGGTCTAAGTTTCCCCTACATTGCAGCCAAGACCTGGAACGCTCTCTCTGCAGACATTAGAGCGGAAAACTCACTCCCTATTTTTCGCAGGAAACTGAAAACCTCATTCTTTGCAAAATAATTAGGGAACTCTCAGGAATCCATGTAAATATACTGCATAGCTAATGTATACATGTCTACTGTAAATTCTGTATTGTATGTAATTACTGTATCCTATGTAACTAAGATATTGTCTATAACAAGCGCCATGATGCCCCTGGGCTGACGTGCGCTCTACAAATCGGAATAAAGAAATAAATAAATAAACAGGAGGCCCCTGAGAGAGTCTTTGGGGCCTTAAAGGCCCTCATGGAAGTCGAAGTCCTGGGTAGGTTGGTCTGCAACTGTTGTGTGGGGGTATGGACCGTGACACAGACGAGATAATTAAAGACAAGGCCTGGTGCGCAAGCATCCAGTCCGTCATGCTCAACAAAATAAAGCTCCTCCAAAATAAAATTCACAACCACTGCAAAGCCCTCCCAAACCAAAAAGCTAACTATCCAACTCAAGACAAGAGTAGCAACATCAAACACACCCAATTTGATTTCAGAGACATTACCGAATCTGAGGTTCTTGAACTCATCAAAAACCTCAAACCTTCTCTCTACAAAGCAGACATCTGTCCCCCTGCCCCAAAATTATCAAGGAATGCGCTAACAACTTAGCACCCCTGATTACTGCTTTCATTAATGCATCATTCAAAACAGGAACTGTCCCAAACAATCTCAAAAAAGCTTGGGTGCGTCCCCTTCTAAAAAAGGCCACACTTGACCCAGCGCAACCCAACAACTACAGACCGATAACGACAGTTTCGTTCCTTCTGAAAACCCTGGACAAGGCAGCTCATTATCAGATACAATCATACATAGAAGCTAATACCATATTGGGCAAAAGGCAATCTGGTTTCCGTGCTGGCCATGGAACAGAATCCGCCCTACTAGACCTAAAAAATGAAATCTCAAAGATCATGGACAAAGGTAAACCTGCCATGCTCCTCCTTCTTGATCTGTCGGCAGCCTTTGATCTGGTAGATCACAAAACACTTACTACCCACCTCACTCAGGCAGCCCATTTCTCTAAACAAGCAGCATCCTGGATCACATCCTTCCTTGAAGGAAGAGCTATGAAGGTCTTCTCCAACATAGCTAACGCAGATCCCACCACTATAAACTGCGGCGTCCCCCAAGGATCATGTACAGTTCCCACCCTCTATAACCTTTTCACAAAACCCCTCTTTGACCTACTTGATGCCATGGGTGTTGCATATACCAATTATCTGGACTCTATCACCAAGACGCCACGGCCCTGTACAACATCTATGCCACTATCCAAGCATGGATGGCAATGAAGGGCCTCTGTCTTAACGGGGATAAGACGGAAATTCTTATCCTTGGTCAGAAAAACACAATAATTAAGCTAGGCCCCCAATACATCAACTTTAACATAGATAACTCTACATCCCTGTATCATCCTCCATCAAGACTCTAGGTGTCCACATTGATGCTAATTTATCGATGAACAAACAAGTGAGCGCCATAGCCTCTGCTTTATCCTGCAGAACCAAACTTATCAATGCCATTAAAACCTACCTATCTGCTCCCAACTGTCTGGCTATAGCCAGAGCAACTATAGGCGCTAAACTCAATTACTGCAACGCTCTCATAGCTGGCACCCCCTCCAAGAACTTTCACAGATTGCAAACCACTCAAAACAATGCCCTAAGGGCCGCCATGAGCATCCCTAGAAGAGACCATATATCCCATGCCAGACATGCAGCACAGTGGCTTCAGGTCAAAGACCGCATTACGCTTAAAATCCTCACCATCACACACAGATGCATCAACAACACTTCTCCCAAATATCTATCTGAAGCCATATCAAGAACCACTTCCACCCGCCCTACCAGAACTCAGTACACCAACCAGCTACACATACCATGCATCAAGAGAGCTACAGCTGGAGGTCTAGGCTTTTCTTATATTGCATCAAAACTATGGAACTTACTCCCTGCCACCCTCAGAGCTGAAACTTCCATTTCTGTCTTCTGCAATAACCTCAAGACCACTCTCCTCAACTAGCACAGCTACTACCACTCTATATCTATCATGTATATTGTAATATAAACACAAATGTAATATAACTATATTGTAACCTTTATATATATATTTTTTTTTCCTGCTCAAACTGCCCATTACGTAACAAATGTCTGTTTCATTCTTCTGTAACTAAGCATTGTCCTGTAACAAGTGCCACAATGCTCACGGGCTGTTGTGCGCTATATAAATACGAATAATACAAACAAACAAAAAACTATTCTCAATTGTACTTTATAATACCATATACACTTCAATTATATCACTCCACCACATTCCACCACATTACAAATACTGTATACACCCCCTACAGTACCTATAATTACTATACACATATTACTACCACAATATAATGAAACCATATAACATACGTACAATACCCATTCACATAACAAACCTCGCTCTGAATGCCCTGCAATTGAAAGGATGTCCGTGGATGCTAAAATTGATCGCAGACTCAGCAGCATCTGCAAACCCTTTATTCACCTATAAAACAGGTCCATATCATCTCTATTCCACTGCCCCTACCCTTTCCACGCCATCTTTCAATCATCAAACAACCCCAAATGTGTTTTCCAAACTGTCTGCTCACAGCGCTGTCCGCTGACTATCGTGGTTACCGCGGACTACCGCAGAACCTGCATGCCCTTTTTTCACCTATATAAACAGCCCCATATCATCTTTATTCCACTCCCCCAACCTTTCCAGCCCATCTTTCGACCACCAAATAACCCCAAATGTGTTTCCCAGACTTTTCACCCACCGCACTATCTGCGGATCCATTTCAGAAATATGACGCACCTCACGCTTTTCACCATCCAATCAGCGGGTGCGTCTGATGTCCACAGACTTCACGCTGGATCCTGATTGGTCCACGGGGGTGGCCGCGGACCAGACCCAGCTATCACTAATATTTTTTTACCTACTATTTGACTGTTTTTTTTAAAAAACTACTGGATGGATTTATACCAAATTTACAAAAGCACGCTTTCGGGACCAAGTCAGCACTTCTGGCACAAATGGCTGAAAATCCATCCAGTGGTTTGGGCTGCAGGCATGAGTAACATTTTTTTTCCATTACGTCTATGAGGATTTCCACTAATTTTGGGACCCCTTATAACTTTACGCCCTCTCGGCGAAACCGTACTGAACTTCACAGAATAACTCCAACGGGGCCATATGCCTTTCTTGCAAAGTCTTGTGAGAATTCGTCCAAGGGGGGAGAAGATACAAGCTGAACAAAAAGTGCTCTTCCTTTGGGTTGAGCAACTTAATCATAACTATGGGGCCGCTACCGCAGGCCCTGTAATATATCCAAAGACAATAGAATGGAGACTAAAACATCACAAACCAACAGAAGTTAATTCAGTAATAAACATGACCAGCAGTCACGTCAAGTCCTCTGAAAATGTGATAGGTTATTTATAACGTGCTTAATACCCAGTTTCTAAGCGCGGACCCGTGGATCAAATCTGTGTTGCTCATGTCGTCTTGCTTCCAAGGCGAGCATGTTGCCACTGAGCTATCCTCCCGCGACAAAAATACATCCCAGGGCAAGTATTTTGAAAGACTCATGAAATGCTGGAATAGCCTTTCAGGGGCTCAGTCAATGACAAGACAGTAAAAAAAAAGTTTTATCTTAAGACACCCAAAAAAAAGAATAACCATTGCTGCAGTTATGTGGCTTTCAGCCACCCAGCAACAGGCTGAACGCAGCTTACACAGGAATCAAAGATTTTTAGAATGGGGCATACATAATATGTGCTCTTATTCTTTGAGTAAAATCATGGTATATAACACACAATGTCGTAATTTATTGTCAAAGTACGTATGTTGTTCAGGCTGTAATTTGTGTGGGCAATAGACTATATACAGGCAGCACCAAAAGGTAACTATGCATACGAATCAGAGAATACATTGCACCAATATGCAATGGAAAAGACTGCTATCCATTTACAGGACTCTGGTAGGAAAACTATCAACTTGACAAGTAAGGCAATATTGCATTTCTGGGCTTTGAACATGTAAGACCTAAGGAGAGCGGTGGTAACAGAGAACTTCAAATGCACAAGCAAGCGACCAAAGCACTATGTAAAAATTAGACACTAAGCATGGGTCTCAACAAGGGCATGAGCTAAATACATTCCAAATCTGATAAATAAGGATCAGACAGCCTGCGATTCTGTAATCTGTGGAGAGTGGGTTCTATCCTAATATGGTTTGATAAATATGCATCTAGTGCCTGACTAAATTAATTACCTGCACGACACGGATGGTGGGTCTTCTCAGCATAATTCTGTGATTATAGTCTGTTAACAGACAATTTAACCAGCAATGAGAATTTCAAACCATTACCGTTCAAATTCTCCAGGCACAAAATGTAAGAATCAATTATGTCCCAGAATCACTTACAACAACATACTTGCAGGAATTTGTCCATTCTCCCCAAGGGCAGCCACCCATCTGTGAGAATAGGGAGGTGAACCCACTCCTCAACACCCTTCCTAGGGGTCTAGGCAAGCCAGAACATACCGAGAGAGACTCCCCTTGTGGGGCCATAGACTCCTATTCCTGTGAGGAACTCACTAAGGATCCTTTCAAAAATACCACTTCAGACATATTCTACCAGGATTTATATGAAGAGGAAATAAGGATCTGCTATTGCAAAACAGAAAATGAGAATATCCCTTTGAATGGAAAACACCATTTAGCTGGTACGAGGAGTATAAGAGTTTTCAGGCTGCAGAGAGAGAGAGAGACAGAAACACACACACAGTTACGCAGGGGAAAGCCCACAGCTCTGTCACAACTGAAAGGGGAGGAGACTGGTAACTTTGAGAAGCCAGTGAAGCACAAACCACCTGCTGAGCTGAAACAGAAGTGCTAGATGTGCTGCGTCCGGTAAACTGGAGAGTAAGAAAAGCAGCAAGTGGTGGCGTGACGATGAAGAGCACGTGTTGGAACGACGGTCATTGCAACTACGCTGTGACCAATACGTGGGTGAAACCGTGTAATGTCCCGGTATCTTGGATACTGGAATGCCATCCTAGACAAAGATACAAAGTAAGAGAGGCCATAGGAAGAAAAGAAGTCGGCTAGGCAAAGAGGAGAGCCCTACCCAAACAAAGAGAAACCCCACTGACATTATCCCTGAGGTTGACAGGTATCAGGGAAAATTGGAGACCCGGGACGGAAATGGGGTATCGTTATGAGAGTCTTCATATTCGTCTCAGTCAAGATAAAGAGATGATTACAGAGACAGCAAGAGAAGTAAATGAGAATCATTGCACAAGTGTTCATACACCTCCCAGCCAAGATAACAGGAGGATTACAGTGGAACCAAGAGAAGTGAAGGATCATTTATATAAGAGTGCTCATACTCATAACAGACAAAGTAAAGAAAGCCTCAGCAAGACAGAGAGTGAAGCTATGAGAGAAAAACCAAGGAGAGTGATAAACAAACTAAAACCATTAATTAAAAAAGGCATCAGTCTAGAATCAAAGAACCCCCATTGTGAGAAGAAACCAAAGCATAAAGAAGTATTGTGAGAACTGTATGAATTGATCAAAGAAGTCACGAGAGACCATTTAAACATCAGCTATTGAACAAAAGATTGCAAGAGAAGGGAGAAGGGAGTTATTCTTCAGTCTTCAGTTGTTAAGATAGTGGTAGGGTCAGTACAGGTTGGTTTGGATGGTGGACAGATTATCTTAAGATATTCACTTATGACGGGCGAGCACAGTAGCTAGTTTGTTAGGTAGGGAACACACCATAGAAGTAGGGACAGAAAGGCATTATCCTTTTCTTTGAAAAAAAACACTTGAAATGTCTTACAAGAGTCTGCATCCTTCTGGCTTTCCACAATACCCACAAGGCTTTAAGTTGTACCACGATTTCCTGCAACAACTTAAATCAAAAGGTATTGATGCCACTACTTAGTGTCATAAGTAACAGCAACGTATATCACCAGCACACAAAATGTATTCCAATAAGGTAGAACAAGAGACAGTTACCATCTTGAGACAATATTGAAGCCCACATTGGTTATAAAAGTCCTTCCTCAATTATTATTAGGCAGATATGAGGAGGCAACCATATTGTGGTACTACAAATGTAGAAAAATGTGTATTGTCTGTTTTCTATTTCTTTTGTGGATACTAAATCTTGCCACTGCCACCAACAGTGATACACACAAGTGGTGATACCTCATAAACCAAGGGGTACTAGCACTACACGTGGATCCCTCAGCGCGAGTTATGTAATGTAATGTAATTGTCATTTGTATTTCACCTTTTCCCATTGGTGTGTCTTAAAGCACTGTAGTTGAACGCCCTCGGGGAAGTTCAGGTCTGGGAAATTTGTCACAGGTGTATAGAATACGTGTGTGCATTTTAGCCAACATGAAGGTAGGTAGGGGTGACCAAGTCCCTGCTAGCTACCCATGTAGAGCTGTCATGTGGATGGGTGGGGTGCGGTAGCCTGGAGATTATTCAAGAGCTGGAGAATCATATGTGCAGCTAGACCACATTTTTGGTGTGGGTGATAGCTGATTCTTATGGCAGTGGTGTTGTGCGATGTGTTTTAGAGTAGTTTATGATAGCAGATGCATGCAGGTGAGTTAGCCTTGTCTTTGACAGTCTTCCATAAGCATGGACTGTGTGTCGTAGATGCAGCTGCGTTTAGAAGCGAGCAAACTCAAAGTGCAGCTACATTCTACACAGTGGCTATATTCAAATGTGGCTGAATTAAACTACGTGGCTATACTATGAAATCAGGCAACATCTACCAGTGGCTATACTCAGAATGTAGCTAAATATAACGCAGTGGCTATACTCAAGAATGCATCTAAATATCACAAATTGGCTAAACTCAAAGGTGCAGCTAGGTATAACAGTGGCTGTACTCAAAAGCAAATACAACACTGACTATACTCAAAATGCAGCTCAATGTAGCACAGTTGCTATGCTCAAAAGGAGTGCAGCTAAATGTAACACAGTGGCTATGATAAAGGTTTTTAAGTTTACCATTTCAACAGTCACCGATATCTAGTCTCGAGCCTGAAGAGAAAACATCACAATTGGGATATTACTCTTACACCACTCCATTTCATTGTATTTTCCCAGCTGGACCATATAGGATCCCTCTTAACAAGGCCCTTGACCACAAAAGCCCAAACAAATTGGGAATATTAACATAACGGAGCTATCAAGCACAAGCAAACATTGGCGACAGTGGGTACATTATTAAACCTATTTGGTGCCTCTATATCTGATAACCACAATATGTGGCAATACCAAGAGAAAGCCATGATTGCGTTAAAATATGACTTTCTACATTCAAGAATATGTACCAAAAATGCTAATCAAAATCATTTTGTTTTGAAACAGACAAAACCTTGACTGGATGGTCCAAATCAGGGACACTATTGGTAAGGACATCCACAGAAGAAATGAATACTGCCTAAATGTAATTGCCAATATCCTGGATTCGTTGATGTCCTTATTTAAATAAATATACCATAAATGTTGTTAATATAGGCCAGACAGGACATCCTGATTTTCTTTTTAACAGTTACCAAGTAGCAATCTTTATGCTCATTGGAATATACATTAAGAATAAACTACATATAGGGCATGCAGTAGTGACAGCATATGACAACGAACATCCTCGGCATAGAAGCCCATTAAGGCCGGGCCCCAGTAGACCCACATCACAGTAAGGGAACATTGACGGTAGGATGGAGGAGAGCCAAGTATACCAGGTATTCACACCATATATCTTTTGGCTTGGACGTGCCAGGCAGTGTGGCTATATAGAAGTGCTCACAATTCCCAGGCCTAGTCAAGTCGGACATCCAGTCCTTACCTAGTGGCGGACCCGCATCTTTCCACTTTTTAATACACAACATTTATCAATTAGGCACCCAATATTGAGAAAGGACCTCATTCTTCTCTCAGGGACACTCCCCACACCCCAAACAAAACACTCATGGGTGAATATGTCGAAGTGCGATTCACGATTGCTGATATGGTGTCTATCACATGCTTCCAAAACCTCTGTAGTTTATGGCAGCTACACAACATGTGCAACTAATCAGCCTCCTCACCTTTGCATCAGGGGCATCTGCCATCCATCTCTGGATAGATAATTTGTAAGTCTGCTGTGGGTATTGTGTATTGAATTATCTTAAATCTGGAATTAACTGAAACAGTCTTAGTCAGAGAGAACATCTTACTCCACTGATCATCGGACACCTCGACCTGACGTTCATCCACCCATTTTTGCTTGGCAGAAGACATCTGTCTAAAAAGTTTACCCATAATCATCCCATACTGCGTGGCCAGTTTTCTACAGTGCCCAGAGGAGTTCAAAATATATGTCAAAAAACGTTTCCTCCTGGGGTTCAATAGGGGAGCCCTCCCACCACCTAAATGCCGCAGCCCAAAGCCTATAAAATTGCAGGATTTCTGTTGTTGTGGCTGTCTACCCCTTCTTCCTGGTCTGCATAGTGAGAAACCTCCCCTCTGGGAATAAGTCCTCTAGTGCACGATACCCCAGTTTCTCCCATGAAACGCAGAGCGAGCAGTCCCAAGTGGGGCCCAGTCCTAGGAATTTCCACAATGGCATCCATTTGTAGCAAGAGTGGACCATGCCTACTCTCTGAACTATGTTCTGCTATGCCCAGATAGTGGTGTGCACTGGATCGAATGGGCAGCCATCTGTGTATGCAGTGCTAAGGAGAAGAGTTCTGGTGTCAGTTTCATCAGCTGCCAGGTGCTCAAGTCCGACTTGGGGAGGAGACCCCTCACCCCCCTACCAGAAGGATGCAAAGTGTGCCTTGGCAGCAATCCTAAAACATTCTTGAAATGAGGCACAACACACCCACCCCTATCGTTCGGTAGTGCTAAAAACACCCACTTTTTCCAAACTGCGCCTGCGTGCCGTAGGAACTTCAAAAGGGATCCATGAAGCTTGATAAAGTACTCCTTGCCATGCCATAAAGGTACATTGGTGAAGAGATACAGTAGTGTATGCAAGAGGACCATTTTCACAAGTGCAAATCTACCGACCAGCGAAAGTGGAACACTCCTCCATCCCCCTTATCTCTGGATATTCAGAATCCCAAGTATTTCATACCCTTGGGGGGGGGCACTTCAGAGGGTATGCTCTCTATGGCCTAGTTGTTATGTCGGTCAGGGGAAATATTTCAGAATTAGTATTAGTGTGGTTAATCATGAAGCCAGAGTGTGCCCCAAACTCTGTGATGTCCTGAATAATTGGGTCTAAATGTATGTGTGGGTCTCGGATATACAGTAATGCATCATCCGCATAGAGGGAAATCATTTCTGGGGATCCGACTAGCCTGATCTCCCTCCTCCCGTGACGCTCCCTGATCATATTCACCATGGGCTCAATTATTAAAGCGAACAGTAATGGAGACAAGGGGCAACCTGTGCATGCTCCCCTCTCCAGGACCAAAGGTCTGGACAACTGTGAGTTGACTTGTACCCTAGAAGTGGGTCGTGAGTAGAGGTGCTTAATGAAACCTATCATGTTTGCCCCAAGCCCACATTTCCCTAGGATTATAAACAGATATTCCCACAACACCATATCGAACGCCTTCTGTGCATCTAGGTTGACCACGATGGCAGAGGCCCCTGGGGACAGGCGGGACATTGAGTTGAATAAACGATGGGCGTTCAGTGCAGTGGACCTTCCTGGGATAAATCCCGCCTGGTCGCTATTAATCAAATGCAGTATCAGGGGGAGCAACCTATTTGCTATAATCTTAGCAAAGATGTTGGTGTCAACATTAATTAACGAGAGTGGTCTGAATGACCCACACTCATTAGCAGATTTACCCGGCTTAAGCAGGATCATGATGGTGGCCTCCTGGAGCGACTAAGGGACAACAGGCCAATATTGCCCCAAATGCTGCGTAGAATTCAGCAGTCAGCTCATCTGGGCCAGGCGCCTTACCCCATGGGTGGTCTTTGATAACTCCCATAATGTCTCCAACAGTGAATGGCCCATTGATCTGTTCCCCTAGAAGTCGCTGACAGCCTGGACAGTGGTATATCTTCCACTAAAGAATGTATGGCCTTCTCCCCTCGGAGTGGGGTGCCCCGGTGAAGAGATTTGTAAAAGTGCCCGAACACCCTCAATAGCTCCTGGTCTGTATATTTGTACTCGCCCGTTCATCTAATATGATCTGATATGATATGATATAATAGTTTATTTATATTTCACCTATACACAATGTGTTTCAAAGCGCTTCAAGGCAAGGGAGGCAACAAGGAAAAAAACAATGACATTCTTACAGGCCATGAACAGTAAGGATGTGAAATTAACTATCGTACTCCCCCTGACGACATTTCAAGAGCTAAGACATAGATAAGGAAGGGAGGGGGAGAGTGGGAAGGAAATGGAAACAGACAGGCGACTACCGTACTAGGCCTGACTACATTTCTGGTAGAGCTGGAAAAAAACAAGAGATGAGGGAGAGGGGTGCAGAAAGGTAGGGGAGGAACAAAACAAGCGACTATCATATTAGGCCTGACGACATTTCAGATAGTGCTGGAGGGGGGGTGGGGAGGAAAAAAGCAGCAAGGGGAGGGAGGAGGAGACAGGCGAGGTTGCTATCATACTAGGTCCAGGGACAATTCTGATAGAGTAAGTGCATAGAAGAAAGTAAGGGGAGGAGATAGGGAAAGGAGGAGAGAACAGAGAGTTAGCAGTCAAAAGAGTGGAGAAGCAAGAGGGGAGAGTGAATACAATTGCAGAAGTCAGTAGTAACACATAATGTTGCAAGCCCGGATACAAGATGAAGATGGGAACATACCATCTATATATTGCGGGCCACGTTCGGCCCACACTAGCCTAGCCAGTGTGCTCTGTGAGCCTTCCCCTTCCCTGTATTACCTGGCTGCTGTGGGTTTCGTAAAGTATTTAGTTTCTCTCTGCACATGCGCCCGAAATTGTTCAAGCGTGGTGTGTATCTCAGTCATAATGACAGGACCCGCCGAATCCCACCTGATGGTTCTGAGTACACCAAATTCTTTTGAGATGGTTATACCTCTAATATACGCTTTAAACGCCTGTTACACCATGCCATGCGCTGTGGTCTCCTGAGTGTTATGGGTAAAATAGATGTGTACATCCTCCCCTGAATCTGCCCTAAATTCTGTGTCTTGTAATGCCTCAGATTTAAACCTCCATGAAGCCCGACTTGGAGCTCCCACACCCATATTTATCCGCATGCTAACGGAAGAGTGGTCTGAGGACATGCAGGGGAGGATATCCACCAGCTGAACTCTTCCCATCAACTGTCGTGAGATCAACACAGGGTCAGTTTGGTAAGCCATGTTGTGTACTGGTGAATAGAATTTGTACTGTCGGTCTTGTGGGTGCATGACTTTCCATACTCTTCATCTGACTTAGCAAGCTATGGGCAGCTCTGGATAGTAGTCTAGGAGCTTTCTAGTCCAACCCGCTAGTCAAGTATGCAGTTCATGTCACCCCCATCAAATGAATGGAATAGATGATTATGAGTCCAAATTATTTGCAATGTTTTCCAAAAATGTGTGGAATTTGTGGGAGTCCATATTTGGCCCGTACGTGTTAACTAGCGAAACCTCCACCACTTCAATAACACAATGCACCATAACATATTGACCCTCCTAATCAATGTTCCCTTCTGTATAAACTTGTGTGTTTTGTGGACAAGGGTTAAGACCCCACTGGATTGGGTGGAATAGGAGGTAAAAAACATGATGTCACCTCAGGATGCAGCCACATTTTTATTAGTTGACGCTATAGTGTGCATCTCCTGAAGGAACAGTATATTAACATTATGCTTATTGACACATGCTATTATCTATCTGATTTTCCCATTGCTACACATCCCCTAATATTCCATTTAAAGAGATTAAATGCATTAACGTAACTGCCTGGTTCCCATCATACCTACCCAGTTGATACACTCCCCGCTTCCTCATTCCAATGACTATTTTCAATATCATTAAACCTTGTCCGCCAAGATAATTGTATAACTTTTCATCCCTGAACCAATCTCCTCCTCACTCTCCCTCATCAGGGCGATGTCAACCCCCACCCCGACATTACCCAACAAGTCAGGACATATAGAAATATTTGAGGATTCATACTGTAGGTCTCCATACTCTCTGGCCATCCTTAATATCGTGTCTCTGTCACGATAGTTCAGAACCCAGACTATCACTGGTCTTCGGGATTTGTGCTGTGACAGGAGGAGCCTGCTGCACCTGCAACTGTTGAGACAGGGGAGGATCTGCCAACACCTCCTTTATGAGAGTTTTCACAAATTCCTCCATGTGCTGAGGTCTGACAGATTCTGCGATCCCCACTATATGGAAGTTGTTACGGTGAGATCTTGCCTCCAAATATTCATTCTTGGATTTCCCTCAGGCCACCTCCTTCTGTAAGGATCTAAGGGTGGCGCACATCTCTTCACTTGTGTCCTCTAATGTCCCAATTCACTGTTCCACTTCTGATATCCTGCTGCTTTCCTTATCAATCCTCTGTTGTATGCCAGCCATTTTATATACCAAACTGTCCAATTTCAAATTTACAGTCTCGAATCCCGACTTAATTTGCTCAAGAAGGATCGACATTCGACATGTCCACCGTCGGGGACTGCAAAGGGTTGCACACTTCCTCCCCTCTTGCCCCCTCCATCACTGCCACCATATCTCAACTACTTGCAGGTGTATCTAACTGGGACTTCATTTTTGCTTTCCGCAGTGAGGCCATATCTGGAAACAGGAGTTTCGTCTGATGCGTATTCCCTTTCCCCATCTGTTAATAGTCATGGGGAGCACCAACTCTGTGAGTAGATTGGGTGACACTGCAGATTTTGCACTAGGTGTACCCAGCAGTGGCACTCATACCAGAGCCGACCCTATCACAGAGTCTGTACACAGTGTTACGCTACAGAACACCAGTATCCTGTGTGCTTATACACCATCAGACTCGAGCCTGATCCCAGGGCCACACGTGACCAACAGCCAAACATATAATCAAGCACGGTCAATCTCTGCCACCACGGCCCAAAGTAACCCCTGCTGTGTCGCAGTCAGAGTGTAGGGATTCAGTTCTATCCAGATCTGGGCAAGCAGGGCTCAAAGAGCAGCACACTCACTTGTCTCAGCCACTGAAGTCACCGAAAAAGGAATGGCCAGGCACCCTCATTGATAACCCCCTTTTCTACCTCCTCCAAGATGTGACCACAGCATGCCCATCAGAGCCTGCACCAACCTCACCGCTCAGTGTCCAAAATCCCCCATCACTGGAAGCACGAGACTCCTGGGCGCCGACGTGGCTGGCTGTCCAACGCGCCCGGCCGGGCCACTGTTCTGCAGAAATGTTCTGCTGCAGGCCTGCATCAGTTTTTCAAAGAGCGGCAGTCCTGGGGATCCGCACTCCCTTCCAGCACTGCCCGGAGTCCAGCGCGACTCCGCTAGTGACACAGCTCCAACTACACGTCCCCCGATTCTGGCCCAGGGCAACGAGTCTCACCGATCTCGGCCACATGCACTTCAGCAGGAACAAGACCGTCTATGAGGATGAGCGCTAAGTTCATGTCCCGGAAACACTTTTCTGGCGCCACATCGAAGTTCAATTAACAGGAGATCGGGCCGTTCCATCCCATCCCCGAACCAGAGAGAGCTCAAGACGGAGCATCCATCTTGGTGTAGCACCACCTAGGGTCCCACAGGAACATTCTGATTAATCATACAATGGCAACAACGATTTAAACCCGTCATTATGGGTGAGGTGTCCCACATCAGTTGGAATGCATTCCATTACTGTCATTGTGACACGCAAAGATTAATCAGAAATAACCTTCTAACCCAACTTGTTTTTTAATTTTTCTTTTTATACTTTTTTCCTTTTGTGAGTACTTTCAACATTTTCATTTTATCTCACAATCTGTATACTTTAAAATATTTATTTTTGTTATTTTTATAACATATTCACTATATGATGTGCACTGCCAATCGTGTTTTATAAATACACCATGTAATAGAGTGCCTCGAGAGAAAACTAGTCGTTAAACACATGTCAGCACAAGAAGGAAAGATTTATTCAATGTCAAATTCACTTTTTTGACTAAAATATTTGTAACTAAAGATTTTAAAGGTTGTGCCAACGTTGCAAATTTGACTGGGGAAGACAGACCTTTGTATGTAGGCGAACCTATCTATTTTGTTCGCGGTAATGTAGCATTTCCATGGTTGCCCAGGGATTGGCAGGGAACTTGTTATCTAGGAATCCTGTTACCTGGGGTGTTTATGGCAAGTACTGTAGAGGTTTCGAAGGCTCGCCCACGGCGGGACGAGAATGGCGACACTCCAGCACAGGTTTTAGGAGATGTAGCAAAATCATTCCTTCCATTCTTTGGGCAGATAGCGAATTCCGAGGATATCAGGAAACTAGCGAGAGTACTGGAGAGAACCATCAACCGGACTACAGATATACTCTATAATATGACTTTAGAGCAGAAAGCGATCAGTTTGGTAGCGCTTCAGAACCGGATGGCATTAGATGTCATTCTGGCTGAACGTGGTGGAGTATGTAAACTAGTGGGGTCCGCTTGCTGTGTTTTCGTACCGGATTCCTCCCCAACTATTTTTAAGGCAATACAGAATCTGCACATTCTTAGTTCAGAAGTGCATGTTCCCGTGGGAAATTGGGATCTTAGCGCTTGGTTCTGGGACTTCTTGCGGTCTTGGGGTTGGAAAGTGCTTTCAGTCTTGCTGATTATTTTGGGAATTCTGCTATTTCTTTGTTGTTGTATCCAATGTCTACCAAGTATATGTTCAATGCTAGGGGGATGTTGCGCTCAGGCGATAGGTACAATAGGACATAAAGTGTAAGCCCCGGATAAAACCTCTAAGGAGTATGTACTGAAAAAGATCTTAGTAAAAGATCTAATGGCGATAGATATTTCTGACAGCTATTCAGGGTGTATGGACGATGACACATGGAGTTATTTGCAGGGAGATCAGAAGTAGTTTAGCACTTGGCATAGGCCAAAAGGAGGGTTTGTCAAACTAGAAATTATATCGTGCCTCCTATTGCTATGAATATATGTATATTGGCCTACGCCAAGCTGCTAACAAGCTGCTTATAAACTACATGTGAATAAACTCGCATTGCAAGGTCCTGACCTTAGAAACCATGTAAACTGTCATTTTGGGTCAAGCCGCCATTTTAGGTTTTCTTGCTCTATAAAGTCACCATGTGAGCTAAAATGGTAGCCTATGTTATTCAGAACAGAACTCGATTGTCATGACCTCTGTACAGATAATGTATAACTTGCCTGCAGGCCACTTGTTAGGGTCATGAGCTGAGACCTTGTCCTTCTGCTGACCTGTGTGCAACGGATTACCTGTATCACCGAAACTGATCTATAATTGAATGAGAACACCTGCTTAACTATATTGTATAAATTAAGTCCCGCATTGTAATGTTAGGCCTAGAGCATACAATATTACCATTTCTTCTTGTTAATGTATAAACCTAAGATAAACTAGATTTGACCTGGCAAGGGACCCTAGAGCAGTAACTTATTTATGGAATGGTTAACCCAAAGAAAGGCTGGACAACAGGCTGGAGAAATGTATAAAAGCCTGACTGTTTCAATGAATTTTTGCACTCACTGAGCACACCGAACCACGCCGGAGTTCGCTGTGTTGTACTGAGGGTCGATAGCTATCTGAATTTTGTTCTGTTCTTTTGTAACTGGATTCAGTATAAAATAAAGTGCTTTGTATGTTCCTTTGTAACCTGTGTTTGGTGTGTTTCCTTTTTGGTTACCCTGCCTCATATTATTTCCTTGTTTTCACACACTAACGGTGTAGGTTTCATCTGGCAAAAACAAAAGGGGCCTTTGCACGCAAGGGAACGGTGGCTTGTGTTTCTGTACACGGTCTACTTCCGGGTGATTTACCGGATCATCCAGCGCACAAGCTCCTTTTAGATATGCGTCATTCTGCTGAACGGAATGCGATTGGCACCAGCAAGCCTGTTTAATGATGTTTTGTGGTAATAATGCGCTTGGACTTACGCTGTGTTAGATATCGCTGGACATCTGTGTTTTAGAGAAAAATGAGCTTTTGATCAGTTTCTGCAAAATTGAAATTAAGAATATGGTGGTGGGTGTAGACCCCTGATTGACTTTTTTACTCCAGGAATGGCATCTAGAATGTGGGAGAAAGAGGGCTCATGCCTGATACCTTTCCTTGGGGTTCGCTCCCCTTATTGTGTGGTACTGCATTACTTTGTACAGTGAAAAACAAGTCCATTAGGGGTGGGTGGGACTGCACTTAGTGTGCGTAACCTATGTTCTATTTGTTTGAACAGTGTCTGTATCTTTGCGCGGCTGTTGGTTTGGAGATGGGTGCGGCTGGCTCTGTCTTTGGGTATGACTGTGGCCTATCTGGGCATGGCGCTGTCCACCTGGTGAAGGGGGATGCACTATGTTGCTACTGTTTCAGGGTTTGGGGGCAAAGACTGTTAGTGGGCTTGCAAGGAACAAATAAGGGTGGATAGCTGGTGTGGAGGGATGAAGCATGCCCAGGTGCCACCTTGTCCTTCTGCTGACCTGTGTGCAATGGATTACCTGTATCACCGAAACTGATCTATAATTGAATGAGAACATCTGCTTAACTATATTGTATAAATTAAGTCCCGCATTGTAATGTTAGGCCTAGAGCATACATTATTACCATTTCTTCTTGTTAATGTATAAACCTAAGATGAACTAGATTTGACCTGGCAAGGGACCCTAGAGCAGTAACTTATTTATGGAATGGTTAACCTGCAGAAAGGCTGGACAACAGGCTGGAGAAATGTATAAAAGCCTGACTGTTTCAATGAATATTTGCACTCACTGAGCACACCGAACCACGCCGGAGTTCGCTGTATTGTACTGAGGGTCGATAGCTATCTGAATTTTGTTCTGTTCTTTTGTAACTGGATTCAGTATAAAATAAAGTACTTTGTATGTTCCTTTGTAACCTGTGTTTGATGTGTTTCCTTTTTGGTTACCCTGCCTCATATTATTTCCTTGTTTTCACAACCATGCCAACCTCGATTTTTGAAAGTCTGTCCCGCAAATGCAACGTTAACCCTAATACTTGCATAACAGTGATGGAAATCTACCGACCACCTAGAGACGCCTCCAGCTTTAAACTGGTTCGGCATGAATTCATCTCAAGGCATCCACGTTACCTCTAAGAATATTCTAATTATCAGCAATGTCCGTATTTGTCATGATACACCTGAGATAAACATGCTGATCTATTTTGGGGTTCCTGTCACACTCTGAACCAAAACCTATGGCCGTCAACACCCACCTATGCAGTCGGGGGCGCTCAAATCTTTGATGTCTTTGTCTGTTCTTACTCGATCCTTGCATACATTAAGGTTTGTCCTACCCCTTGCTTGGTCTTACCATATGTTCCTCTCTTTACCTCTACACCATACTTAAGAATTCCAGGCCACAGTGACTTATCAAAGAAGAGGCCCTATCCCAGTTTAACCCATGGAGAGTCACCCACTCAATCTTTGAAGGAAACCTGCAGACCCACTGCTAACCTAATGTGCAATTATGTTGGTTGGTGGCCATTTTGATAAAAAATTGGTTGCAGATTCTCCTAATATCAGAATAATATTTATTATTCTAAAGTACAATAAAAAATAATAATAATAAATACAATTATTATCCAAATCTGAGCTTCACTAGTATAACACAACCATGTAGGTGTCAGTATATTGTTCCATAGAGGGATCTTGAGCGGATAGCTAATGAGGCCAATACCAGCTCTCCATATCAATATAAAAGGGACCATTACTTAGACAATAAGCCCCGAGCCGGCGGGCCATTACCTCGTCGGGTAATGCCCTTGGGGCCCATAGTTACAGGCCTGAGCGTGTTAAATGCATGGGGAGCAATTTAACGCCATGGGTGCCGAATATGCACCAGCATTGGCCAATCTATTTATGGTTCTATTTAAGGACACCCAAGTGTACATAGACCACTGTTTTTCTGATCATGTAATATCATGGCATAGGTACATAGACCACATCTTGTTAATATGGAAAAGAAATCTGCAAAGTTTGGAAACATTTGTGGACATACTGAACATTAACAATTTCGGAATTTTATTCATTTGCAACAGTCACAAGAGTGAAATAGACTTTCTAGACCTGACAATATATGTATCAAATGGGAAATGCAACACACATACCTATAGGAAGACAGCAGAGGTTAACTCAACCCTCTATGCTGCACGCTGCCACCTTGAAACAGTGATCAATAATATAGAAATTGAAGAGTTCATTAGAGCTCTACATAATTGTGAAGATCCAACTGTTTTTTTAAAAGGAATGCAAGCTTCTAACCAGCAGGTTTCAAATTCATAGAAAAAGCACACACGAAAGTACAAAGCATGGAAAGGAATAGCACATGGGTACAAAAGACAAGGCAAGACCCCAACATACAATACAAGACTAGATTTATAATGAAATATTGTAAAAATAACGAGATGATTACCACAATTCTTAAAAAGCATTTGTATCTTTTACACTTGGACAAACATCTGATGGAACATCTTGAATGACACACCACAAATCATCTTTACAAGGGCACCCACACTTAAGAACCAATTGAGCCCTTTGTTTTTACCGAGTATCAATAGGAGACCAGCTGTCAACTGGCTTCAGCCCCTAAGAAAGGGTTTCTCCAAGTGCGGAACATGCACAATGTGCAAGTATGCTCATACGAGCACACAAGAACTCATTGATCTATGGGGTATCAAAATTAAAATCCTTAAATACATCAATTGTAGATCCAAATTTGTGATTTATACAATCAAATGTGTCTGTCACACGATCTATATCGGCAGCACCATCCGTGAATTGAGAATCAGGATCCGAGAACACGATCCCAAATTTTTATTGGCCATAGACTGTCAGACAGCCCATCAAATGGATGACAAAAAAAGACCTGCATTTTATTGTGCTGAAGAAAATCTCCAAGGGAAAAGGAGGAGACACAGAACTGAAGCTCAGGCAAATGGAATCTAAACTCATATGTAAAATGTGATCAAATATATATAATGGACATACTAAATGGGAATAATAGAAAATCGAAGACTTGTTGATTACAGGAAATGGGTCTTCCTGTCTATAATTCTTCCACATAAGTTTCCCTATTTTGGGCATTGACCCTTGGAAAGAAACTCAAGACTGTGAAACAGCATGGGAACATATGACTGGTTTGAGTTTTTTTATATTTGCTCTCCATGTATCAAACACATGGCACTATGTCAATAGATGACAATTAAAATTGGAGAGAAATTCTGAACATGTGACTGGTTAGATTTTAATTAAATTATTATATTGCTCTCCATGTATTTAACATGGCAATGTGTTGAAAGATGGCATTTACAATGGAGGGGTATTCAGGGCTGTGGAGTATTATGGGAACCGGTCTGATGTTAGTGAATCTAGGATAATTAGAAGTAGAGGCTATTATCCCCATTAGCATTAGTATGTCAACCCGATATTAGCCTGTGGTAGATTTGGCCTATTAACATGGTGGCAAACTAACTGCTTACGCAGTTAATCGTGTGTTATTGTTCAAAGCATAAATTAATCGACATAGTCACATTTGAAGAACTGTTCATGTATATCAGATAGAGGCAGGTATACTTTGCGGTATAGAATCTCGTCACTATTGAAGAATTGTGAATCTATATTAGACAATGAAGGGCACACTTTACAGTAAAAATGTACATGCTTGTGGCATTCCAAATGGCTGCCGAAACATCTGACATCACACGTACAACACGTGACATCACCCATTGTTTACATAATAAAGAAGGGAGTCAAAATGGCAACCACAGTGGTAAATCGCATGTGGAGCACCAGCATATGAGTAGCTCCTTCTTTACAAAGAGGGTAAAGGTAGAGCTTTTTGACTGAAACTAGTACATTTGGGCTCTGAATAACTTTGGGTGACTCTAATTGTGGTGCCATTTGCAGTCAAACAGTTTGATATTTCTTTTGGTGGTGGTTCCTATATTGGCTATGAGGATGTGCTCTCAAGCCATATGAGACCTACATTAGATACATGTAGTGCACATTTATAAGGGGCAATATACCTATTATCTTTCGTTTTTAAGTATCAGGTAAACAAATACATGAGTTCTGACAACGAGTCGATTATTGGACTCAATCAGTTGCGTTTCCTATTGGTTTGATATGGGTACTTGTGATTTAAGAAATGTGCTGACCAAGGTGGAGTGTCAACATGGAATGTTCTGTGAATATATTTACTTTCTAGGGCCAAGGGAACTAACCCTGTTATTTACAGTGGAGCAATGACATTACCAGACGAACAAGCAAACAAGGTGAGCATGCATGTGGGACTCCAACCTCTATAGGGGCAGGAATAAAGTGTAATGCTATATGCATGATCCGGCCTGTCCTAAATGGAGTTAGTGTAACATACACCAAGCACCAAACATGAACAAATAAAGAGTACTAGATAACAGTGACTACTAAATAGTGCATGAATAGTTCTGAACTGGGCAATGAGGCACTAATAAGTATGCATCAGGCACCCTCATTCAAGTAGTGGAATGAGCGACACTCATGTATGGGGCAGCACACCAATCACAATGAAGACAACCTTAGGCTATGATTAGCCAACTAGTGTAATGTATTTTGATATGTGAATGGTTACTTATTGGATTTTTCTTAACGTCTCTCCTTAACATTCATCCCCTTCCCAACTCCATTTTATCTGCGCACAATTTGATGCTCTCATTTATCTATTTTCTCTTCATGGAATGTTGTTTCATCATATTTAATCTGAATTGTTATGACTCAATTGGTATCATGACCTCAAACATCTGGCATGTTATATATACTCATGATTGAACACTTATGTCTTGTTACTCATATGAAACATCAATTATGATGTTGTAACACACTAATGATATATGATGTGGATAGTTAAAGCCCAGTTTTGAAAAAGGCCCAAGTAAGGCCGAAACACGTGTCATATATGGGCATTGAGACAATGGACATTTAGGAACAATAAAGTCTGACGCCCCTGTGGGACACACTATCACAAACAAATAATTTCAAAGGTTTGGGTTAAGGTACCCATAAGCAGCGACAGGCAACTTAACTATTCATACAAAACCTTTTGGGGCGTAGAGTGACACACCATACCCAAGTCATTCTGAATTGCTGAAATCATACTTCAGCAATACATGAACATGGTTAGGGGTAAGAAAGTGTCCAAACAGCTTGCAGACATCACGTTAAAGGAAACAGTTGCTGTGAATGACAGCATGGTATTTTGGAGCTTACTTGTCTCTGGGGAAACTGGTCCATCTAGAATTCAGATGTCGATCTCTCTGGAGACAAACAGAGAAACATCTTTAACGAGGTTGGCTCCCCTGGACTTCAAGCAGTAGTGTTGCTTGTGAGGAGTTATGTCCCATATCTGCATTTTCAGCAGCTTTGCTGTTGGCTCTGTTCCCTTTCGTTGTGCTGGGTGAAGCACTGTCCTCACAGAAACTGGGAAGGCATCAGGACCTGAAATCATTGTAGTTTGGGCCCCTATGTGCCCGTCTGTGCCAGATCTTGAATGCTGTGCTTGAAGTTGGAATCCTCCCTTCTACTTGGATAGAGTCAATAATTTTGCTGATCTTTAAGAAGGGTGACAGGGCAGACCCATCCTGGTAACATCCAATCTCCCTATGGTTGCACTCTTCAAGGTGTATGCTTAGGCATTCCTAACAAGTTTGTAGTCTTGGAGAAGAAAATCTTGGATCCCTGGGTGTTTTTGGATTAGACGGGCCCAAAAGAGCAGTGTCTTCCCTAGACCAGAAGCAGGTCTTTGAGACAATCATCAGAACCCTGTTTTTGCTAATGTTGTGGATCTCCCTTAACATGTGGAGTCTGCACTTCCCATCAGTAAGTATATACAGATATATAGTTCATCAATTCAGGAATCTTCACCTAGTTCCCTAGATCTAAACATATTAAACAGCTTTAGTTACAAATATTTTAGTCAAAAAAGTGAATTTGACATTGAATAAATCTTTCCTTCTTGTGCTGACATGTGTTTAACGACTAGTTTTCTCTCGAGGCACTCTATTACATGGTGTATTTATAAAACACGATTGGCAATGCACATCATATAGTGAATATGTTATAAAAATAACAAAAATAAATATTTTAAAGTATATAGATTGTGAGATAAAATGAAAATGTTGAAAGTACTCACAAAAGGAAAAAAGTATAAAAAGAAAAATTAAAAAACAAGTTGGGTTAGAAGGTTATTTCTGATTAATCTTTGCGTGTCACAATGACAGTAATGGAATGCATTCCAACTGATGTGGGACACCTCACCCATAATGACGGGTTTAAATCGTTGACCGGGTGCCATTCCTCTGTATGCAGAAAGAAACTGAATCGGGGCTATGGTTAACAGTATAAGAAGGAGGCACGGCGTCCTTATTGCCTATCGGAGCCATTTTAAAGGAAATCAAAGATTGGAAAGGACGAGACAGTCTATCAAAAGGCCTAATAGAAGCAATATTGAGCTTACTCCTATTTGCGAAAAGTGAGCATCCCAGGGGAGTCAGAACACGTTTCTCAAAACTATTCAAATTAGTTCCATCAAAGTTCCCTGAGATGCTATCATTCCAACGGCCAAAGAATAGTGCTCTAAGAGAGGCATAGCAAGCAGTCGTTAAAGGTAAAGGGTGAATATACCATCCCAGTCCCTTGTTCCCATGTTGCGGTAAATGAGTGCAAATCCAACAATTACTCTTATTAAAAATGGCATGCGTTGCATTCATTACTATCATTAGAGTGTTATTATGATACTTTTGTCTATGTTGGGAGTCTCTAGGGGACAGAGTGTGGAGGTGTACAGAGGGAGTCAAAGCAGTCGGTACAATCTCGGTCGGTAGTAAAGGTTTTAGAGGATAGATTTCTTCAAAGTACCAAAGTCCTACAGCAGTAATTGCAAAAATAACAATTATCGTTATCAAAACACAGCAGTACGTTTTCGGGGCCCAGGCACATTGTTCATTGTCCACGTTGGTCACCTCCTTATTCACAAGTCCAGTGCGGGGAGCAGCAGTGGAGGTGGCAGGCATTGTAGTTCCTCAATCGACGACCCCAATGTTCGTTGCTGGCGACGCTACGGTCGCGCAATTTTTTAGTCCTTCCCAACCCTAGCCAGCAGAATCCCTTTTTTTCCCTTTTGTTCAACAGAAACTTTCTTATACAAAGGAAGACTTTCGATCACTTCTCTTTCTCAAATGCACGGAAAAACCCGTGCCGTAGTTCTATTTTCTTCATCGAAGGTTGTACCTGGTGGTACCCAAGATTGTTTGGTCCGAAAATAAGGTGTCGTCACTTCCTGAGGGAAGCAACGTATCGGAGGCGACGGAAGTCGCAGAGCTTGAAACAGTATTTTCCGGAAGTGATTTTTCAAAAGAGTGCGGAGACGAAATGGACTGTTCCCCAAGCTCCACGGGCTCAGAGAAATTCTCTGACGCACTCACAGCGCTGTTTGCTACTCCAAGATCAGGGACTGTAGCATCAGCGAGGGGTTCTGCTTCTTCTGTAACGTGTGGCGTCGGGTGAGGAAGTTTCTTGACATGCGTCGCGTGGATCCAGTGTTTCTTTCCAGCCACCCGCACTGCTGTCTGAGTGACCAACAGCACCTGGTAGGGTCCCTTCCAACGAGGAGCGAGACAGGAAGACCTTTCTTAGGCCTTCACTAGGACCCAACTTCCAGGCTGTATATCGTGTCCTGGGCCCGTGAACCGTACAGGTAAAGCTGAAAACACCTGGTGATAAATGAAATACAGGTTTTTAGTTAACTGGTTACAGTAGTCGGAGAGAAGTACATTTTCTACATCGCGTAATGCGCAGCTTTTAGGCAAACCCCAAATATTAGCAGGTCTCCCCATTACCACCTCAAAGGGAGAGAGCCCAGTCTTAGTTTGAGGGGTTGTCCGCATTGAAAGTAACACGATCGGTAAGGCGTCCGGCCATTTTAGTTTGGTGCCGGCACACGTTTTAGCGAGCTTGTTTTTTATGATACCATTGTGTCTTTCCACTAATCCGGCGCTCTGAGCATGTCTGGCCGAATGGAATCGTTTGTCAATTTGCAATGCCGTACATATCTGTAGAATTACAGCAGCGATAAAATGCGGACCATTATCCGACCAGATAACTCTCGGCAAACCGAACCGTGGGAAGAATTCCTTTAATGTGGCCTTTGCAGTGGTCATGGCTGTAGCGTCTTTAACAGGGAAAGCCTTGACCCACATACTAAAGGTGCAAATGACCACAAGGACATATTTTAGATTGTTACATAGCTCCATTTCAATAAAGTCAAAGTGAATCACTTCAAACGGGACAGAAGCAGGCCCAAAGCTACCTCTTGGAGTTGCTGTCCCCTTTCCCACATTGTGTTGTAGGCAAATCATGCAATTTTGGACATAATGCTGGGCAATTTTTGAAATCTTATCATTTACCCAGACTTTCTCTAACATTCTCGTGATCTGTTGAGCGCACACATGTGTGGGACCGTGTGCCATGGTAACCATCATTACTATATAGGCATTAGGAAGCAACCATTTCCCTTCAACCATGTCCACCCAACACCCATCATCATCGAGTTTCCCCAAGCCCTCAGCCCACCTCTTGGATTCTTCTAATGTGGCATCGGCTTGGATATCCCGTACAGCCCCAACACCCTCATCCATTGCATAGGCATCTACAGTCTCCCTTGAAACATACATCTCCGTGAAGAGATCAGAGGCAGTTTGTCTAGCTATTTGATCAGCGAAAGCATTCCCTTTCCCTACATCATCTGTAATCTTGCGATGTGCTGCACACTTAATGATTGCTAACTGACTAGGGAGCGCAAGCGCTGAAAGCAATTGTACTATCAGGGAGCCATGCTGGATCTTGGTGCCATGCGAAGTTAAAAACCCTCTCTCTGACCAAAGTCTCCCAAAGTTGTAGGCCACCCCAAAGGCATACTGGCTATCAGTATATATGTTTACTGTTAGCCCTTCGGAAAGCTCACAAGCTCGAGTCAATGCTATAATCTCTGCGGCCTGCGCAGAGTGATGCGTAATTCTCTTGGTCTCCACAACCGTACTCAATGTAGTGACTGCATAAGCAGCTGTGGATGTACCATCCAGAAGTTTGAAGCAGGAGCCATCACAAAACAGCTCCCCTTGTGGGTTATCCAAAGGAGTGTCCCTCAAATCAACTCTGCCTTTTGTATCTTGTTCAGTAGTATACAGGCAGTCATGTGACTCTTCGTCACCGCAAACAGTATTTTGCGGGAAAGGTAGGAGTTCAGCCGGATTAAGAACGCAGCACCTCCTAATTTGAATGTGGGGAGCAAACAAGATTAATTCATATCTTGTCAGTCGTGCGGAAGTGAGGTGATGTGTTTGGGTTTTGTTCAATAGAATATCTACAGAGTGAGGCACCATCAGGGTTAAATCATGGCCTAGGACCATTCCCTCACTCTGTTTTACAGACGCAGCAGCGACAGCGCGCAAACATCTTGGCAAAGCGCATGCAACAGGATCAAGGGCGGAACAGTAGTAACCGCATGGCCTATTCTTCCCTCCATGTTCCTGCGTTAATACAGCCAAAGCACAGCCATCACATTCATGCACAAACAACACAAAGGCCTTCTCATAGTTCGGTGTGCCCAAAACTGGCGCCGAACATAATGCAGTCTTGAGCAACTCGAATGAATGTTGATGCTCCGTATTCCATGGCAATGGCGAAGAAATACTCTTCTTCGTCAAGGCCAACATCGGTTTTATCACTAGTGAGAAGTTTGGGATCCATAACCTACAGTAAGAAGCCATACCTATCAAGGCTCTAACTTCCTTTTGTGTATTTGGGACAGACATGCCAGAAATGTGTTTTATTCTTTCAGGTGTCAATTTTCTTCCCTCCTTTGACAGGAGATAGCCTAAATGGGCGACCTCCTGGCAACAATATTGAAACTTTTTGAGCAAAGCTTTGTGACCATGCTTAGCTAGATGGATGAGCAACAACAGAGTGCCCTCTTTACAAGAGCTCTCAGAGTCAGCGGCTAAAAGCAAATGATCAACATATTGAAGTAACGTACAAGTAGGGGGCAATCCAAGGGTATCAAGCTGCTCTTTCAAAGCCCTACTATAAATACTAGGACTCTCAGTATAACCTTGAGGTGCACGAGTAAATGTGAATGAGTGTCCCCCTAAGGTGAACGCAAACAAGTGTCTACTATCCTCATGGATAGGAATACTGAAGAAAGCATTCTTTAGGTCCACAACACTGAAGTGAGTAGCCGTAGATGGAATCATGGTTAATATTGTCGTCACATCGGGCACAATTGGAAATTGCGGAGCGACGACTTTATTAATGGCACGTAAATCAATTATAAAACGAAATGGAATTGCATCACCTTTTTTGTACACGGGTAAAATCGGACTATTGCACAAACTTCCTGCAATCTCCTCAATCACCCCACGATGCACAAAATCAGAAACAATGCTCTTCAAAGCTCGCTCGCCTTCAACTGAGATCTTATACTGTGGAATACGGGGCAGCTTAATTCCATGTTTCAAAACTATTTTAACAGGCTCAATCTGCAAAACACCGACATCATTGTCATCAACTGCCCACAAACACTCTGGTACATTACTGAATTCTGGCGGCAAAGGTCTAGTCAGGAATTGCGAAACAGAACATTGCTGTGGTGAAATCGTCAAACGCACTCCATCAGAAGAACAATGAATTACCGCATTTAATTCCTTCAACAGATTCAACCCCAGCAAATTCTCTCCACAATTCGAAGTCAAGAGAAATGGACAGTGGTCCGTAAAGGGACCCAAAGAAATAGGTACCGGTGAAGAAACCGGACAAACAACTGGTGTGCCAGAAAAACCTACAGAAACATTGGTTTGCCCTGACAGTGGAATGTTTGGAACCCGAGAATGATCAATGGAGCACTTCTGTGCTCCAGTGTCTATCAAAAATTGATGTTTCCTACTTCCCACTACCATTTCAACGTAGGGACCTTTCTGATTAACGGGAATAGGTGTAGGTTCCAAACCCTGCTTTCGGGCAATCCTAACGAAACAAAATATCATCAAAAGGAAGCTCTTCAGATAGATATGCAGCAGAAGGATGATCAAATATGTTTCTAGTATCCACACTCGAAGTCTGATTATCCTGTGAAAAAGGTTGTTGGGGATACGGCGAAAACTGGCCTCTACCAGGGCCCCCTACACCCGGGAGACCTCTGGATCGTCTACCCATATTTCCAAATGTGTTATTCGACCTCTGTCGAAGGACTGGGCATTGTGCACGCCAATGACCCTCCTGGCGACAATAGGCACACTGGTTAATATTCACAGGACCCAAGGGCACATTCCCTTGTGGAACATACTGACCTCTAACCTGCGAACTACCCCCTCTGGGGCCTCTAACAATTTGCTGTAACAATACTTTAGTCTTCAAATCACCTTTTCTCTTCTCGACTCTATCTTTTTCATTATTGACACGGTTCTCGTAGTACTGAGCCATGTTCAGTACTTCTGATTGGGATTTCGCCTGCCAAGCGCTCTCAGAAGACATAATTTGTGACTGGATGTCAGGCAGCAATCCACGTACAAATTTGTCCACAAATAATCTTTTCCCAGACTCTGTGCCTAAGTCTTGTCCACTGAAATCCGAGAATACCTGTTCGAACCGATTAAAGAACTCGGTAGCACCCTCAGATTTTCCTTGGACACAGGCCATAAGCTTGTCCCAAATAATTCTCTTTTCGGGGATTATAGTTTTCAGTTTTGCAATGATTCTGTCAGGCAAAGTTAGTATCACCTGAGGTGGTCTCTCACCAGCTGGCCTTTCCCCTTCAAGCCTAACTATGTTAGCCCATGTATCTCCCAACCCTGGTACATAGTCTATAGTTCTAACTTGTTTCCACAAATCTACAGGCAGGAGTACAGGGAATAGCAAATCAATGTCGCCTAGGGTAAACACTGAGGACTGCAAAACGGACTCTATCTCTTTATAGAACCCTGTCGGATTTTTCCTAATGTCAGGAATAGTTTGTCTAATAGTATTCACTTCCTGTCGTGAAAACGGGACGTGAACAAACTGCGATACATAATGTGCAGGAATGTCCACAGCAGGTGTACCTGCTGCAGCATTCGCAGGAATCTCAACCTTTGGGACAAATGTCGGAGGAACCTCTCTCATAGGCAACTGAGATGTAGGCAACTCCGAACGCTTACTAAGCAACAGAGCTAAGTGGAGCGCTAAAGCAGTTGAAGAAGTGTCAAGTGAAAAAGCTCTCTTATAAATGCTCAATAACTCTGTGGGACAACTAACCTTTCTCTTTAAACATTCATCCTGCAGGTACTCTACCATTACCTGTATCACTTTCCTCTGCATTTCTAGCGTATATTGACTGTATGTGTCATATACCTCAACTGGAGTTATCGATATGTCTGAAATCCATCTAATCGCATCTTTTGTACAAATTCGCCCCTCCTCAGATGTCGATTTACGACACGGAAGAAATCGTTTCTGTACATACATACTTTCTTCTTCGTCATCCTCATTCCGTAACCTTTCCAACTCCTTTCTATACTCAAATATCCTCTCAACATGCTCATGTACCTTCTCCACAGTGTCTCTTGAAAACGCTAAAGTATTCAGGTCCCTCAACCCTTGTGGGAGGTCTGCATTATTTAATTTACCCCACATTACACATAAATGAATCCCTAAACCTTCAATGAAAACATTTTTCTCAGGAAAATTATCCATATTAGAAAGTGTGGCAAGAACATTAGCTCGATCATCTCTCTCCATACAATGCTTAGCCCATGCAAACAAATCCTGTTTCTTTTCTGTAGGAACAGTATTACGAGTAACAATCCTCGACCCCGCACCCTGATCAACTACAAGCGGTACAGAACTACTTGGGAGTGAGGGTGCAGGCAAATTCAATGGAGGTACTATTACTGGTGCAATGGGAAGAGGCAGAGGAGCAGGTGGAGGAACAACAACCGGAGGAATAGGAACAACAGGTTGAGCAGGAAGAGCAGGAATAACAGCAGGAAGAGGTACAGCAGGAGGAAGAGGAACATACGGAGGTGGTGCAGAGGCACCAGGCCTTCGTTCATTTAACAATTTGTTGATAAACTCATCAGAAACATGAAGATCTTTAGAAGGATAGATTTTCTGAATACCGAGTGAGAAAGCCCTGTCCATATTCCTATTCGACTCAGACTGTTTGTCCTGATTATATAACAACGCCTTTTCAGCATTTGTTTTATGACGGCGCACATGTTTTTCCCTACTTTTAAGCTGCTGCAACGCTTCTCTTTTCCAATTTTGCAAAACATCAAATGCTGCAGGTCTGGCCTTCTTTTTTAACAAGACTGACTCTAAATATTCAATACGAGGGATCTCAAAACTACCATTGACTGGCTAATGAAGTTCGGAGGCATGTCTGGTTTGTCTGTGCCAAATTTTATTAAATACTACACTTCCAATGCCATCATTACAGTACATAGTACATGCCGGCGACCCCTCCTGCGGTGCCGGACGGCTAAATTCCAAAGATTGTCTATCGCTGAGGAATAATGCCCTAAAGCAGCTAGACAATTTCCCATGCATTTCTCAAATACTCGGTGTTACCTGGTCAATAATTGCGTCTGCAGATACAATGCGCCAAATTCAAATTGTCAGGGTTGAATCAAGAGTCGGGTAACGACTCACCTGACCAAACCTAAGGAGGACCGATCGGTTTACAAAGGACTTAACTAATGAATTTTACCTTGTGTATGGTGATTTCGGCAAATCTGCCCGCCTCAAAAAATTGACCCTCGTCAAGATGCCGTCTCAGACCACACGGCTATCGTCCAGGGAACGGATCGTGCAGCGCTGTTGAGGTGTTGCGTCTCGTTCAGTCAGGCCCGTTATGTCACACCGTCCGATCCCGGTCCGATAGCGTGCGTCAACCTTCAATAATCCGGCATCAATCTTGAGGGTCCCTATTCCGGGCGCCAACTGTGAAACAAGGAAATAATATGAGGCAGGGTAACCAAAAAGGAAACACACTAAACACAGGTTACAAAGGAACATACAAAGTACTTTATTTTATACTGAATCCAGTTACAAAAGAACAGAACAAAATTCAGATAGCTATCGACCCTCGGTACAACACAGCGAACTCCGGCGTGGTTCGGTGTGCTCAGTGAGTGCAAATCCCTAAACCTTCAAAAGCCTGACTGTTTCAATGAATATTTATTCATTGAAACAGTCAGGCTTTTATACATTTCTCCAGCCTGTTGTCCAGCCTTTCTGCAGGTTAACCATTCCATAAATAAGTTACTGCTCTAGGGTCCCTTGCCAGGTCAAATCTAGTTCATCTTAGGTTTATACATTAACAAGAAGAAATGGTAATAATGTATGCTCTAGGCCTAACATTACAATGCGGGGCTTAATTTATACAATATAGTTAAGCAGGTGTTCTCATTCAATTATAGATCAGTTTCGGTGATACAGGTAATCCATTGCACACAGGTCAGCAGAAGGACAAGGTCTCAGCTCATGACCCTAACAAGTGGCCTGCAGGCAAGTTATACATTAGCTGTACAGAGGTCATGACAATCGAGTTCTGTTCTGAATAACATAGGCTACCATTTTAGCTCACATGGTGACTTTATAGAGCAAGAAAACCTAAAATGGCGGCTTGACCCAAAATGACAGTTTACATGGTTTCTAAGGTCAGGACCTTGCAATGCGAGTTTATTCACATGTAGTTTATAAGCAGCTTGTTAGCAGCTTGGCGTAGGCCAATATACATATATTCATAGCAATAGGAGGCACGATATAATTTCTAGTTTGACATGGTAAGACTCCTGGTAGTAGAGAGGCATCAGGGGAGATGAGGGAAACCTCTTGACCGGCCTAACAATTCTGGAATTCATGCAGATTTTTTATCCTAGTGGGAACATGGGAGTTCACAATTGCAGTGTAGTTCTCAGAGAACCATGTTTCAGTGATTTTCAAGAAGTAAAAACACTGCTCCATGAGGTCATAACTGCTAGATGCTTGTCAATCTAGCATTGCGCGTGCCCATTTTGAGAACAAGCCTTGGTTTCTACAATTGTTTAAGAGTATTTGCAGTCCTTACATTAGGGTTACAGTGTGCCAGAGCAAGGGTAGGCTCCTGAGAACTAGGGGTAAGGTAGAAGTGGACAGGGGTGAGGAGGTGGCAGGTAAGTGTTCGCAATCAGGGGAGTCGAGCGGGAGAATGAGAGATGAGGTTGGTGATTTACATGTTTAGGGAGGTGACCGTGGGTGACAAGGAGGTGAGTCAAGGACATTTCTAGCATTATCCTGGACCATGATTTTACAATTCATTAGAAAAACTGATCACCATCTTCATGAATGTAGGACAGACATGACAGACATCCCATGAGCTAGAGGTGGTAATATCATTAATTTCTGCCAGTTATAAGGGTATTTGAGGGTTGCAACTGAGCACAAGTTTATTTGCTCTCTTCATGGCTTCTTTGGTGGTGCAAACTTGGAGATAGCTAATAGTGTAGCAGTAGCTAAAGAATTGGAGCAGTGCTCGAAGACATGAAGGCAGCAGAGTGATACAATTACCAGAAGATGCTATGAGATACTCAGTAGTTTTATACTATTAGGGACAGTAGCATGTCAGGTACAGACAGGACTGAAAGAGAAGGCTGAATCAGGGAGCTACACACTTGGCCAGGGGCGAAAAAGACTGCTTTGGGCTTGCAGAGTCAAAGAACTAGCTTCTGGGTCATAGCACTATATTTCTCTGGCAGCAATTAAGAATGGCATAATAGTAAGCACGCATAGAAGATGTACGAAGATGGGCAGGAACTGGCACTGTGGCCATAAGGGAGAGATATTAGATGAAAGGGGAAGATGAGGGAGAACATGGTGAGCAAAAAAGAAACGGGGTTAGAGTGTAGTGAGGGGGGCAGCAAAGGGCAGTGCTACGGGCAATGCAAGCGGTGTAAAGGATGGAGTGGGATGCTGGGGAGCAGAACAGTAATCAGGGAGAAAAGAAAATCAGGAGAGGGGCTGGGAGAGCAGGTAAATTCCCCCTTCTGAAAAGGACACAGGAGTGAGAGGGCAGAAGGGGGGGTGGGAATACACCACATTAATTGCTCCACAAATTAGAGGGAGGGGTGTATTCTGGCTGAAGGGGCCAAAGAAGAAAATCAGAAGGTGTTAGAAGGAGGTGAAAGGAGGGGAGGATAAAAACAATTGGCAATCAGGAAGAAAATAGCAGGAAATAGGTTTTCACAGGGATGGTAGACACAGGGTAGCAGAACCCTGTACAGCTTTGATGACAAAGTGCAAGTCATCCTGGATGACATTAACGCTCATTTTAAGAATGTCATGGTCCGTGTGCATGCAGCCCTCCATGCCATCCACAGGATAGCCTCTCAAGAGTTTGATCCACTGTAAATTCTACACCTGCATGTCAGACTCATTTGTATAATCACCACTTCAGAGTACAAAAGGGCACTATTTGAAAAGCTACAACACACTTTGCAGGAGAAACAGGAAGCTATCTTCTCTTTCGTAATTAAGCACTCTGTTAATCTAGTTTTCCTATATGTCACATACACTCACCTCTTTGATAGGCCTATGGCCTGCTATGAATCTATCCTTTGTCCCTCCTAAATAAGAATATCAAGACCCTCCACCACGTGAAATCGCACATGTCCAACTGTCCATACCCTTGAAGAAAATGGTTGGTTGCCAGGTTCCCATCCTGGACATATTCCTGTGGTAAACCAATCTGGTAATGGCACCAGGTCAGCCCAGGTGTTGGCTTTCTGTAAAGATATCCTTGACTACGCAGGTAGGGGATTGCTATTGCTACTCATAACTGCAGCCGGTTAGTCACCTTTAACACAGTCATACAACAAAGCTTCCAGGATAGTCTTTCACCCTGAGACATGGGATTCATGCCCTCCACAATAAAGTGACTTTCTCCTTTTGCCACTTTCTTCATAGATAGCAATTCATGGAACATGCAGTCAAATCCATAATACTTTGGGATTCATTGTGCAATCATTTCTCTTATGTTATTATATTTACTTTAGTTTATTTAAACTTGTACACAGCAAGGGCCCGACCCAAAGGGTCTTCAAGCATCTAGGGAATCAGATTGCTTGTGGGTATCTTGGACATGTAAAGATACATGCTTAATTCATACGAAAGAGAGGATCCATGTTTCAAAACATGTCATCATAGAATTCCAATGTTGAGCACACTCTCAGAACACTCACTGTCCTTTTAGGGATCGCTGTGACATTCTGGATCCTCAGAAATTTCATTTCCACCCTCTACAAGCATTAGTTGTAATTCTGAAAGGTCTGATTAATGACTGGTCTAATATGAATGGAAAGGGACTACCCCAGTTCGTGTTAATAACATGCTTTTGCTGTTTTCAGAATTATCTTGAAAAAGTGTATTTGATGCTGGGTGTCAGCCTGACTTGATAATGTCCACTTATTATTGCAATTTTGTATTTATCTTCTGTAATATGTGGCAAGGGGACTTTGTCAATGCAGCCAAAATGGCCACCAGCAGAGTCGTTTTTGCTTTTTTCCAGATCATATGGGCAGGGATACAGCTCCCTGGGGATTGAAAACCTGTGCTACCCAGAGGAGGACGGGAATCGTGAGGCAAAGGAAGGCGGAACCAGGGGCAAAGAAAGGTTGTCAGCGGCAGATGAGAGTTGTTGCAAAGGGGATGTCACTAAATTGAATTGCTGAAGGCTGAGAGAAGAGAAACAGCAACAGTAGGAAGAACATCTGCATCTGCCATGGACAAGAAAAAGAGGAGAGGCTGCAAACAAGAAAAATAGAGGAACAGACAATTGAGCCACAGTAGAGATGATCCAACCAGCTTTCATCTACGTACCAATATGAGACATGACAGCAAGTGAACTGCCAGATGCAAGTTGTGATTCTGTCCCTCCCCAAAAAATGCTAAGTCTCAAAGATATCCAGGAGAACCAATCATGGAACACAGTGACAACCAGAGTGGACTATAGGAAGTATAATGTGGTACGCTGACAACAACTTAATTACCCAATGGGAGTTTGGGGTTCAGTTTCCCCAATGAACACTAAACCTCAAAAAGAAGGAAAGCATAGGGTATGCTTGCAGTAAGATTAAAATATACAAAGTGCAGCATGGATGGCAACCTGAAAACAGGTGAAGGTCCTGATGCGATTTGTCATTTTATTATTCTCCATCGCACAACTGAAACCCAACGAGAACCACAAATCCAGACTGTGGTGCCCCGGCAGTCTGAATTACTAGAAGATTATCTATGTCATCTTTCTGGGACAATAAACTAGGGCTGTGGGTGATCAGTTTAGGTGGGACCTCTCTCTTGTACAAGCTTCCCCTGAATGTCAAAGCCAAAGAAATCCACCTGAAATTTAGAACAATGCTAAAATGTCACCTTTTTAATCAGGTCTACCCTCCAGAATGCCCCATCCTGCAGATTAAGGAGCACGGGCCCTGAATGGTGAAGAAGACTTCAGGCAGCCATCTTAAGGCTGATTTGGAACATTTCCTTTCTATGTCCATAAAGCATGCAGATCCCTGTGAGTCATTGCAATCTATGAGATGGTGGCACTTATTTTGTACCACACTGTTGTAGAAACACTCTTCCTGGCACTGTTTTTACACAGTCTGCCCATCACTGTTCTCCTTGCATTTCTCCAAGCACGTCCACTATTCTTCCCCCTGTATCCTTTGCCCTGCACTTACACTGCCTGAACGCATCAAGAACCGTGAATTACTTTTTATATATTGACCTTGTCTTCCATTATTTATTTCCCTTTCTCTGAAGGCTCCACGAGGCAACCCTTTCACTGTTACTGGCACCTTACAAATCAACAATAATTAAAAACATGAATAGCTTAGTAAACTGCCCAATGATATTTATGGTTCCATCACTTTCCGATGGGAAAACAAGGCACTGCAACCCAAAGAGAACCAAGAATGCAGACTGTGGCACGCTGACAACCTATGTGCACTGTCTGGTGGGAGTTGTAATTATGAACTCCCCTGTGAGCACAAAAGCCAGGGAATTCCTGAAGCGTCCATGCCGAGAACCAAACACAGTGCCTGATTGGGAGTAGTGGACTGAAAACTCTCAGTAATGCAGTCAGAGGGCGGGTAAGGACTAATAGCAGTCCAGAGGAAGATTTGAATAGAAAGGAAATGGGGATGAGCTATACAATTGCTGGACTGATCCTTGCTATGTTATGTTAAGTATTGCTTATGAAGTGCTGTGAACCCCCAATGCTGGTGTCTTGGCGCTGATTTCCATGGGGAAAATATGGCTTTCATGCCCGCTAAGGAGGGCGGACAAGAGCTCGGGCAGCCCGAGCTATAGCAGGTCCGAGCGAAGTGAGGGCCTCAGCTCAGTCTGTGGGCCGTTACTGGTCATGCCCACCTTGCTGAGTGGGCATGACAGCCATTTGCACCCCGGGTTCATCGGGAATGCGGATGGCTTTCATTATTGTTCCTAAGGAGATTTGCCCTGCTTGCGCAGCCGAGCGCCCAAGGAAAACAAAAAGGAAAAAAGATGGCCACCGTGTGGTGACCCGCCGCCAGTCACCGGGGCGGGCCACTCCAGGCGTCGGGGCCTCCAACACGACTCCCAGAGCTGCGGGCACGCAGCGGGATGAGTGCAGGGATCTCCCCACATGGTACGGTTCACTGGACTGATGACCTCTGCTGGGGGCACCCAGCAAAAGGGAAGCTCGGACCTGGGAGCAACCAGGCCGTGCCAGCACAAGTAGGCCACAATCACGTGGCAAACCCCAGCCCCCAAGAACCACACGCAGACACGGGTTGCCGCTTCCCGAGGCTCTGCTGCACTGCCCTCCGCTTTTATTAAGTGAGTGTCATGACAGAGTCATGACGCTCACGTCGGAGCAAACACTAGACCAACACACAACACACCGCCATATGGAAAAGGGGCTTATACAAAAAGAAATGCAAAAAGAAAAGCAAGCCTTACACATGGAAGCTGCAGAGCCTCTTTTCAAAACAATATTCTTGGTATACCCAGCAGATTAGATCACTGAGCCCCCAGCATCGCTGAGAGAATCAGAGGGACAGGGAAGCCTCAGTAATACACAGCCCTGTGTAACCTGGGCGTCCCTGTACCTCGATGAAGCTGGGGGCTCTGTAATGTAATCTGCTCTGCATGCTAGAGCACACAAAGCTGATTAGATCACCAAGTCCCCAGCTTTGCCAAGGGACTGAGATGCCTCGGTAACACTTCGGCGTGCTGCAGAGGCACAAGTGGGGGGTGGGTGAGGGCAATTTACCTGCCGCTCCTGCTTGGTTGAGCCTGATGGCAGTGTCGGCAAGGCGGGCTAGCACTAACTTGTCCCCGTGACCACCCTTAAAAAGCCTTTGAGACTGGGCTGCATGACATATGTAGGTGGGCAAAGCCACAAGAGCATGTCCCTCATGACTCTGCCCCTCACTCCAGACCCAATGCCTAGCCTTTCTGGTGCCAGCCCACTGCTGAGGCAGGCTGGGTCAGAGATCTGGGGAGACATATAATGCCGGATCTTGGACCCAGCAAGATCCGGTCCATTGACCAGCTCTACTAATGGAGCGATTCTACATTCAGGAAAGCAATGTAGGCAGATGTCTGAAAGTGCCCTTCGTCTGCAGTGCACGTGCACCTGACCTGTGACGAGAGGCCTGGG
Organism: Ambystoma mexicanum; assembly: GCF_040938575.1. NCBI lineage: Eukaryota > Metazoa > Chordata > Amphibia > Caudata > Ambystomatidae > Ambystoma > Ambystoma mexicanum. The sequence goes on from NC_090928.1 coordinate 860,488,186, forward strand.
GAATGGAAAGAGGTTCAGGAAAGGGCACTTAAGAGCTCATCCCTTTGAGAATAAAGTATGCACTCTGCAATGTGCCTGCCACGTCTGTGATACTCTTCTAGCACACATAGTTTGCATGTGGGCTGAAACTAAATGCCCAAAGGTGTTTGTGCAGGCAGTTAATATGTTGAGACTCCGCCCACATCCAAAGTGTCTGCTTTGTTTGCACTTGTGCTGTCACTTGGCAAATGCAAGTGAGGAGAAATTGTTGTGAATCTGGGGCTAAAGGTATTGCACTTATGTATCCCTTTTGCGCCAGTCAGTTTGTTGTGAGCATGACAGTGGGATGGCTTGCAGTCCCAGCAGTGGTCAGAAGAGACTTAATCTTGGAGATTGAGAAGGCAGAAAGGGGCTGCGAATTCTGCAATTTTCCCACTGGCTGAGACTATGAAAGTGCTAAACCAATGAGGGCACTGAAACAAAACATACCTCCCATGAACACTATTATTAAAAACAGCTCTGTAACTCCACGAGTCTCGGTTAGACACCCACTCAAATGAAACGAATTCACAGACTGTTAGTAGAAGAGAGCAAATAGTTACAAAAACAACTCACTAAATCCTAATGTACAACTTAAACCAGTGAAGGATTATTTAGTGCTGAGTAATCTGGTATCCTTTCTATAAGTAGGGCAATTTTGTAATTGGTATTCCTATCTGGTGAGAGTGTTATAAATCCACTTTCAGTGATGCACTTATTTTCTGTTCCACAAGAAAGGCACTTTCGTCTGTCCAGTTTGGTAATTGTGCCATGCTTCTCTCTGTGACTTCAGTTGATACAATAGAGGATATCAATATGAAAACCAACCCAACAATACTAAAAGTGTAAAAAAAATGATGCGATGTTTTATAATGAAAGAAGCACAGAAAATGAAAAGTATGTGTTAGTAAACATTGCGTTGTAATATACAATATGAGTATAGGTCACATATGCGTCGACATGGGTGTGTCTATGCAGACTTATTTTGGAATGAGTATGTAGAGAACACGCAGACAGGTCCGTATTTCATTGAAGCGTGTGGGTATTCTTTTTCTTTACCACCTACTTTCATGAACAGTTCTTCATCAGGTTGAAATGAACATACTGGGCCTGATCACGAGTTGGGCGATATCCGCCCAACTATATTAGCTTTAGTGCCCACTGGTCCAGTGGTATTACCACCGGATCACAGGTTGGGTGCTAACTGTTCATTTCCATTCCCCATTCGGTTTATTGGACCGAATGGGAAATTTCCGGTGCAATTACCATGCGGTAATAGATACGAGGGAAGCGTGGGCTGGGGGTAAACCCGCCGGAATCGTGATAGGGCCAGCCTTTGAATGTGGCGGTAATACCGTTACTGCCACATTTAAGGGCTACCGCCCAACTCGTGATGAGGCCCACTGAAATACAGTAATTCATCTGGTCATTTCCCAGTCCAGTGCCCCTGAGTCCATGGTGCGTGAGTTGAATTAACCAGTTATCATAAGAGCCAACCTCAAAAGACAAACAATTTTGATCGTATTCAAGCTAGCAGTGATCCACGTAGCATCTGTATTATTTGAATATTTGCACCTTGCTCCTACAGCAGGTGTCTTCAATGCTGCCAGCACCCCCAAATCATTCCAATGACCCTGAGAATGACAAATGCCCTGTGAACAAGGTCCATATTACAAAGAGCTTGTTTACACAAAACAAAGAAAGCAAGGTGACCCTCTGATCAGATGAACTCCATCGAGGGAGTCAGTTTCAGGGGTACTCGGAGGTTCTGACAGCAGGGGAAGCCACCCGCTTTAAGATGCGATCCCTGGGGTTGGTGTAAGAAGGATCCCCTAAAGCATCTTGCTTTGTCCCAACCCTCCAGGTTTGGGGGTCGCCCCAGAGTATGCAGTATCCCAAGAACCGGGAAATTAAGGTTATATACATATATATATTTCTTTTTATGTGTTATGGGTTAAAAAAAAAAAAAGAAATATAGCCTCCAACATACAATTCATTTCAAATTAACAAAAGCGAGAAAAAAAGATTTTTTTTAACTATAACATAGAAAAAAGATAACAAGAAAAAAGTATCCACTTGATCGCAAACAGAAATATTCGCTTAATTACAAAAATCCAGATTCAAAGCTTTCAAAAAAGCAACCACTGAATTAACGACACCAGTGGTTGATCCAGACAAGATAGGGTTATATAGATAAAGTGACATGGGCATGCTAGTAAGTCCAGTCCCAATGAAGTGCAAGTAGACCCTGAGCCAGGGTCTCGACTTCTGGTGAGGTGGGGCAAGCTGGGGAAAAGAATCCCACCTCAAATCGAAAGACGAACTAGCCATTGGAAGAAGTCATGCATACTAGTCCATTGACCTGCGTAGAATCTGTGAGCAATGGAGGATGTATCTGTGGGATTCCCCAGAGTGCTTCCCTAGATTGCAAGACCCAGACCAGCTGAAATGGAGACACTTCTCCAAAACGCCAATATCCAACAAAGACCATCTCCATTGCTTTCCAATAAACCCTCATGTCTGGGGTGGGAAAGAAGAGGCAAGATAAACCTAGTACTAGTCATAAGTGATGGACAGCACAGCCCAGCACTCCTCTCGTGGTCTAATAGCACAACCCCTCACTTAGCCTTCACAGCACAGTGGGACCTAGCCCCCCCATTCAGCATCAGTGCTTGGAAATACAAAATACTTATTTAGCCTCACTAGAAAAATGCCCATTCAATGTTTCTTATGCTTAACACATTTCACATACAAAAAAGGCAGAAAACCAGAAGGAGAGAGAAAAAGGTTGCTCGCCAAACAAATGCTGACAGAACATGGCAGGTTTTTAATGTATCTGATAACATAACGTCATTTTTGTTACCGAGGGGCTTTACTCGAAAACAGGGACTTGTAGACAAAAATAAGCAATCGAGTGTGATGCTACCCTTCCCTCGTGTGTGGAGACCTTAAGCCACCTGTGAAGTATGTGCAGATATACAAAGAATTATGCACTAAGCCTCAACTCTCATTTTCCCTTAAAAACGTTTTATTGTATTTCTAATCACAAAAATATTGAATACGCAATAGAATAAACAGAATTCTAAAATGTCCAACTAAATGAAACACAATGTACAGTTAGAAAAACAAAATCATAGACTTTCACATACACAAATTATTATTTAGCAAACAAAGTACTGGGACATCAGTGGTCCTTGCTCGTTAAAGTGCACAAGTGCAATGTGGGGTTAGTACTAAAAAGTGCTTAGTATGAAATCGAGATTGTTAAAATAATTTTTCATATTTGATCTAAAAGGGTATGGGAACACTACCAAAACCATTTTTTAAGTACCAATACATTCTTTTTGTTGGTATACATAGGTGATGCCGATGCCTGTCCTAAAGACCGGTAAGTAATTACATCAAGTTTCATTTCATTGTTGCATTACACAGTGGTTTATGCGTTCAAACATTGCTCAGTGGCGAAGATTTAGTGTGCTTTTCCTTTCCGCTTTATTTGGTTCACAAAAGTCTGTTTTTCCCATGGGATATTCTGTCGACACTGGGTGTTTCGGCCCTTTGGTCAAGAGTCGCCATCCTCTGCGATCTTCTTTGTAAATGTTAAACTGGGCCTTCATCAAGACATACAATTATTTTGTAAAAATGGTATGCAAATTGCTTGACTAAACCTTAGTCTTTTCTTTGAATTCTGCAACCATAATGCTTGGGTGACGCGACAGCGGTAGAAAGCCAACAAACCTTCTCTTCCTCATTGCAGTGCTTGAACGAAGCCCATTGATCACTAGGGAAGAGCTGAGGAACCCAAGTACTGTAAGCGATATTCAATCAACACTACAGCTAAGTCAATGCCTAGTCTGGGATGCTGAGGAAAACCCTTATTGATGTATTTTTATATCCAGTTCAGTACTCTGGATGACAACCCTTGTATAACACCCCCCTCTTAGAATCCCCCTGACCCCACTGAGCCAAGAAGTAGGTTTGTTTTGTTTGTTTGTTTTAAAAGGTTTATTTGAAAATTTAAACAATATATATATCACACTTCTATAAATAAATTGATAATGGATATTACACTTGTGAATATGAGCAGTAATCAGCAAGAGGTAACTATGAATAGGAACAGAAGAACAAGGTGGGAAAGAATGCTTTATATGGTTCAAGGAAACGCAAGGTGGCATAAAATGCAGTACAGAAATAACTTGTTATGATTTTAGCAAAAGGTAATATGATCACTTTTTCTTTTGACAATTCACTCCCCCCCTATGCAATACAAGAAATGGAAGGAGAGCACACAGTCTTCAAGAATCCCAACAAATCCCACTTTGTAATGCAATACACAGTTCCAGTTCTCCCAGCAAGCTTAGGGAAAACGGAGATGAGTTTTAAACACAGGCGAATTACTTTAATGTGGTTTGCAAGGAAGTGAAAAGGTGCTAAAATTGCTTTTAATTCCCTCTAGAGGTTCAGGGTAGGTGATGGCTACTTTATATTAGTTCAGGCTCACTTTAACAATACTCTATGAATGATTAGCAGATTGCAAACGAATTCTAGCAAAGATAAGCAAAAAGCTGCTGGTTTCTACAGATGAAGAAATCGGGCCAAATCGCAAATCGCGGTAAATTCCGCGAGTGCGTGTCTCGCGATTACGGGAAAAGTATAGGGAGTAGGAAGTCGGTTCTAGGTTCGTTCAAAAGCCTAAATTTCGTTCCTAGCCCAAACGGTTCCAGAGATACGGACGATTAAATAAAGGTCGTTTTTCGGATTTAAAGTAAACTCAAAATGACAGGTGACAGCTTGCAGCTGCAGAATTGACAGGTGACAGTTGTGCAGCTTTAAAAATGACAGATGACACGATTTCTAGGAGGCAGTTCTACTTAGGTTAAAATAGTTTGGATTAGATTATTTTAACTAAGAGATTGGTTCTGCACAGTTCTGCTAGGTACTCACAATATAAATTTGAACTAGGCCTCGTCACGGATCTGGTCAACACGTCCGGCTGCGGTTCTGTCTGCTCGGCGGGTCAATCAGGCACCGGTTCTGCTCACAGCGATCTGGGTCAGCTCTGCTCTGCTGGTCAAGCTTCTCTGGATTCTGGATGTAACACTGCTTTCTGGGTACTGCTACAGGTTCTTGCAAAAATTCTCGGCAAAACTTCAAACAGCTCGCCCGGCTGTTGAATAGTTTGGTTAGTTTTGAGGCCTGCTGAAGAGGATTCAGCTGGTGGATTCAGGCCTCTCCTCTCTGCTACACATTCTGGAGTTAATTTCTGCTACAGGTTCTGGAGATTGATGGATTTGAAGTCTGGATCTCTGGATGTGAAGTCGTCGGTCAGCATGCTCCGCAGCAAATGGAATTGAATGTCTCTACCTGTCCCAGCAGTCTCTTTTTATGTGTTTTGAAAATGGGTGTGTGCCTGGGCCTAGCTAAGCCTGCCCCTCTCTACTTGTCATTGGCCCAATTCTCCCCTCTCCCATGATTGGGGGAAGGAAATGGATTGTCATCATGATGAGGTCTTTTTATGGGTCAGAGGATCCTCCCCTGGTCAGTTTGCCCACAAATCTATATTTGATTCAAATACATCTTTCCCAGATACACAATTTGTTGAAATTACATGTACACATTATATATTCCTTATGGTCCATGCTTGTCCGCCTCTGATCTTCCTGGGGGCTTGCATTCAAAAATGACAACATTTTGCGCTTTTTAACTGGTTTTGCAATATCGGACATTTACCCAAAATTACACACATGTGCGCAAGGAGTATGGACATTAATTGATGAAGTGTCAGATTTTTAACATGCAGACATTTGGAGTAAGACCCTATTTTCCGCTAGCAACCCCCCAGAATACACCACAGGGTCCTAACGCCTCTTAAAATGTGCACCGAAAAATCACAAGCATAATGGTATTACTTATATAAATCTGACAAGTCCGTACTATGAATTATCCATCTTTTTTTAAATTATGCCCTGGTCAAAAAGGGGTGTGACTTCCCACATCACATGGTGGAATAACTGGTTTATCCACTTCCCCCAAGCCAGCTTGTTCACAGAGGCACAGCTGCCCCCCAGTTTCTCCCAAGAGGAAGCTATTTTACGACGCCCCCAATATAACATTTGCCTGAGTCAAGGAAGTTGCATTGTTCGGTCCCTTCCAGTTCCCAGGTGCTCCACCCCTAATCTAATCAGAGAGGTGTCAACTCCTTTTGGCAAGGCGCAGCAGGATGCAGCTAGGCCTGGGAAGAGTGGCTGTTGATCCAGTTTCAACTCCTGTCGGGGGTAGTTGTCAGGCAGAATTCAGTTTCATTAAGCCAGGTTTCAGCTAAATGTCACTTTTTGTTCCCAGTTTTCTACATTCAAATCAAACGGACAATTTTTCCCTATACATTAAATAATTACTTCCTTCAAGTCATTTCAGAATATAGTTTTACATTTTATCCACCTCTTAGCAAGTCTTTCCTTGGTCTGGTTTTGTTTCATTTGTTCAGTTTTACACAAAAGTCTGGTGGTTTTAAAACGCCGGCTTTCTGATAGTGGTGAGTGCTGGTAATGCAACCATTTTTGGGATTAAGAAAATTAATTCCCCACAGTTCTGAGTTGCTTTTTGGCAATCAGCATTGCCATTCCCAATGGTTTCAGGCTACTGTGTGTGTAGCCCAATGGTGGTTTTAGGCAGTGCCCTCCTGTGCTCACAACATAGGCAAAAATGGGTGGCAGCCTATTCTTCATGTTTTCCCTGTGCACTCTCTGGGGAGTTCTGGCCATCATGATATTTTCCATGCCAGTACTGCACAGTTTTATGGTAGGGCTTGGATGCATGGGTAAAAACATCCCACAAGCCCCCCCTCTTGCGATGGCCATTCTGTCCTTTTGCTGATGGAACTCGCAAGATCTGGGATGTTCGCCTCCTCTTCTTCCAATTCCATGGATGGCACAGTTCAGCATCTTTTCCTCCCTCCAGTCGATCAATCAGTTCTCCTTGCTGGTCCTGATGGGAGGATTGGGCGGTACCCCGGGCCCCTCGGGTCTCTGCTCCCGGTCCCCGGTCATCCTCCTTGGTCAGTCCCCATGGTTTCATCTCTCCTAGGATGATAAAGCAAAGCGGCAATACCTATTCGTAGACATTTCTTCACCACTATTAATGGTGTGGCGAACATATACATTTTATGAATCAGAAGATATGAACATATACATTTTCTTTTTTAAATTAGGAGACAAGAACATATATATATATATACAAGGATCACAGAATTTTATATGCTATATGTGGAATATTTTAGGGTTGGAACTGAATTACTGTGGAGCGGCCCCCTCTGGGATTCCAGTGGATTCCTCCAGTTGTTGCAGAGTGTGCCTGGGATGGCAACACTTTAGCTGATTTATATGTACCCACTTGTCTTCCCCTTCCGCCAGACTGCCTTTGGGGATGCAGATCTTATAGGCAACAGGGGAGATCTTGTCTATAATTTCAAACGGTCCCTTCCATGTAGGCAAGAATTTTCGCTGTTTGGCCTAGTTCCTTTGGAAATTGTATAGATAGACCCGGTCACCCACCTTATATTCCTTTCGGGTAGTTTTTAAATCATAGTGGGTCTTCATGCTCTCGGCTGATCTTTCTAGATTCCGCTGAGCATAGGCAAAAGCATGCTGAAGGTGTTTCCTTAAATTCTCCACATACTCATGAGTTGTGGAGGCATTTATCAACGTTTGCTCTTGGGTTCTGTAGAGCAAATGCTGGGGAAGCACCATCTTGCGTCCAGTCATCAACTCAAATGGTGACATTTTGGTTGCAGATGAAGGGGTAGATCTGATGGACATTAGGACCAGAGGTAATCGGATATCCCAACTTGGCCCAGAATCTGCCACATACTTTTTTAAGATGCTCACAATGGTTCGGTTATATCACTCCACTGCTCCAGAGGAAGCTGGCCTGTAAGCAATGTGTAGCTTCCTTTTAACCCCCAGTATCTCCCACATCTTTGTCATTACTTCACTGGTGAAGTGGCTACCTCTGTCTGACTCAATCCTTTGAGGTAGACCAAAATGGGAAAAGATGTGGTTAATCATCAGGGCAGCTGCTGTTTCTGCCTTGCAATTTGGGGCCGGGAGACATTCCACCCACTTGGTAAACAAGCATGTAACGGTCAACATGTACTTGTTTCCTCTAGACGAGCGAATCACAGGGCCTACAAAGTCGATTTGCAAATCTGACCATGGCAGTGTCATCCCCCTCTTTTGGAGAGGCGCACGGTGTGTGAGGGATGATGGCTGAAATTGTGCACACACAAGACACCCCTTCAAGTATTGGTCGAGGTCCTGCCCCATGTGTGGCCAGTATGCAACCTCTCTTAAGATTTCCAGTGTTGTGTGAAACCCCCTATGACCGGCGGTGGCCGCATCATGGGCATGACTTAACATTAGGCTTTGGAATGAGGTAGGAACCACCCACTGATCATGGCCAGCATGGGATTTCCTTACCAACAACCCGTCTTGGATTCGGAACATTTTTGGACATTTCATCAACACTCTTAGGTCCTCTTTCCCAATGTTATCTGTGCCCGTCAGGGGAAAGTTCTCAGGGTCCTCAAGGTGTTGGTAAAACTTACCAATGATTGGATCCCCCTTCTGAGCTGTAATCAAATCAGCATCAGGGGTCTCCTTGCTCCATTGGGCAGTTGAAAGATCATTGTGAGCATTTGTCTGGGACCTAGTGATCGCAGTGACCTGGATTTCCCCCAACAGGAACTCTATTTCTATTAGATCCCCTTGGATGGCCCCGGTTTTGGCCAGCTGATCAGCTAAGTCATTTCCAGTTTTGTCTGGTCCCTCTACTTTGGAATGACCCTTGATCTTTTTCCAGTAGATGGTCATCCCATTCGATGTGACCAGATCAAAAATATTTTGGATTAACTTCCCATGTTTCAGCGGTTTGTTATTAGCGCATAACATGCCTCTGGTTTTCCAGTTGACCAGGTGCTCCACGAACCCGTTCCGTACATAATCCGAATCTGTGATTATAACCAGTTTGTGGAGTTGATGCTGGACAGCAGTGAGGATGGCCTGATGCACATCCATCAATTCTGCCACCTGACTACTTCGGGGACCAATTTTGTATCCAATCGGAGGGTTCTGGGAACTCCTTCACCCATGCATTCCCTACGCCAGCCACCAGTTCTTTCTCCCCGTCGTTGTCAACATGGTAAGAGCATCCATCCACATAGACAGTGGGCATTCCCTCACACTTGTCTTCTTCAAAGACTTTGTGTGGGGAATTAAGGTATGCCTCCATGTTGTCCTTGATTTTTAGACTTTCGTCCTCGAGACAGTTTTCTCTGGCACAATCATGCAAGTCAGCCAGACCTTGCGTGAGGGGACTCTTCTTGTTTTGGCCATATCTGACCTCCACAGGAAAGCCTTGCATTGACAGAATCCAGGAAGTAATTCGGGAATTACTCACATTTCCGGCCCGGATTCTGTCACTTTGGAGATATTGCAGAGGCTGGTGTGGAGTCTCCACTATGATGTGTTCCCCCTGGATAAACGGGCGGTAATTCTTCAATGCCCACACCGTTGCCAGGAGTGCCTTCTCACAATCGTTGAATTTTTCCTCCACAGAGGATAAAGTTTTGCTCGCATAGGAGATTACTTTATTGACCTTGTCATGCTTTTGGTATAATACTGCCGTCAAGCATGTATTAGAGAACCCCGTCTCCAGGAAGAACTCCTTGTTTCTGACGGGGTAAGCTAGGCAAGACGCTTGTGAGAGGCTTCTTTTGAGTTGTCTTACCGCCTCGGATTGTTCTGGACCCCATTCCCACTTGACCCCCCCTTCAAGAGATGAATCAGGGGTCTAGTGATCTCTGCGTAGCCTTCAATGAACTTTCTGCTGTAATTAGTCAGTCCAAGGAGGCTCCTTAGTTCCCGCAGAGTTGTGGGGTCTTTCAGTTTCTGGAGTGCTTCCACTTTATTTTCTTGGGGACAGAGACCCTGAGGAGTAATCTCATGCCCCAAGAAATTAACACGGGTTCTACACCACTGTGCTTTCTGAAAGGAAAGTTTTGCTCCAGCGGCCCTCAACTGTGTCAGAACATAACGGATCTCCGCTATGTGTTCCTCCACCGATGAACTTTTGATGAGGACATCATCTACATAAGCCAGGTTACCCCTCGCACCCAGGTCAGGCATGGCCTTATGTAGGAAAATGTTGAATTCATTGCCGGAGTTGAGGTATCCGAAGGAGTCCGGGTCCATGTGTACTGCTGGCCCCCAAAGGTAAAAGCTAGTTTGTATTGGTCCTCTCTACTGACAGGCACGGTCCAGTATCCATTGGTCAGGTCTATTGCTGTGAATACCTGTGACCCCTGAATCTGGGCCAGCCCTTGGTCAATGTAGGGCAGAGGCCATCGGGAAGTATGGACCCGTTTGTTGAGCTCCCTAAGGTCGGTGCAGAGTCTCCACTGGCCGTTTGGCTTCAATATTCCCAGCACCGGATTATTGAAAGTGCTGTGGACTGGACGGATTATTCCCCGGGACTCAAGGTTCTTAATTATTTCAGTAAGGGACTCCATGGATGCGAGAGGCAAGCGATATTGCTTCACAAACACTGGAGTCATTCCAGGGTCCGTGGGAATTGTTGTGGTGTGGATGTCGGTGTGACCACAGTCATATGAGTCTACCGCAAAGAGATCTTGGAAATCCAAGAAAACTTGTTTCAACTTTTGCTTCTGTTCCAGAGTCACACAGGCATCAGCTAGGTTGACTCTCTCTTCCACCATCTGCCTGAAGCCTGGAAAGACTTCTGGTTTGGCTATCTCAGCGGCCTCCTCCAGCTGGGTGGAGAAGTCCCTGGTCAGAGTGCTGATTTGGACTGGAGGCTTCAGGTGGGAAAGGCAGCCCTCATGGACCTGGAAAATCACCTCATCCCTCCTGAAGTCACAAGTCACATCTTCCTTACCATAAGGGCAAGAAGTGTACACCAGGAAGTTCCCCCCATGCCGGGTTAAAATCCTGTCTGGTGTTGTATTGTCCTCACTGTCACTGTCAGAACAGTCCTTGGGGATTGGTCCTAACAGTTCATTTCCTAAATCAATGGAGAAATGTCGGTCATCAATCGCCATTCCAATAATGGTGCCTGCGGCTAGAGTAATACTCTTTAAGTCGCTGTTATCCACCTCTATTGGAATGGTGTCATGTTCTATGTTGACTAATGGTGTTGGGTTTACCCCTAACCCTTACTGTTGGAGAGAAGCATTTAGATGGATATAAGCATCAGGGTTTTTCAATTTTTGTCCTCTTTTAACTTTCACTTCCAGGGAGAATTGTCGGGTCCTTTCTGGGATGGTGACTTCCTCTTTGATCTGAATTTCAACTGCATAAGGTAGCAATTGAGCTGACATAAATGCTTTTTTTGGATCATCAAAGCCCATGGGATTATCCGCTAATCGGGACCAAGCTTTGAAGTTTATTAGGTCCAAACTAATGGCAAAGCGATTGAGAATGTCACTGCCTAAGTAAAAGGCGGCAGTGACGTCTTGCACGACCCAACAATTATGGACTATGCTCTTGTTGCCAATGGAGATTTTGAGCATACACCTGCTTGGCAGGAGATGTTTGGAATTAGGTGCTTCCAGGTCCATTTCCCATTTGTCTATCAGTTTGAATGTGGGAATGGCTGGATCTTATGGGAGTTGGCGGAACATGGCTTCGCTGATGAAGCACTTACCGTTGTTCACACACACTCGAGCGAGAACAGAGTCCTTCCCATCATTTAACTGAACAGGGATGAACAACTGCTCTCCAATTTGCTGAATATCAGCCAGGCTCTGAGCTGATTTCACATCTTTCTGGACAATAGGAGTGGGAGTTTCTGATTGTGGATTAGTAAAGAATTTCAGGGTGTTTCCTTCCAGTGTGGAATACCACCTTAAACTGGAAGGAAGGTTGATTTTCAGAAATAGAGAGGACCCCCCATCACCAGTTTGTTGTCCTACTGCTATTACTGTCACGTCTGGAGTTTGGTTGTTCTGGAAGTGAAATTCTACTTGGTCAGATTTTTGTTCAACCATGTGGCAGGTGCCGTTTAAACTAACATGGTTGACACTCTTTTTTAATTTTGTTCGTCGGCTAGTCTGGCTCCAGAGGACCTTGTTTACACAATCTATTAGGGGTGACAACCTTCTCAGGAGGTTATTCCCTAGTAAACAAGGGGTGCCCTCTGGAGTCACTACTATGACCGGATGTTTCACCTTGTGTCGCCCAATTTTAATGTCCAAGTCTGCAGTCCCCTCACGGGAATTTCCTTCCCGTCAAAGTTCTGCAGTTGTCCAGGAAGAGAGGTGAGAGGAATTCGGTAATCTCCCCGCTTCCTGCATTTAGTTCCTCAAAGGCCCTTTTGGACAGAAAGGTAGCTTGGGATCCAGTGTCCACCAGTGCCAAAATTATACCCTGCCCCTGTACTTGTACCGGGGCATAGTATCTTCCCTCCTTCTCCTCAAGGGGGCACAGATAATGCACATTTTTGGACAACTGGTGGGCTAACTTTCTGGTTTTGGACATTGCTAGCGAAGAGATTTGGGCAGAATTCTGTGGATGCCTGGGGAATCTGAAAGAAAAAGTTGGCAACTGGAAATGGTTTTGGGTTCTGGGCCACCCCCCCCTTTTTGGAGGCAGTCCTCAGGATGGGTTTGACCCACGGGATTTTGGTATTGTCGGTTCTGGGATGAGATGATGGGCGGCGGTAGCTCAGTCTCCACATCTCCCCAGTCTGAATTGGCATCCCTTGGGACCCATTTTTCCTTGGGAGGAGTTCCCCCATCTCTGAAGGAGAAGATCCTTTTCCCAGGATCTTCTGAGGATCCCTCTCCCTCAAATTGGAAGACCTGTACCTCCTCCACAAAGTGGGTCTGTTCGGGTCCTTTGTTTCTCCTACCTCCTCTCTGCTCCTTGGGTGGCAGACTTTCAGGGGTACGAGATTTTGTTTCCAGATCCTGGTTTTACAAGTTGGGAAGGAAGCTTCCTCCAAGGCTTTACACCCCCCTTCCCCTTGTGCCTCCTCCCTGGGACCCGGTGGGTTATCGGGGTGCTGCCCCCGTCATTGTTCTGGAGCACCAGGTCCAGAGTTTGGGGCATTCTGCGGTGGCATGCTCATCTGATGGTTCTGTTGAGCCCTCAGGGACCTGGCGCTCAAGTTGTGAAACCCGCTCAGGCTGATACGGGGCTCTATTTTGTCCCCTGGGCTGATCCCGTGAAGCGTAGCTATCCCTTCTCTGGTAGTACCCCTGGTTGGGAAGATTTTGGTACCCCTCCACCCTTGGCCTCCCCTCTCCCGGATTAGGTTGTCTGGGCTCAGGGAATTGGGGAAAGAAGGATGGATGATTTTGGGGCTGGAAATTGGGTGGATACCTGGGGAAAAAGTTCTGCCCAGGATTTGGAGAATTTCTGCCCTCCTGTGGGAAGTTGGGAGGGAAGTTCCCTGGGTTAGGTGCTTGGCTGGATCCCCCCCCCTTGGGCTGCAGGAGTCCACACATAACCCAGGATTGGTCGGTTTCCCTTGTAGCGGGGACTTACATAGTCAGGGGAGCGGGGGACCCCATTTGTGGGACTATCTCCTCGACTCCCTGTCTGTGACTGGCCCGAGGGCCTTCTGGGCTGGGAATCATTTGGTGCAGGCAGGTTTTTAGGCCCCCCCATCTCCAAATCTAAAACGGGGGCAACCTTTACCTCTGCCACCTTGGCAGCTGCAGGGGTGCTGTTGGTTTTGGGGTTTTTCGGAGCGTTATTTTTATTTCCGATAGGCTTCTGCACCTCATAGATCCGGGTAGCCTGTTCAATGACCCAGTCTAAAGATCTTTTCTCATGAAAATCTCTCACGAGCTGGGTCATTATGTATTTGGGGAAGGCATGGAAAAACGTATTGATAAATTCTCTGCTATCCGTGCGCACCCTTCTGGTGGTCTGCGCAAAAGCACGCTTTAATTCTTGCACAAACTCTTGTGGGGCCTGATCCTCCCCACATTGCAAATTGTAGGCTGCCTTGCGAGCCTCTTGAGGATTTCTGTGCACAGAAAAATGTTTCAAGATGGCCGCCCTGTATGTGGACCACCTTGAATGGTTTTGATCCTCCAGCCCCGCAAATGTGGGATGTATTTACCCATGCATCCGAGCCATACCTCAAAACTGTGCAGTACTGACATGGGAAACCTCATGATGGCCAGGGCTTCCCAGAAAATGCACAGGGAAATGCATGAAGAATAGGCTGCCATTCATTTTTGCCGATGTTATGGGCACAGAAGGAAACTGACTAAAACCACCATTGGACTACCCACACAGTAGTCTGAAACCATTGGGAATGGCAATGCTGATTGCCAAATGCAACCTAGAATTGTTGGGAATTCATTTTCTTAAATCCCAAAAATGGGTGCAGTACCAGTACTCACCACTATCCAAAAGCCGGCGTTTTAAAACCACTCTGTTTCCCTGAAGGCAAGTCAAAATGCCTATTTTCAAACATTGCAATATGTGCAAAATATTTACTGAACACCAGCAGACATTTGGCAGAATGGAGTTTTGTGTGCCTACAAAATCTGGGAAATGAAGAGCCCAGAACAATGCTTATAACAAAACTGGCTGAGCTATGGAGTCAGCAGTTTAAGTTGCACTGGATTTAAAGACACTAAAATCGAAAATGTTTAGATTAAATGAGTGACCTATGTTTGGTGTCACATGCCTTTGTAACTGTTGAAATGTCATAGTTTTGCACTTAGAATCAGCATTCTAGCTGCATATGTAAAAATGTTTAGTTGTATTTGAATGCAGGAACTGGGGAACAAAAAGTGACATTTTATCTGAAACCTGGCTTAAGGAACTGAATTCTGCCTGGCAACTACCCCCATCAGGAGTGAAACTTGAGTCACAGCTGTGTTCCCAGGCCTAGCTGCCCTTTTGCTGCTCACACTAAGGATATGCCATCTATCTGATAATTGAATTACCTGTGCTCTGCAGGAAAGTGAACAAAGCCCTGTCCTGGCTCAGGCAAAGGTTTTATTGGCAGGAGTCGTAAATGGTCGTAAAAAGTGGCTTCCTCCTGAGGAAAGGGGAGGGGCACTGCCTGTGAGAGCAAGCTGGCTTGGCAGAACTGGATTAACCAGTATTTCTACCTTGTGCTGAGAGAAAACCACACCCCTTTGTAGCCAGAATATTGTTTAGAAAAAGATTAATAACTCATGGAGCGGACATGTGAAAATTTTATAAATGATACCATAATTCTTGTGATTTTTCTGCCCACAGTTTAAGAGGTTTTTAGAACCGGTGGTATGTTCAGGGGGGTTTTAGCGGAAAAGTGGATATTACTCTAAATGTATGCATGTTAAAAATCTGAAACTTCATCAGTTAATGTCCCTACTCCCTGCACACATGTATGTAAAGTTGGGTCAATGTCAGAAATTGAAAAATCAGTTGAAAAGTCAATAATGTGCCATTTCTGAATGCAAGCTCTTAGAAACAGCAGATTTGGACAGAGACATGGCTAAATTCAGCCACACCATGTATATGTAATTTCAAACAACTGTGTAACTCTGAAATATGTCTTTTATTATCAAATATAGAATATGTGCAATTTGACAGAGGAGTGTCCTATCTGCAAGCCATAAAATGACATCCCTCTGACTCACAGTTCATTCCCCAATCAAATGATAAATGGAAGTTTGACCAATTAGAAGCTGAGAGAGAGGTAGGGTCAGTGATGCTAGAACACACCCACATTCTAAACACATAAAAGCAGACAGACAGGACAGATAGGGACCTTCAAATCCATTTGCTGCAACGCGCTCTGCCGGACCATACAACATCCAGAGATCCAGACTTTACCTCCATCAAACCTCCAGAGAGCCAAACTAGAGACTTCAATCTATCCAGAACTAGAGACCAGACCAGAGGGAGAAAGCAGTGCTGTACCCAGAGAGAAAGCAGTGCTGTGCCCAGAGAGAGACCCGAGCCCAGTCCAAAACCCTGACCAGATCCATGGCGAGGCCCATTTCACTCAAGAATATAGTGTGAGTACATAGTAAAACTGTGTAGAACCCATCTCTTAGTTAAAATAATATAATTCAATCTATTTAATCTAAGTAGAACTGCCTCCTAACTGTCACCTGTCATTTGTAAAGCTGTCACTTGTCATTTTCTAGTCGCAAGCTGCACTTGTCTTTTTGAACTTTAAAATTTCAAATCTGAAAAACGACCTTCACAAAATCGCTCATATCTCCGCAACCGTTTGTGCTAGAGACTTGCAATAACTTTTATTTGAAAGCTTAGAATCATAGCTTTGAATCGCACCTAGAACCGCATTCCTACCCCTTATAGTTTTACCGCAATCGCGGAACACGCATCCGTGAATTTTGCCGCGATTTGCAAATTTCTTCACATGTAAAAACTGCTGCTGCTTGCCTTCCATTTGCCAGAAATTCGTTTAACCTGCTAACTATCTCTGCCTCATTGCTAGTGTGAGCCTGGACTAATATTAACTAGATACCACTCACTCTGAACCTCTGAAAGGGAATTAAAAAGCATTTCCAGCATATTTCTCATCCATTGCTAGCACATATCAAAGCATTTGGGCCTGTGTTTTCAAACTCCTATCTGTGTTTTAAACTTCTGTTGTCTAAGCTTGGGGGGGATTGAACTGATTACATTGATTGCATTTCTGAGAACTGCGTGCTTTCCTCCCATTCCCTTGCATTGCATAAAGAGGGGGGGAGTGAATAGCCAGAGAAAAGTGATTACATTGTTTTGTTGAAATCATATTGAGTATTTTCTATACTGCATTTCATTCATTCAACCTTGCATTTCCTTGAACCCTATAAAGCATTTTCTACCACATTACACTTCTGTACCTATTTACCAGTGTGCTACCTTATCCATTTCATGTCAACTCATTAGTGATTATAAGAAGTGTGCTAGTGCCAGATTCTCCATTGTTGATCTTTATCATATCAGATTAAGTGTGCTATTCAATTATTAATTTATTATAAAGTGTGATATATATATCTATTTTAAATTATCAAATAAACCTTTTAAACTTGCAAAACAGAACTACTTCTTGGCTCAGTGGGGTCAGGGGGATTCCAAGAGAGGGGTGTTATACAGGGGTAGTCATCCAGAACGCATGAAAAGGACCTAAAGATATATCAATAAGGGTTTTCATTCAGTATTCTAGACTAGGCGTTAACTTAGCTGTAGTGCTGAATTGAATCCTCTTACAAATTGGGGGCTCGAGCCGAGACGTTGGGTTAGATTTACCACTTGTGCAGCTTAATCCAGTGTGCTAACTGACGGGATACATACATCCGGTCGGATCACCACGCTGCATTACGCTGTGAAGCATTCCTCAAAAGGGACACTCCAAGAAAAGTTCTGTTCTGCAAAAATAAAATACAAACTTCTGTAAGTCAGGACAGAGACCAATCTCTAGAATGACGACCTTAGTAGACATGAAAATAGCCAGAGAGCACCTCTTGCATAAGCTATTTGTGAGAGGTGAATGGACCGAACAGGGCCAGGATGCCTGGTTGCAGGCCATCACGCGACAGGTCACTGAAACAGGGTCAGATATATATAGAGATCAGGGTCCCTTACATGTGGCCCTGAGTGAACTATATATGGCTCCTAAAGCCAAAGAGGAACACAATAAGATTGCCAGGATAGCAGCATACCTGTACCTATATATGGGAGACATGCAGGATAGATGTGCTGAAAGCCAAAATCTGGCAAATAGGCAACAGATGGTGTTAGAGAAGGCCCAATCTGACCTGGTCTCTTCTGAGCAGAGGCTGCAGAGGAGCCAGGAGTCAGAAAATGACAGCAGACTGTACATCACTAAAATAAAGGAGGATATGGATGTGCTGCAAAAGGAAAAGTCAGAACAGGATACCAGATTTCTGGCCTTGCAGAAGGAATACCAAGAAGGTTTGGACTCCCTACTGCAAAACCAGAAAAAGCTGGAGCAACAACTGGACTTCAACAGGGTATGTGCTGAGCAGGTAGTCACCCTGCAAGGCCACCTAGATAGAGTGAAGGCGGAGAGCAACAAACTAATTCTGAAAGACCTGGATACCCAGGCAGAGTTTGATCAGGAGCGCCAGAATGCTGGTGCCTTCCAAAGGCAAAGGGACGACCTGGCGGCACAGATGCAGGCTCTTAGTCAGGAAAGGGATACCTTAGGCCAGGAAGTCTGCCATTTAAAAAGAAAAATGGAAGAAAATCACCTGGCCCACCAGGGACTGGGTGACCTCCAAAAAGAACACCAGAACTTGCTAGAGCACACCAGGAGGGTGGAGGATGCTCTAGCAAGAAAGGAGCAGGCCAATAGGGACACAGCTCAGGAGGTAACCCTCCTGCAGCAAAGACTGGCCCAGTTCTCCAGGACCAACCAGGAAGCACAGAGGGAAAATGAGGCCCTCTGTCAACACAATGATAGGCTCCAACAACAGGTAGCGATGCAGGAGAGACTGATAGAGTCGAGTAAGGCCTTAACAGAGGAACTGAAAGCACAAATGCAGGCTCTTGCATTGCAACAGGGAGCAGGGGCGGATAGAGATGAGGTCCGCTGGGAAAGAGAGACTCCTGACCATAACCGCAGGAGCCCTAACACCAGGGGCCTTCATCTCCCCCAGTCCCTGGACTCTACCACCCCCATGTCCCCTGGCGCACATGAGCACAGGGCCACAGGGATGGCAGATTACTATCCAGCTAAGAGTATGGGGCTCATAGGCCAGTACCACTCAGGAATGGAGGGGTGGGCATCCGGGTATGGGCACCCAAGTACAGTACAGTTCAATGGGGAACCCCAGGAGAGTAGGCCCATTAAGGGCATCCTGAAAACCTCTGCCCAGTTAGGTCAGTGGAGGGGGTACCCATCAAATCCTGGCAGCAAGGAGGAATCTGAAGACTCCTCTGAACTGCGCAGGACACAGGAGACCAGGTCCCCACATTCTGCCAGCCATTCCCAGGCTCGCAGAATCCGGGAAAACCTGGAAGAACAGACGGGAACCTCTGGGAGCAGTGCCTCTGAGTCCGAGGAAGAATGGACAAGGGTTACCCGAACCAAAAAGGCCAATAAGGCAAAAAGGGCCTTGCTTAAGGACCCCTTAAAGCAGATTAAGGCGATCAGGAGCATCATCACGCCTTACCATAAGAACGCTAAGTATTCTGTTTGGGAGCACTTAGAGTTGTTTGAACAAATGATGGAGACTTTCCATTTGAAGGACAGCCAAAGCTGTATTCAATATGTAAAGTGGACATTCTCCCCGGAATACTCCAGTTTCTTTGCGGGGCTGGAGGACCAAAATCATTTAAGATGGTCCACATATAAGGCGGCCATCCTGAAACATTTTTCTGTTCACAGAAATCCTCAAGAGGCTCGCAAGGCAGCCTACAATTTGCAATGTGGGGAGGATCAGGCCCCACAAGAATTTGTGCAGGAGTTAAAGCGTGCTTTTGCACAGACCACAAGAAGGGTGCGCACGGATAGCAGGGAATTTATTAATACGTTTTTCCATGCCTTGCCCAAATATATCATGACCCAGCTCGTGAGGGATTTTCACGAGAAAAGATCTTTAGACTGGGTCATTGAACAGGCTACCCGGATCTATGAGGTGCAGAAACCGGTAGATAGCAAAAGTAATGCCCAGAAAAACCCCAAAGCCAACAGCACCCCTGCTGCTGCCAAGGTGGCAGAGGTAAAGGTCACCCCCGTTTTGGATTTGGAGATGGGGGGGCCTAAAAACCTACCTGCACCTAATAATGCTAGGCCCAGAAGGTCCTCGGGCCAGTCACAGACAGGGAGCCAGGGAGGCAGCCCCACAAATGGGGTCCCTCGCTCTCCTGATTATGTAAGTCCCCGTTACAAGGGAAATCGACCCATCCTGGGTTATGTGTGGACTCCTCCAGCCCAAGGGGGGGGATCCAGCCAAGCACCTAACCCAGGGAATTTCCCTCCA
The DNA here is from genome assembly GCF_040938575.1 of Ambystoma mexicanum. Taxonomy (NCBI): domain Eukaryota; kingdom Metazoa; phylum Chordata; class Amphibia; order Caudata; family Ambystomatidae; genus Ambystoma; species Ambystoma mexicanum. The sequence goes on from NC_090928.1 coordinate 860,508,191, forward strand.
AACTTCCCACAGGAGGGCAGAAATTTACCAAACCCTGGGCAGAACTTTTTCCCCAGATATCCACCCGACTTTCAGCCCCAAAACCATCCATCCTTCTTTCCCCAATTCCCTGAGCCCAGACCACTGAATCCGGGAGAGGGGAGGCCAAGGGTGGAGGGGTACCCAAATCTTCCCAACCAGGGGTACTACCAAAGAAGGGACAGCTACCCTTCCCGGGATCAGCCCAGGGGAGAAAACAGGGCCCCGTATCAGCCTGAGCGGGTTTCCCAGTTAGAGCGCCAGGTTCAAAACATGGCGCGGGATCTGGGTCACATACTGAGGGCTCAGCAGAACCCTCAGATGGGCGTGCCGGCGCAGAACGCACCCAACTCTGGACCTGGTGCTCCAGAACAATGACGGGGGCAGCACCCCGATAACTCACCGGTTCCCAGGGAGGAGGCACAAAGGGAAGGGGGGTGTAAAGCCTTGGAGGAAGCTTCCTTCCTCACTTGTAAACAGCCCCTGGAAACCCAGGAACCGGAAACAAAATCTCTTGCCCCTGAAAGTCTGCCTCCTAAGGAGCAGAGGGGGGGTAGGAGAAACAAAAGACCCAAACAGACTCAGTTTGAGGAGGAGGTACAGATCTTCCAATTTGAGGGAGAGGGATCCTCAGAGGATCCTGGGAAAAGGATCTTCTCCTTCAGAGAGGGGGGAACTCCTCCCAAAGAAAAATGGGTCCCTAGGGATGCAAATCCAGACTGGGGAGATGTGGAGACTGAGCTACCGCCGCCCACCATCTCATCCCAGAACCAACAGCAAGAAAATCCCCTGGTTCAAACCCATCCTGGGGACTGCCTCCAAAAAGGGGGGGGCGGCCCAGAACCGGAACCAGGGGAACCCACAATGGCTCTGATCTCCAGTTGCCAACTTTTTCTTTCAGATTCCCAAGACTCTCCACAGAATTCTGCCCAAAATTCTTCTCTCGCGATGTCCAAAACCAGAAAATTAGCCCACCAGTTGTCCAAAAATGTACATTATCTGTGCCCCCTTGAGGAGAAGGAGGGAAGATATTATGCCCCGGTACAAGTACAGGGGCAGGGTACAATCTCGGCACTGGTGGACACTGGATCTCAAGCTACCCTTCTGTCCAGAAGGGCCTTTGATGAACTGAATGCAGGAAGGGGAGAGAATTACCAAATTCCTCTCACCTCTCTTCCGGGACAACTACAGAACTTTGACGGGAAGGAAATTCCCGTTGAGGGGACTGCAGACTTGGACATTAAAATTGGGCGACACAAGCTGAAACACCCGGTCATAGTTGTGACCCCGGAGGGCACCCCTTGTTTACTAGGGAATGACCTCCTGAGAAGGTTGTCACCCCTAATAGATTGTGTAAACAAGGTCCTCTGGACCCAGACTAGCCGACCAATAAAATTGAAACAGAGTGTCAACCATGTTAGTTTAAACGGCACATGCCACATGGTTGAACAAAAATCTGACCAAGTAGAATTTCACTTCCAGAACAACCAGATTCCAGACGTGACAGTAATAGCAGTAGGACAACAGACTAGTGATGGGGGGTCCTCTCTATTTCTGAAAATCAACCTTCCTTCCAGTCTAAGGTGGTACTCCACGCTGGAAGGAAACACTCTGAAATTCTATACCAATCCACAATCTGAAACTCCCACTCCTATATTCCAGAAAGATGTGAAATCAGCTCAGAGCCTGGCTGATATTCAGCAAATCGGAGAGCAGTTGTTCATCCCTGTTCAGTTAAATGATGGGAAGGACTCTGTTCTCGCTCGAGTGTGTGTGAACAACGGTAAGAGCTTCATCAGCGAAGCCATGTTTCGCCAACTCCCAAAAGATCCAGCCATTCCCACCTTCAAACTGATAGACAAATGGGAAATGGACCTGGAAGCACCCAATTCAAAACATCTCCTGCCAAGCAGGTGTATGCTCAAAATCTCCATTGGCAACAAGAGCATAGTCCATAATTGTTGGGTCGTGCGAGACGTCACTGCCGCCTTTTACTTAGGCAGTGACATTCTCAATCGCTTTGCCATTAGTTTGGACCTAATAAACTTCAAAGCTTGGTCCCGATTAGCGGATAATCCCATGGGCTTTGATGATCCAGAAAAAGCATTTAGGTCAGCTCAATTGCTACCTTATGCAGTTGAAATTCAGGTTAAAGAGGAAGTCACCATCCCAGAAAGGACCCGACAATACTCCCTGGAAGTGAAAGTTAAAAGGGGACAAGAGTTGAAAAACCCTGATGCTTACATACATCTAAATGCTTCTCTCCAACAGCAAGGGTTGGGGGTAAACCCAACACCATTAGTCAACATAGAACATGACACCATTCCAATAGAGGTGGATAACAGCGACTTAAAGAGTATTACTCTAGCCGCAGGCACCATTATTGGAATGGCGGTTGATGACCGACATTTTTCCATCGACTTAGTAAATGAACTGTTAGGACCAATCCCCAAGGACTGTTTTGACAGTGACAGTGAGGACAATACAACACCAGACAGGATTTTTACCCAGCATGGGGGGAACCTCCTGGTGTACACTTCCTGCCCTTATGGTAAGGAAGATGTGACGTGTGACTTCAGGAGGGATGAGGTGATTTTCCAGGTCCATGAGGGCTGCCTTTCCCACCTGAAGCCTCCAGTCCAAATCAGCACTCTGACCAGGGACTTCTCCACCCAGCTGGAGGAGGCCGCTGAAATAGCCAAACCAGAAGTCTTTCCAGGCTTCAGGCAGATGGTGGAAGAGAGAGTCAACCTAGCTGATGCCTGTGTGACTCTGGAACAAAAGCAAAAGTTGAAACAAGTTTTCTTGGATTTCCAAGATCTCTTTGCGGTAGACTCATATGACTGTGGTCGCACTGACATCCACACAACAACAATCCCCACGGACCCTGGCATGACTCCAGTGTTTGTGAAGCAATATCGTTTGCCTCTCGCATCCATGGAGTCCCTTACTGAAATAATTAAGAACCTTGAGTCCCGGGGAATAATCCGTCCAGTCCACAGCACCTTCAATAATCCGGTGCTGGGAATATTGAAGCCGAACGGCCAGTGGAGACTCTGCGCCGACCTTAGGGAGCTCAACAAACGGGTCCATACTTCCCGATGGCCTCTGCCCTACATTGACCAAGGGCTGGCCCAGATCCAGGGGTCACAGGTATTCACTGCAATAGACCTGACCAATGGATACTGGACTGTGCCTGTCAGTAGGGAGGACCAATACAAGCTGGCTTTTACCTTTGGGGGCCAGCAGTACACCTGGACCCGGACTCCCTTCGGATACCTCAACTCCGGCAATGAATTCAACATTTTTCTACACAAGGCCATGCCCGACTTGGGTGCAAGGGGTAACCTGGCTTATGTAGATGATGTCCTCATCAAAAGCTCAACTGTTGAGGAACACATAGCGGAGATCCGTTATGTTCTAACACAGTTGAGGGCCGCCGGAGCAAAACTTTCCTTTCAGAAAGCACAGTGGTGTAGAACCCGTGTTAATTTCTTGGGGCATGAGATTACTCCTCAGGGCCTCTGTCCCCAGGAAAAGAAAGTGGAAGCACTTCAGAAACTGAAAGACCCCACAACTCTGCGGGAACTAAGGAGCCTCCTTGGACTGACTAATTACAGCAGAAAGTTCATTGAGGGCTACGCAGAGATCACCAGACCCCTGATTCATCTCCTGAAGGGGGGGGTCAAGTGGGAATGGGGTCCAGAACAAGCCGAGGCGGTAAAACAACTCAAAAGAAGCCTCTCACAAGCGCCTTGCCTAGCTTACCCTGTCAGAAACAAGGAGTTCTTCCTGGAGACGGGGTTCTCTGATGCGTGCTTGACGGCAGTATTATATCAAAAGCATGACAAGGTCAATAAAGTAATCTCCTATGCGAGCAAAACTTTATCCTCTGTGGAGGAAAAATTCAACAATTGTGAGAAGGCACTCCTGGCAACGGTGTGGGCATTGAAGAATTACCGCCCGTTTATCCAGGGGGAACACATCATAGTGGAGACTCCACACCAGCCTCTGCAATATCTCCAAAGTGACAGAATCCGGGCCGGAAATGTGAGTAATTCCCGAATTACTTCCTGGATTCTGTCAATGCAAGGCTTTCCTGTGGAGGTCAGATATGGCCAAAACAAGAAGAGTCCCCTCGCGCAAGGTCTGGCTGACTTGCATGATTGTGCCAGAGAAAACTGTCTCGAGGACGAAAGTCTAAAAATAAAGGACAACATGGAGGCATACCTTAATTCCCCCCACAAAGTCTTTGAAGAGGACAAGTGTGAGGGAATGCCCACTGTCTATGTGGATGGATGCTCTTACCATGTTGACAACGACGGGGAGAAAGAACTGGTGGCCGGCGTAGGGAATGCATGGGTGAATGAGTCCCCAGAACCCTCCGCTGGATACAAAATTGGTCCCCGAAGTAGTCAGGTGGCAGAATTGATGGCTGTGCATCAGGCCATCCTCACTGCTGTCCAGCATCAACTCCACAAACTGGTCATAATCACAGATTCGGATTATGTACGGAACGGGTTCGTGGAGCACCTGGTTAATTGGAAAACCAGAGGCATGTTATGTGCTAACAACAAACCCTTGAAACATGGGAAGTTGATCCAAAACATTGATGATCTGGTCACATCGAATGAGATGACCATCTATTGGAAAAAGATCAAGGGTCATTCCAAAGTAGAGGGACCAGACAAAACTGGAAATGACTTAGCTGATCAGTTGGCCAAAACCAGGGCCATCCAAGGGGATCTAATTGAGATTAAGTCCCTGTTGGGGGAAATCCAGGTCACTGCTATCACTAGGTCCCAGACAAATGCTCACAACGACCTTTCAATTGCACAATGGAGTAAGGAGACCCCTGATGCTGATTTGATCACTGCTCAGAAGGGGGATCCAATTATTGGTAAATTTTACCAGCACCTTGAGGACCCTGAGAACTTTCCCCTGACGGATACCGATTATATTGGGAAAGAGGACCTAAGAGTGTTGATGAAATGTCCAAAAATGTTCCGGATCCAAGACGGTTTGTTGGTAAGGAAATCCAAAGCTGGCCACGATCAGTGGGTGGTTCCTACCTCATTCCGCAGCCTGATGTTAAGTCACGCCCATGATGCGGCCACTGCCGGTCACAGGGGGTTTCACACAACATTGGAAATCTTAAGAGAGGTTGCATACTGGCCACACATGGGGCAGGACCTCGACCAATACTTGAAGGGGTGTCTTGTGTGTGCACAATTTCAGCCATCATCCCTCACACACCGGGCGCCTTTACAAAAGAGGGGGATGACCCTGCCATGGTCAGATTTACAAATCAACTTTGTAGGCCCTGTGATTCGCTCGGCTAGGGGGAATAAGTACATGTTGACTGTGACATGCTTGTTTACCAAGTGGGTGGAATGTCTCCCAGCCCCAAATTGCAAGGCAGAAACTGCAGCTGCCTTGATGATTAACCACATCTTTTCCCGTTTTGGTCTACCTCAAAGGATTGAGTCAGACAGAGGTAGCCACTTCACCAGTGAAGTAATGACAAAGATGTGGGAGATACTGGGGGTCAAAAGGAAGTTGCATATTGCTTATCGGCCAGCTTCTTCTGGGGCAGTAGAGAGATATAACCGGACAATTGTGAGCATATTAAAGAAGTTTGTGGCAGATTCTGGGCCAAGTTGGGATATCCGATTACCTCTGGTCCTAATGGCTATCAGATCTACCCCTTCATCTGCAACCAAAATGTCACCATTTGAGTTGATGACTGGGCGCAAGATGGTGCTTCCTCAGCATTTGCTCTATAGGACCCAAGAGCAGACACTGATAAATGCCTCCACTACTCATGAGTATGTAGAGAATTTAAGGAAACACCTCCAACATGCTTTTGCTTATGCTCAGCGGAATCTAGAAAGATCAGCTGATAGCATGAAGACCCATTATGACCTGAAAACTTCCAGGAAGGAATATCAGGTGGGAGACCGGGTCTATCTGTACAACTTCCAAAGGAACCAGGCCAAGCAGCGCAAATTTTTGCCTACATGGAAGGGACCCTTTGAGATCATCGACAAAATCTCCCCTGTGGCCTACAAAATCCACATCCCCAAAGGTTCGGCAGAGGGGGAAGACAAGTGGGTCCACATAAACCAGTTGAAATGTTGCCATCCCAGGCACACTCTGCAACAACTGGAGGAATCCTCTGGAATCCTAGCGGGTACTGTCTCAGACTAATTCTGTTCATATCATAAAACATACCACATCTAGTCTCTAAAATATTGTGATTTGCATGAAACTGTCTCTTAGTTATACTGTTTTTATTTTTTCAAAATAAGAATGTAATGTTTCGTGATGATGAAATGCATATGCTGCCCCACTATCTCAACAGTGGTGGAAAAAGTCTATGAGTAGGTATTGCCGCTCTTCCTTTGTCGTCCTAGGAGAAAGAAATCCTGGAGACGGGCCCAGGAGGACGATCCGGAGACCGGGAGCAGAGACGCAACGGGCCCGGGGTACCGCCCAATATTCCCATCAGGACCGGCGAGGAGAACCGATCGATCAGTACCGGATGGAGGAAAAGATGCTGAACTGTGCCATCTACCGGAAGAAGATGAGAACTACATCCCAGATCTTGCGGGTCCCACCAGTGAAGGATCAGATGGCCACCGCAAGAAGGGGGGCTTGTGGGATGTATTTACCCATGCATCCGAGCCGTACCTCAAAACTGTGCAGTACTGACATGGGAAACCTCATGATGGCCAGAGCTTCCCAGAAAATGCACAGGGAAATGCATGAAGAATAGGCTGCCATTCATTTTTGCCGATGTTATGGGCACAGAAGGAAACTGACTAAAACCACCATTGGACTACCCACACAGTAGTCTGAAACCATTGGGAATGGCAATGCTGATTGCCAAATGCAACCTAGAATTGTTGGGAATTCATTTTCTTAAATCCCAAAAATGGGTGCAGTACCAGTACTCACCACTATCCAAAAGCCGGCGTTTTAAAACCACTCTGTTTCCCTGAAGGCAAGTCAAAATGCCTATTTTCAAACATTGCAATATGTGCAAAATATTTACTGAACACCAGCAGACATTTGGCAGAATGGAGTTTTGTGTGCCTACAAAATCTGGGAAATGAAGAGCCCAGAACAATGCTTATAACAAAACTGGCTGAGCTATGGAGTCAGCAGTTTAAGTTGCACTGGATTTAAAGACACTAAAATCGAAAATGTTTAGATTAAATGAGTGACCTATGTTTGGTGTCACATGCCTTTGTAACTGTTGAAATGTCATAGTTTTGCACTTAGAATCAGCATTCTAGCTGCATATGTAAAAATGTTTAGTTGTATTTGAATGCAGGAACTGGGGAACAAAAAGTGACATTTTATCTGAAACCTGGCTTAAGGAACTGAATTCTGCCTGGCAACTACCCCCATCAGGAGTGAAACTTGAGTCACAGCTGTGTTCCCAGGCCTAGCTGCCCTTTTGCTGCTCACACTAAGGATATGCCATCTATCTGATAATTGAATTACCTGTGCTCTGCAGGAAAGTGAACAAAGCCCTGTCCTGGCTCAGGCAAAGGTTTTATTGGCAGGAGTCGTAAATGGTCGTAAAAAGTGGCTTCCTCCTGAGGAAAGGGGAGGGGCACTGCCTGTGAGAGCAAGCTGGCTTGGCAGAACTGGATTAACCAGTATTTCTACCTTGTGCTGAGAGAAAAACACCACCCCTTTGTAGCCAGAATATTGTTTAGAAAAAGATTAATAACTCATGGAGCGGACATGTGAAAATTTTATAAATGATACCATAATTCTTGTGATTTTTCTGCCCACAGTTTAAGAGGTTTTTAGAACCGGTGGTATGTTCAGGGGGGTTTTAGCGGAAAAGTGGATATTACTCTAAATGTATGCATGTTAAAAATCTGAAACTTCATCAGTTAATGTCCCTACTCCCTGCACACATGTATGTAAAGTTGGGTCAATGTCAGAAATTGAAAAATCAGTTGAAAAGTCAATAATGTGCCATTTCTGAATGCAAGCTCTTAGAAACAGCAGATTTGGACAGAGACATGGCTAAATTCAGCCACACCATGTATATGTAATTTCAAACAACTGTGTAACTCTGAAATATGTCTTTTATTATCAAATATAGAATATGTGCAATTTGACAGAGGAGTGTCCTATCTGCAAGCCATAAAATGACATCCCTCTGACTCACAGTTCATTCCCCAATCAAATGATAAATGGAAGTTTGACCAATTAGAAGCTGAGAGAGAGGTAGGGTCAGTGATGCTAGAACACACCCACATTCTAAACACATAAAAGCAGACAGACAGGACAGATAGGGACCTTCAAATCCATTTGCTGCAACGCGCTCTGCCGGACCATACAACATCCAGAGATCCAGACTTTACCTCCATCAAACCTCCAGAGAGCCAAACTAGAGACTTCAATCTATCCAGAACTAGAGACCAGACCAGAGGGAGAAAGCAGTGCTGTACCCAGAGAGAAAGCAGTGCTGTGCCCAGAGAGAGACCCGAGCCCAGTCCAAAACCCTGACCAGATCCATGGCGAGGCCCATTTCACTCAAGAATATAGTGTGAGTACATAGTAAAACTGTGTAGAACCCATCTCTTAGTTAAAATAATATAATTCAATCTATTTAATCTAAGTAGAACTGCCTCCTAACTGTCACCTGTCATTTGTAAAGCTGTCACTTGTCATTTTCTAGTCGCAAGCTGCACTTGTCTTTTTGAACTTTAAAATTTCAAATCTGAAAAACGACCTTCACAAAATCGCTCATATCTCCGCAACCGTTTGTGCTAGAGACTTGCAATAACTTTTATTTGAAAGCTTAGAATCATAGCTTTGAATCGCACCTAGAACCGCATTCCTACCCCTTATAGTTTTACCGCAATCGCGGAACACGCATCCGTGAATTTTGCCGCGATTTGCAAATTTCTTCACATGTAAAAACTGCTGCTGCTTGCCTTCCATTTGCCAGAAATTCGTTTAACCTGCTAACTATCTCTGCCTCATTGCTAGTGTGAGCCTGGACTAATATTAACTAGATACCACTCACTCTGAACCTCTGAAAGGGAATTAAAAAGCATTTCCAGCATATTTCTCATCCATTGCTAGCACATATCAAAGCATTTGGGCCTGTGTTTTCAAACTCCTATCTGTGTTTTAAACTTCTGTTGTCTAAGCTTGGGGGGGATTGAACTGATTACATTGATTGCATTTCTGAGAACTGCGTGCTTTCCTCCCATTCCCTTGCATTGCATAAAGAGGGGGGGAGTGAATAGCCAGAGAAAAGTGATTACATTGTTTTGTTGAAATCATATTGAGTATTTTCTATACTGCATTTCATTCATTCAACCTTGCATTTCCTTGAACCCTATAAAGCATTTTCTACCACATTATACTTCTGTACCTATTTACCAGTGTGCTACCTTATCCATTTCATGTCAACTCATTAGTGATTATAAGAAGTGTGCTAGTGCCAGATTCTCCATTGTTGATCTTTATCATATCAGATTAAGTGTGCTATTCAATTATTAATTTATTATAAAGTGTGATATATATATCTATTTTAAATTATCAAATAAACCTTTTAAACTTGCAAAACAGAACTACTTCTTGGCTCAGTGGGGTCAGGGGGATTCCAAGAGAGGGGTGTTATACAGGGGTAGTCATCCAGAACGCATGAAAAGGACCTAAAGATATATCAATAAGGGTTTTCATTCAGTATTCTAGACTAGGCGTTAACTTAGCTGTAGTGCTGAATTGAATCCTCTTACAAATTGGGGGCTCGAGCCGAGACGTTGGGTTAGATTTACCACTTGTGCAGCTTAATCCAGTGTGCTAACTGACGGGATACATACATCCGGTCGGATCACCACGCTGCATTACGCTGTGAAGCATTCCTCAAAAGGGACACTCCAAGAAAAGTTCTGTTCTGCAAAAATAAAATACAAACTTCTGTAAGTCAGGACAGAGACCAATCTCTAGAATGACGACCTTAGTAGACATGAAAATAGCCAGAGAGCACCTCTTGCATAAGCTATTTGTGAGAGGTGAATGGACCGAACAGGGCCAGGATGCCTGGTTGCAGGCCATCACGCGACAGGTCACTGAAACAGGGTCAGATATATATAGAGATCAGGGTCCCTTACATGTGGCCCTGAGTGAACTATATATGGCTCCTAAAGCCAAAGAGGAACACAATAAGATTGCCAGGATAGCAGCATACCTGTACCTATATATGGGAGACATGCAGGATAGATGTGCTGAAAGCCAAAATCTGGCAAATAGGCAACAGATGGTGTTAGAGAAGGCCCAATCTGACCTGGTCTCTTCTGAGCAGAGGCTGCAGAGGAGCCAGGAGTCAGAAAATGACAGCAGACTGTACATCACTAAAATAAAGGAGGATATGGATGTGCTGCAAAAGGAAAAGTCAGAACAGGATACCAGATTTCTGGCCTTGCAGAAGGAATACCAAGAAGGTTTGGACTCCCTACTGCAAAACCAGAAAAAGCTGGAGCAACAACTGGACTTCAACAGGGTATGTGCTGAGCAGGTAGTCACCCTGCAAGGCCACCTAGATAGAGTGAAGGCGGAGAGCAACAAACTAATTCTGAAAGACCTGGATACCCAGGCAGAGTTTGATCAGGAGCGCCAGAATGCTGGTGCCTTCCAAAGGCAAAGGGACGACCTGGCGGCACAGATGCAGGCTCTTAGTCAGGAAAGGGATACCTTAGGCCAGGAAGTCTGCCATTTAAAAAGAAAAATGGAAGAAAATCACCTGGCCCACCAGGGACTGGGTGACCTCCAAAAAGAACACCAGAACTTGCTAGAGCACACCAGGAGGGTGGAGGATGCTCTAGCAAGAAAGGAGCAGGCCAATAGGGACACAGCTCAGGAGGTAACCCTCCTGCAGCAAAGACTGGCCCAGTTCTCCAGGACCAACCAGGAAGCACAGAGGGAAAATGAGGCCCTCTGTCAACACAATGATAGGCTCCAACAACAGGTAGCGATGCAGGAGAGACTGATAGAGTCGAGTAAGGCCTTAACAGAGGAACTGAAAGCACAAATGCAGGCTCTTGCATTGCAACAGGGAGCAGGGGCGGATAGAGATGAGGTCCGCTGGGAAAGAGAGACTCCTGACCATAACCGCAGGAGCCCTAACACCAGGGGCCTTCATCTCCCCCAGTCCCTGGACTCTACCACCCCCATGTCCCCTGGCGCACATGAGCACAGGGCCACAGGGATGGCAGATTACTATCCAGCTAAGAGTATGGGGCTCATAGGCCAGTACCACTCAGGAATGGAGGGGTGGGCATCCGGGTATGGGCACCCAAGTACAGTACAGTTCAATGGGGAACCCCAGGAGAGTAGGCCCATTAAGGGCATCCTGAAAACCTCTGCCCAGTTAGGTCAGTGGAGGGGGTACCCATCAAATCCTGGCAGCAAGGAGGAATCTGAAGACTCCTCTGAACTGCGCAGGACACAGGAGACCAGGTCCCCACATTCTGCCAGCCATTCCTAGGCTCGCAGAATCCGGGAAAACCTGGAAGAACAGACGGGAACCTCTGGGAGCAGTGCCTCTGAGTCCGAGGAAGAATGGACAAGGGTTACCCGAACCAAAAAGGCCAATAAGGCAAAAAGGGCCTTGCTTAAGGACCCCTTAAAGCAGATTAAGGCGATCAGGAGCGTCATCACGCCTTACCATAAGAACGCTAAGTATTCTGTTTGGGAGCACTTAGAGTTGTTTGAACAAATGATGGAGACTTTCCATTTGAAGGACAGCCAAAGTTGTATTCAATATGTAAAGTGGACATTCTCCCCGGAATACTCCAGTTTCTTTGCGGGGCTGGAGGACCAAAATCATTTAAGATGGTCCACATATAAGGCGGCCATCCTGAAACATTTTTCTGTTCACAGAAATCCTCAAGAGGCTCGCAAGGCAGCCTACAATTTGCAATGTGGGGAGGATCAGGCCCCACAAGAATTTGTGCAGGAGTTAAAGCGTGCTTTTGCACAGACCACAAGAAGGGTGCGCACGGATAGCAGGGAATTTATTAATACGTTTTTCCATGCCTTGCCCAAATATATCATGACCCAGCTCGTGAGGGATTTTCACGAGAAAAGATCTTTAGACTGGGTCATTGAACAGGCTACCCGGATCTATGAGGTGCAGAAACCGGTAGATAGCAAAAGTAATGCCCAGAAAAACCCCAAAGCCAACAGCACCCCTGCTGCTGCCAAGGTGGCAGAGGTAAAGGTCACCCCCGTTTTGGATTTGGAGATGGGGGGGCCTAAAAACCTACCTGCACCTAATAATGCTAGGCCCAGAAGGTCCTCGGGCCAGTCACAGACAGGGAGCCAGGGAGGCAGCCCCACAAATGGGGTCCCTCGCTCTCCTGATTATGTAAGTCCCCGTTACAAGGGAAATCGACCCATCCTGGGTTATGTGTGGACTCCTCCAGCCCAAGGGGGGGGATCCAGCCAAGCACCTAACCCAGGGAATTTCCCTCCAAACTTCCCACAGGAGGGCAGAAATTTACCAAACCCTGGGCAGAACTTTTTCCCCAGATATCCACCCGACTTTCAGCCCCAAAACCATCCATCCTTCTTTCCCCAATTCCCTGAGCCCAGACCACTGAATCCGGGAGAGGGGAGGCCAAGGGTGGAGGGGTACCCAAATCTTCCCAACCAGGGGTACTACCAAAGAAGGGACAGCTACCCTTCCCGGGATCAGCCCAGGGGAGAAAACAGGGCCCCGTATCAGCCTGAGCGGGTTTCCCAGTTAGAGCGCCAGGTTCAAAACATGGCGCGGGATCTGGGTCACATACTGAGGGCTCAGCAGAACCCTCAGATGGGCGTGCCGGCGCAGAACGCACCCAACTCTGGACCTGGTGCTCCAGAACAATGACGGGGGCAGCACCCCGATAACTCACCGGTTCCCAGGGAGGAGGCACAAAGGGAAGGGGGGTGTAAAGCCTTGGAGGAAGCTTCCTTCCTCACTTGTAAACAGCCCCTGGAAACCCAGGAACCGGAAACAAAATCTCTTGCCCCTGAAAGTCTGCCTCCTAAGGAGCAGAGGGGGGGTAGGAGAAACAAAAGACCCAAACAGACTCAGTTTGAGGAGGAGGTACAGATCTTCCAATTTGAGGGAGAGGGATCCTCAGAGGATCCTGGGAAAAGGATCTTCTCCTTCAGAGAGGGGGGAACTCCTCCCAAAGAAAAATGGGTCCCTAGGGATGCAAATCCAGACTGGGGAGATGTGGAGACTGAGCTACCGCCGCCCACCATCTCATCCCAGAACCAACAGCAAGAAAATCCCCTGGTTCAAACCCATCCTGGGGACTGCCTCCAAAAAGGGGGGGGCGGCCCAGAACCGGAACCAGGGGAACCCACAATGGCTCTGATCTCCAGTTGCCAACTTTTTCTTTCAGATTCCCAAGACTCTCCACAGAATTCTGCCCAAAATTCTTCTCTCGCGATGTCCAAAACCAGAAAATTAGCCCACCAGTTGTCCAAAAATGTACATTATCTGTGCCCCCTTGAGGAGAAGGAGGGAAGATATTATGCCCCGGTACAAGTACAGGGGCAGGGTACAATCTCGGCACTGGTGGACACTGGATCTCAAGCTACCCTTCTGTCCAGAAGGGCCTTTGATGAACTGAATGCAGGAAGGGGAGAGAATTACCAAATTCCTCTCACCTCTCTTCCGGGACAACTACAGAACTTTGACGGGAAGGAAATTCCCGTTGAGGGGACTGCAGACTTGGACATTAAAATTGGGCGACACAAGCTGAAACACCCGGTCATAGTTGTGACCCCGGAGGGCACCCCTTGTTTACTAGGGAATGACCTCCTGAGAAGGTTGTCACCCCTAATAGATTGTGTAAACAAGGTCCTCTGGACCCAGACTAGCCGACCAATAAAATTGAAACAGAGTGTCAACCATGTTAGTTTAAACGGCACATGCCACATGGTTGAACAAAAATCTGACCAAGTAGAATTTCACTTCCAGAACAACCAGATTCCAGACGTGACAGTAATAGCAGTAGGACAACAGACTAGTGATGGGGGGTCCTCTCTATTTCTGAAAATCAACCTTCCTTCCAGTCTAAGGTGGTACTCCACGCTGGAAGGAAACACTCTGAAATTCTATACCAATCCACAATCTGAAACTCCCACTCCTATATTCCAGAAAGATGTGAAATCAGCTCAGAGCCTGGCTGATATTCAGCAAATCGGAGAGCAGTTGTTCATCCCTGTTCAGTTAAATGATGGGAAGGACTCTGTTCTCGCTCGAGTGTGTGTGAACAACGGTAAGAGCTTCATCAGCGAAGCCATGTTTCGCCAACTCCCAAAAGATCCAGCCATTCCCACCTTCAAACTGATAGACAAATGGGAAATGGACCTGGAAGCACCCAATTCAAAACATCTCCTGCCAAGCAGGTGTATGCTCAAAATCTCCATTGGCAACAAGAGCATAGTCCATAATTGTTGGGTCGTGCGAGACGTCACTGCCGCCTTTTACTTAGGCAGTGACATTCTCAATCGCTTTGCCATTAGTTTGGACCTAATAAACTTCAAAGCTTGGTCCCGATTAGCGGATAATCCCATGGGCTTTGATGATCCAGAAAAAGCATTTAGGTCAGCTCAATTGCTACCTTATGCAGTTGAAATTCAGGTTAAAGAGGAAGTCACCATCCCAGAAAGGACCCGACAATACTCCCTGGAAGTGAAAGTTAAAAGGGGACAAGAGTTGAAAAACCCTGATGCTTACATACATCTAAATGCTTCTCTCCAACAGCAAGGGTTGGGGGTAAACCCAACACCATTAGTCAACATAGAACATGACACCATTCCAATAGAGGTGGATAACAGCGACTTAAAGAGTATTACTCTAGCCGCAGGCACCATTATTGGAATGGCGGTTGATGACCGACATTTTTCCATCGACTTAGTAAATGAACTGTTAGGACCAATCCCCAAGGACTGTTTTGACAGTGACAGTGAGGACAATACAACACCAGACAGGATTTTTACCCGGCATGGGGGGAACCTCCTGGTGTACACTTCCTGCCCTTATGGTAAGGAAGATGTGACGTGTGACTTCAGGAGGGATGAGGTGATTTTCCAGGTCCATGAGGGCTGCCTTTCCCACCTGAAGCCTCCAGTCCAAATCAGCACTCTGACCAGGGACTTCTCCACCCAGCTGGAGGAGGCCGCTGAAATAGCCAAACCAGAAGTCTTTCCAGGCTTCAGGCAGATGGTGGAAGAGAGAGTCAACCTAGCTGATGCCTGTGTGACTCTGGAACAAAAGCAAAAGTTGAAACAAGTTTTCTTGGATTTCCAAGATCTCTTTGCGGTAGACTCATATGACTGTGGTCGCACTGACATCCACACAACAACAATCCCCACGGACCCTGGCATGACTCCAGTGTTTGTGAAGCAATATCGTTTGCCTCTCGCATCCATGGAGTCCCTTACTGAAATAATTAAGAACCTTGAGTCCCGGGGAATAATCCGTCCAGTCCACAGCACCTTCAATAATCCGGTGCTGGGAATATTGAAGCCGAACGGCCAGTGGAGACTCTGCGCCGACCTTAGGGAGCTCAACAAACGGGTCCATACTTCCCGATGGCCTCTGCCCTACATTGACCAAGGGCTGGCCCAGATCCAGGGGTCACAGGTATTCACTGCAATAGACCTGACCAATGGATACTGGACTGTGCCTGTCAGTAGGGAGGACCAATACAAGCTGGCTTTTACCTTTGGGGGCCAGCAGTACACCTGGACCCGGACTCCCTTCGGATACCTCAACTCCGGCAATGAATTCAACATTTTTCTACACAAGGCCATGCCCGACTTGGGTGCAAGGGGTAACCTGGCTTATGTAGATGATGTCCTCATCAAAAGCTCAACTGTTGAGGAACACATAGCGGAGATCCGTTATGTTCTAACACAGTTGAGGGCCGCCGGAGCAAAACTTTCCTTTCAGAAAGCACAGTGGTGTAGAACCCGTGTTAATTTCTTGGGGCATGAGATTACTCCTCAGGGCCTCTGTCCCCAGGAAAAGAAAGTGGAAGCACTTCAGAAACTGAAAGACCCCACAACTCTGCGGGAACTAAGGAGCCTCCTTGGACTGACTAATTACAGCAGAAAGTTCATTGAGGGCTACGCAGAGATCACCAGACCCCTGATTCATCTCCTGAAGGGGGGGGTCAAGTGGGAATGGGGTCCAGAACAAGCCGAGGCGGTAAAACAACTCAAAAGAAGCCTCTCACAAGCGCCTTGCCTAGCTTACCCTGTCAGAAACAAGGAGTTCTTCCTGGAGACGGGGTTCTCTGATGCGTGCTTGACGGCAGTATTATATCAAAAGCATGACAAGGTCAATAAAGTAATCTCCTATGCGAGCAAAACTTTATCCTCTGTGGAGGAAAAATTCAACAATTGTGAGAAGGCACTCCTGGCAACGGTGTGGGCATTGAAGAATTACCGCCCGTTTATCCAGGGGGAACACATCATAGTGGAGACTCCACACCAGCCTCTGCAATATCTCCAAAGTGACAGAATCCGGGCCGGAAATGTGAGTAATTCCCGAATTACTTCCTGGATTCTGTCAATGCAAGGCTTTCCTGTGGAGGTCAGATATGGCCAAAACAAGAAGAGTCCCCTCGCGCAAGGTCTGGCTGACTTGCATGATTGTGCCAGAGAAAACTGTCTCGAGGACGAAAGTCTAAAAATAAAGGACAACATGGAGGCATACCTTAATTCCCCCCACAAAGTCTTTGAAGAGGACAAGTGTGAGGGAATGCCCACTGTCTATGTGGATGGATGCTCTTACCATGTTGACAACGACGGGGAGAAAGAACTGGTGGCCGGCGTAGGGAATGCATGGGTGAATGAGTCCCCAGAACCCTCCGCTGGATACAAAATTGGTCCCCGAAGTAGTCAGGTGGCAGAATTGATGGCTGTGCATCAGGCCATCCTCACTGCTGTCCAGCATCAACTCCACGAACTGGTCATAATCACAGATTCGGATTATGTACGGAACGGGTTCGTGGAGCACCTGGTTAATTGGAAAACCAGAGGCATGTTATGTGCTAACAACAAACCCTTGAAACATGGGAAGTTGATCCAAAACATTGATGATCTGGTCACATCGAATGAGATGACCATCTATTGGAAAAAGATCAAGGGTCATTCCAAAGTAGAGGGACCAGACAAAACTGGAAATGACTTAGCTGATCAGTTGGCCAAAACCAGGGCCATCCAAGGGGATCTAATTGAGATTAAGTCCCTGTTGGGGGAAATCCAGGTCACTGCTATCACTAGGTCCCAGACAAATGCTCACAACGACCTTTCAATTGCACAATGGAGTAAGGAGACCCCTGATGCTGATTTGATCACTGCTCAGAAGGGGGATCCAATTATTGGTAAATTTTACCAGCACCTTGAGGACCCTGAGAACTTTCCCCTGACGGATACCGATTATATTGGGAAAGAGGACCTAAGAGTGTTGATGAAATGTCCAAAAATGTTCCGGATCCAAGACGGTTTGTTGGTAAGGAAATCCAAAGCTGGCCACGATCAGTGGGTGGTTCCTACCTCATTCCGCAGCCTGATGTTAAGTCACGCCCATGATGCGGCCACTGCCGGTCACAGGGGGTTTCACACAACATTGGAAATCTTAAGAGAGGTTGCATACTGGCCACACATGGGGCAGGACCTCGACCAATACTTGAAGGGGTGTCTTGTGTGTGCACAATTTCAGCCATCATCCCTCACACACCGGGCGCCTTTACAAAAGAGGGGGATGACCCTGCCATGGTCAGATTTACAAATCAACTTTGTAGGCCCTGTGATTCGCTCGGCTAGGGGGAATAAGTACATGTTGACTGTGACATGCTTGTTTACCAAGTGGGTGGAATGTCTCCCAGCCCCAAATTGCAAGGCAGAAACTGCAGCTGCCTTGATGATTAACCACATCTTTTCCCGTTTTGGTCTACCTCAAAGGATTGAGTCAGACAGAGGTAGCCACTTCACCAGTGAAGTAATGACAAAGATGTGGGAGATACTGGGGGTCAAAAGGAAGTTGCATATTGCTTATCGGCCAGCTTCTTCTGGGGCAGTAGAGAGATATAACCGGACAATTGTGAGCATATTAAAGAAGTTTGTGGCAGATTCTGGGCCAAGTTGGGATATCCGATTACCTCTGGTCCTAATGGCTATCAGATCTACCCCTTCATCTGCAACCAAAATGTCACCATTTGAGTTGATGACTGGGCGCAAGATGGTGCTTCCTCAGCATTTGCTCTATAGGACCCAAGAGCAGACACTGATAAATGCCTCCACTACTCATGAGTATGTAGAGAATTTAAGGAAACACCTCCAACATGCTTTTTCTTATGCTCAGCGGAATCTAGAAAGATCAGCTGATAGCATGAAGACCCATTATGACCTGAAAACTTCCAGGAAGGAATATCAGGTGGGAGACCGGGTCTATCTGTACAACTTCCAAAGGAACCAGGCCAAGCAGCGCAAATTTTTGCCTACATGGAAGGGACCCTTTGAGATCATCGACAAAATCTCCCCTGTGGCCTACAAAATCCACATCCCCAAAGGTTCGGCAGAGGGGGAAGACAAGTGGGTCCACATAAACCAGTTGAAATGTTGCCATCCCTGGCACACTCTGCAACAACTGGAGGAATCCTCTGGAATCCTAGCGGGTACTGTCTCAGACTAATTCTGTTCATATCATAAAACATACCACATCTAGTCTCTAAAATATTGTGATTTGCATGAAACTGTCTCTTAGTTATACTGTTTTTATTTTTTCAAAATAAGAATGTAATGTTTCGTGATGATGAAATGCATATGCTGCCCCACTATCTCAACAGTGGTGGAAAAAGTCTATGAGTAGGTATTGCCGCTCTTCCTTTGTCGTCCTAGGAGAAAGAAATCCTGGAGACGGGCCCAGGAGGACGATCCGGAGACCGGGAGCAGAGACGCAACGGGCCCGGGGTACCGCCCAATATTCCCATCAGGACCGGCGAGGAGAACCGATCGATCAGTACCGGATGGAGGAAAAGATGCTGAACTGTGCCATCTACCGGAAGAAGATGAGAACTACATCCCAGATCTTGCGGGTCCCACCAGTGAAGGATCAGATGGCCACCGCAAGAAGGGGGGCTTGTGGGATGTATTTACCCATGCATCCGAGCCGTACCTCAAAACTGTGCAGTACTGACATGGGAAACCTCATGATGGCCAGAGCTTCCCAGAAAATGCACAGGGAAATGCATGAAGAATAGGCTGCCATTCATTTTTGCCGATGTTATGGGCACAGAAGGAAACTGACTAAAACCACCATTGGACTACCCACACAGTAGTCTGAAACCATTGGGAATGGCAATGCTGATTGCCAAATGCAACCTAGAATTGTTGGGAATTCATTTTCTTAAATCCCAAAAATGGGTGCAGTACCAGTACTCACCACTATCCAAAAGCCGGCGTTTTAAAACCACTCTGTTTCCCTGAAGGCAAGTCAAAATGCCTATTTTCAAACATGCAATATGTGCAAAATATTTACTGAACACCAGCAGACATTTGGCAGAATGGAGTTTTGTGTGCCTACAAAATCTGGGAAATGAAGAGCCCAGAACAATGCTTATAACAAAACTGGCTGAGCTATGGAGTCAGCAGTTTAAGTTGCACTGGATTTAAAGACACTAAAATCGAAAATGTTTAGATTAAATGAGTGACCTATGTTTGGTGTCACATGCCTTTGTAACTGTTGAAATGTCATAGTTTTGCACTTAGAATCAGCATTCTAGCTGCATATGTAAAAATGTTTAGTTGTATTTGAATGCAGGAACTGGGGAACAAAAAGTGACATTTTATCTGAAACCTGGCTTAAGGAACTGAATTCTGCCTGGCAACTACCCCCATCAGGAGTGAAACTTGAGTCACAGCTGTGTTCCCAGGCCTAGCTGCCCTTTTGCTGCTCACACTAAGGATATGCCATCTATCTGATAATTGAATTACCTGTGCTCTGCAGGAAAGTGAACAAAGCCCTGTCCTGGCTCAGGCAAAGGTTTTATTGGCAGGAGTCGTAAATGGTCGTAAAAAGTGGCTTCCTCCTGAGGAAAGGGGAGGGGCACTGCCTGTGAGAGCAAGCTGGCTTGGCAGAACTGGATTAACCAGTATTTCTACCTTGTGCTGAGAGAAAAACACCACCCCTTTGTAGCCAGAATATTGTTTAGAAAAAGATTAATAACTCATGGAGCGGACATGTGAAAATTTTATAAATGATACCATAATTCTTGTGATTTTTCTGCCCACAGTTTAAGAGGTTTTTAGAACCGGTGGTATGTTCAGGGGGGTTTTAGCGGAAAAGTGGATATTACTCTAAATGTATGCATGTTAAAAATCTGAAACTTCATCAGTTAATGTCCCTACTCCCTGCACACATGTATGTAAAGTTGGGTCAATGTCAGAAATTGAAAAATCAGTTGAAAAGTCAATAATGTGCCATTTCTGAATGCAAGCTCTTAGAAACAGCAGATTTGGACAGAGACATGGCTAAATTCAGCCACACCATGTATATGTAATTTCAAACAACTGTGTAACTCTGAAATATGTCTTTTATTATCAAATATAGAATATGTGCAATTTGACAGAGGAGTGTCCTATCTGCAAGCCATAAAATGACATCCCTCTGACTCACAGTTCATTCCCCAATCAAATGATAAATGGAAGTTTGACCAATTAGAAGCTGAGAGAGAGGTAGGGTCAGTGATGCTAGAACACACCCACATTCTAAACACATAAAAGCAGACAGACAGGACAGATAGGGACCTTCAAATCCATTTGCTGCAACGCGCTCTGCCGGACCATACAACATCCAGAGATCCAGACTTTACCTCCATCAAACCTCCAGAGAGCCAAACTAGAGACTTCAATCTATCCAGAACTAGAGACCAGACCAGAGGGAGAAAGCAGTGCTGTACCCAGAGAGAAAGCAGTGCTGTGCCCAGAGAGAGACCCGAGCCCAGTCCAAAACCCTGACCAGATCCATGGCGAGGCCCATTTCACTCAAGAATATAGTGTGAGTACATAGTAAAACTGTGTAGAACCCATCTCTTAGTTAAAATAATATAATTCAATCTATTTAATCTAAGTAGAACTGCCTCCTAACTGTCACCTGTCATTTGTAAAGCTGTCACTTGTCATTTTCTAGTCGCAAGCTGCACTTGTCTTTTTGAACTTTAAAATTTCAAATCTGAAAAACGACCTTCACAAAATCGCTCATATCTCCGCAACCGTTTGTGCTAGAGACTTGCAATAACTTTTATTTGAAAGCTTAGAATCATAGCTTTGAATCGCACCTAGAACCGCATTCCTACCCCTTATAGTTTTACCGCAATCGCGGAACACGCATCCGTGAATTTTGCCGCGATTTGCAAATTTCTTCACATGTAAAAACTGCTGCTGCTTGCCTTCCATTTGCCAGAAATTCGTTTAACCTGCTAACTATCTCTGCCTCATTGCTAGTGTGAGCCTGGACTAATATTAACTAGATACCACTCACTCTGAACCTCTGAAAGGGAATTAAAAAGCATTTCCAGCATATTTCTCATCCATTGCTAGCACATATCAAAGCATTTGGGCCTGTGTTTTCAAACTCCTATCTGTGTTTTAAACTTCTGTTGTCTAAGCTTGGGGGGGATTGAACTGATTACATTGATTGCATTTCTGAGAACTGCGTGCTTTCCTCCCATTCCCTTGCATTGCATAAAGAGGGGGGGAGTGAATAGCCAGAGAAAAGTGATTACATTGTTTTGTTGAAATCATATTGAGTATTTTCTATACTGCATTTCATTCATTCAACCTTGCATTTCCTTGAACCCTATAAAGCATTTTCTACCACATTATACTTCTGTACCTATTTACCAGTGTGCTACCTTATCCATTTCATGTCAACTCATTAGTGATTATAAGAAGTGTGCTAGTGCCAGATTCTCCATTGTTGATCTTTATCATATCAGATTAAGTGTGCTATTCAATTATTAATTTATTATAAAGTGTGATATATATATCTATTTTAAATTATCAAATAAACCTTTTAAACTTGCAAAACAGAACTACTTCTTGGCTCAGTGGGGTCAGGGGGATTCCAAGAGAGGGGTGTTATACAGGGGTAGTCATCCAGAACGCATGAAAAGGACCTAAAGATATATCAATAAGGGTTTTCATTCAGTATTCTAGACTAGGCGTTAACTTAGCTGTAGTGCTGAATTGAATCCTCTTACAAATTGGGGGCTCGAGCCGAGACGTTGGGTTAGATTTGCCACTTGTGCAGCTTAATCCAGTGTGCTAACTGACGGGATACATACATCCGGTCGGATCACCACGCTGCATTACGCTGTGAAGCATTCCTCAAAAGGGACACTCCAAGAAAAGTTCTGTTCTGCAAAAATAAAATACAAACTTCTGTAAGTCAGGACAGAGACCAATCTCTAGAATGACGACCTTAGTAGACATGAAAATAGCCAGAGAGCACCTCTTGCATAAGCTATTTGTGAGAGGTGAATGGACCGAACAGGGCCAGGATGCCTGGTTGCAGGCCATCACGCGACAGGTCACTGAAACAGGGTCAGATATATATAGAGATCAGGGTCCCTTACATGTGGCCCTGAGTGAACTATATATGGCTCCTAAAGCCAAAGAGGAACACAATAAGATTGCCAGGATAGCAGCATACCTGTACCTATATATATGGGAGACATGCAGGATAGATGTGCTGAAAGCCAAAATCTGGCAAATAGGCAACAGATGGTGTTAGAGAAGGCCCAATCTGACCTGGTCTCTTCTGAGCAGAGGCTGCAGAGGAGCCAGGAGTCAGAAAATGACAGCAGACTGTACATCACTAAAATAAAGGAGGATATGGATGTGCTGCAAAAGGAAAAGTCAGAACAGGATACCAGATTTCTGGCCTTGCAGAAGGAATACCAAGAAGGTTTGGACTCCCTACTGCAAAACCAGAAAAAGCTGGAGCAACAACTGGACTTCAACAGGGTATGTGCTGAGCAGGTAGTCACCCTGCAAGGCCACCTAGATAGAGTGAAGGCGGAGAGCAACAAACTAATTCTGAAAGACCTGGATACCCAGGCAGAGTTTGATCAGGAGCGCCAGAATGCTGGTGCCTTCCAAAGGCAAAGGGACGACCTGGCGGCACAGATGCAGGCTCTTAGTCAGGAAAGGGATACCTTAGGCCAGGAAGTCTGCCATTTAAAAAGAAAAATGGAAGAAAATCACCTGGCCCACCAGGGACTGGGTGACCTCCAAAAAGAACACCAGAACTTGCTAGAGCACACCAGGAGGGTGGAGGATGCTCTAGCAAGAAAGGAGCAGGCCAATAGGGACACAGCTCAGGAGGTAACCCTCCTGCAGCAAAGACTGGCCCAGTTCTCCAGGACCAACCAGGAAGCACAGAGGGAAAATGAGGCCCTCTGTCGACACAATGATAGGCTCCAACAACAGGTAGCGATGCAGGAGAGACTGATAGAGTCGAGTAAGGCCTTAACAGAGGAACTGAAAGCACAAATGCAGGCTCTTGCATTGCAACAGGGAGCAGGGGCGGATAGAGATGAGGTCCGCTGGGAAAGAGAGACTCCTGACCATAACCGCAGGAGCCCTAACACCAGGGGCCTTCATCTCCCCCAGTCCCTGGACTCTACCACCCCCATGTCCCCTGGCGCACATGAGCACAGGGCCACAGGGATGGCAGATTACTATCCAGCTAAGAGTATGGGGCTCATAGGCCAGTACCACTCAGGAATGGAGGGGTGGGCATCCGGGTATGGGCACCCAAGTACAGTACAGTTCAATGGGGAACCCCAGGAGAGTAGGCCCATTAAGGGCATCCTGAAAACCTCTGCCCAGTTAGGTCAGTGGAGGGGGTACCCATCAAATCCTGGCAGCAAGGAGGAATCTGAAGACTCCTCTGAACTGCGCAGGACACAGGAGACCAGGTCCCCACATTCTGCCAGCCATTCCTAGGCTCGCAGAATCCGGGAAAACCTGGAAGAACAGACGGGAACCTCTGGGAGCAGTGCCTCTGAGTCCGAGGAAGAATGGACAAGGGTTACCCGAACCAAAAAGGCCAATAAGGCAAAAAGGGCCTTGCTTAAGGACCCCTTAAAGCAGATTAAGGCGATCAGGAGCGTCATCACGCCTTACCATAAGAACGCTAAGTATTCTGTTTGGGAGCACTTAGAGTTGTTTGAACAAATGATGGAGACTTTCCATTTGAAGGACAGCCAAAGCTGTATTCAATATGTAAAGTGGACATTCTCCCCGGAATACTCCAGTTTCTTTGCGGGGCTGGAGGACCAAAATCATTTAAGATGGTCCACATATAAGGCGGCCATCCTGAAACATTTTTCTGTTCACAGAAATCCTCAAGAGGCTCGCAAGGCAGCCTACAATTTGCAATGTGGGGAGGATCAGGCCCCACAAGAATTTGTGCAGGAGTTAAAGCGTGCTTTTGCACAGACCACAAGAAGGGTGCGCACGGATAGCAGGGAATTTATTAATACGTTTTTCCATGCCTTGCCCAAATATATCATGACCCAGCTCGTGAGGGATTTTCACGAGAAAAGATCTTTAGACTGGGTCATTGAACAGGCTACCCGGATCTATGAGGTGCAGAAACCGGTAGATAGCAAAAGTAATGCCCAGAAAAACCCCAAAGCCAACAGCACCCCTGCTGCTGCCAAGGTGGCAGAGGTAAAGGTCACCCCCGTTTTGGATTTGGAGATGGGGGGGCCTAAAAACCTACCTGCACCTAATAATGCTAGGCCCAGAAGGTCCTCGGGCCAGTCACAGACAGGGAGCCAGGGAGGCAGCCCCACAAATGGGGTCCCTCGCTCTCCTGATTATGTAAGTCCCCGTTACAAGGGAAATCGACCCATCCTGGGTTATGTGTGGACTCCTCCAGCCCAAGGGGGGGGATCCAGCCAAGCACCTAACCCAGGGAATTTCCCTCCAAACTTCCCACAGGAGGGCAGAAATTTACCAAACCCTGGGCAGAACTTTTTCCCCAGATATCCACCCGACTTTCAGCCCCAAAACCATCCATCCTTCTTTCCCCAATTCCCTGAGCCCAGACCACTGAATCCGGGAGAGGGGAGGCCAAGGGTGGAGGGGTACCCAAATCTTCCCAACCAGGGGTACTACCAAAGAAGGGACAGCTACCCTTCCCGGGATCAGCCCAGGGGAGAAAACAGGGCCCCGTATCAGCCTGAGCGGGTTTCCCAGTTAGAGCGCCAGGTTCAAAACATGGCGCGGGATCTGGGTCACATACTGAGGGCTCAGCAGAACCCTCAGATGGGCGTGCCGGCGCAGAACGCACCCAACTCTGGACCTGGTGCTCCAGAACAATGACGGGGGCAGCACCCCGATAACTCACCGGTTCCCAGGGAGGAGGCACAAAGGGAAGGGGGGTGTAAAGCCTTGGAGGAAGCTTCCTTCCTCACTTGTAAACAGCCCCTGGAAACCCAGGAACCGGAAACAAAATCTCTTGCCCCTGAAAGTCTGCCTCCTAAGGAGCAGAGGGGGGGTAGGAGAAACAAAAGACCCAAACAGACTCAGTTTGAGGAGGAGGTACAGATCTTCCAATTTGAGGGAGAGGGATCCTCAGAGGATCCTGGGAAAAGGATCTTCTCCTTCAGAGAGGGGGGAACTCCTCCCAAAGAAAAATGGGTCCCTAGGGATGCAAATCCAGACTGGGGAGATGTGGAGACTGAGCTACCGCCGCCCACCATCTCATCCCAGAACCAACAGCAAGAAAATCCCCTGGTTCAAACCCATCCTGGGGACTGCCTCCAAAAAGGGGGGGGCGGCCCAGAACCGGAACCAGGGGAACCCACAATGGCTCTGATCTCCAGTTGCCAACTTTTTCTTTCAGATTCCCAAGACTCTCCACAGAATTCTGCCCAAAATTCTTCTCTCGCGATGTCCAAAACCAGAAAATTAGCCCACCAGTTGTCCAAAAATGTACATTATCTGTGCCCCCTTGAGGAGAAGGAGGGAAGATATTATGCCCCGGTACAAGTACAGGGGCAGGGTACAATCTCGGCACTGGTGGACACTGGATCTCAAGCTACCCTTCTGTCCAGAAGGGCCTTTGATGAACTGAATGCAGGAAGGGGAGAGAATTACCAAATTCCTCTCACCTCTCTTCCGGGACAACTACAGAACTTTGACGGGAAGGAAATTCCCGTTGAGGGGACTGCAGACTTGGACATTAAAATTGGGCGACACAAGCTGAAACACCCGGTCATAGTTGTGACCCCGGAGGGCACCCCTTGTTTACTAGGGAATGACCTCCTGAGAAGGTTGTCACCCCTAATAGATTGTGTAAACAAGGTCCTCTGGACCCAGACTAGCCGACCAATAAAATTGAAACAGAGTGTCAACCATGTTAGTTTAAACGGCACATGCCACATGGTTGAACAAAAATCTGACCAAGTAGAATTTCACTTCCAGAACAACCAGATTCCAGACGTGACAGTAATAGCAGTAGGACAACAGACTAGTGATGGGGGGTCCTCTCTATTTCTGAAAATCAACCTTCCTTCCAGTCTAAGGTGGTACTCCACGCTGGAAGGAAACACTCTGAAATTCTATACCAATCCACAATCTGAAACTCCCACTCCTATATTCCAGAAAGATGTGAAATCAGCTCAGAGCCTGGCTGATATTCAGCAAATCGGAGAGCAGTTGTTCATCCCTGTTCAGTTAAATGATGGGAAGGACTCTGTTCTCGCTCGAGTGTGTGTGAACAACGGTAAGAGCTTCATCAGCGAAGCCATGTTTCGCCAACTCCCAAAAGATCCAGCCATTCCCACCTTCAAACTGATAGACAAATGGGAAATGGACCTGGAAGCACCCAATTCAAAACATCTCCTGCCAAGCAGGTGTATGCTCAAAATCTCCATTGGCAACAAGAGCATAGTCCATAATTGTTGGGTCGTGCGAGACGTCACTGCCGCCTTTTACTTAGGCAGTGACATTCTCAATCGCTTTGCCATTAGTTTGGACCTAATAAACTTCAAAGCTTGGTCCCGATTAGCGGATAATCCCATGGGCTTTGATGATCCAGAAAAAGCATTTAGGTCAGCTCAATTGCTACCTTATGCAGTTGAAATTCAGGTTAAAGAGGAAGTCACCATCCCAGAAAGGACCCGACAATACTCCCTGGAAGTGAAAGTTAAAAGGGGACAAGAGTTGAAAAACCCTGATGCTTACATACATCTAAATGCTTCTCTCCAACAGCAAGGGTTGGGGGTAAACCCAACACCATTAGTCAACATAGAACATGACACCATTCCAATAGAGGTGGATAACAGCGACTTAAAGAGTATTACTCTAGCCGCAGGCACCATTATTGGAATGGCGGTTGATGACCGACATTTTTCCATCGACTTAGTAAATGAACTGTTAGGACCAATCCCCAAGGACTGTTTTGACAGTGACAGTGAGGACAATACAACACCAGACAGGATTTTTACCCGGCATGGGGGGAACCTCCTGGTGTACACTTCCTGCCCTTATGGTAAGGAAGATGTGACGTGTGACTTCAGGAGGGATGAGGTGATTTTCCAGGTCCATGAGGGCTGCCTTTCCCACCTGAAGCCTCCAGTCCAAATCAGCACTCTGACCAGGGACTTCTCCACCCAGCTGGAGGAGGCCGCTGAAATAGCCAAACCAGAAGTCTTTCCAGGCTTCAGGCAGATGGTGGAAGAGAGAGTCAACCTAGCTGATGCCTGTGTGACTCTGGAACAAAAGCAAAAGTTGAAACAAGTTTTCTTGGATTTCCAAGATCTCTTTGCGGTAGACTCATATGACTGTGGTCGCACTGACATCCACACAACAACAATCCCCACGGACCCTGGCATGACTCCAGTGTTTGTGAAGCAATATCGTTTGCCTCTCGCATCCATGGAGTCCCTTACTGAAATAATTAAGAACCTTGAGTCCCGGGGAATAATCCGTCCAGTCCACAGCACCTTCAATAATCCGGTGCTGGGAATATTGAAGCCGAACGGCCAGTGGAGACTCTGCGCCGACCTTAGGGAGCTCAACAAACGGGTCCATACTTCCCGATGGCCTCTGCCCTACATTGACCAAGGGCTGGCCCAGATCCAGGGGTCACAGGTATTCACTGCAATAGACCTGACCAATGGATACTGGACTGTGCCTGTCAGTAGGGAGGACCAATACAAGCTGGCTTTTACCTTTGGGGGCCAGCAGTACACCTGGACCCGGACTCCCTTCGGATACCTCAACTCCGGCAATGAATTCAACATTTTTCTACACAAGGCCATGCCCGACTTGGGTGCAAGGGGTAACCTGGCTTATGTAGATGATGTCCTCATCAAAAGCTCAACTGTTGAGGAACACATAGCGGAGATCCGTTATGTTCTAACACAGTTGAGGGCCGCCGGAGCAAAACTTTCCTTTCAGAAAGCACAGTGGTGTAGAACCCGTGTTAATTTCTTGGGGCATGAGATTACTCCTCAGGGCCTCTGTCCCCAGGAAAAGAAAGTGGAAGCACTTCAGAAACTGAAAGACCCCACAACTCTGCGGGAACTAAGGAGCCTCCTTGGACTGACTAATTACAGCAGAAAGTTCATTGAGGGCTACGCAGAGATCACCAGACCCCTGATTCATCTCCTGAAGGGGGGGGTCAAGTGGGAATGGGGTCCAGAACAAGCCGAGGCGGTAAAACAACTCAAAAGAAGCCTCTCACAAGCGCCTTGCCTAGCTTACCCTGTCAGAAACAAGGAGTTCTTCCTGGAGACGGGGTTCTCTGATGCGTGCTTGACGGCAGTATTATATCAAAAGCATGACAAGGTCAATAAAGTAATCTCCTATGCGAGCAAAACTTTATCCTCTGTGGAGGAAAAATTCAACAAT